>NC_088403.1:7241644-7345521 GCF_034236695.1 Oncorhynchus nerka
GACACACACACGGACACACACACGGACACACACACACGGACACACACACACGGACACACACACACGGACACACACACGGACACACACACACGGACACACACACACGGACACACACACGGACACACACACACACACACACACGGACACACACACACGGACACACACACACGGACACACACACACGGACACACACACGTTAATAATTCCATTCAAACTGAATGTTAGCTGTCACTCCATTAGTAACAGCTTCATATTCTTTCATCTAAAATGGGACATGAAGGGAAGTAAAGCCTCAGACTTAAAAAAAAGAGCCCAGAACCCACTGAGAAGAGCAAATTACAAGTTACAGCTAGATAAAGGCTTTTGTGTTTTTTAGCAAAATTGTAGAGCGAGCTCTTTCAAGATGACAAGAAAAGTTAATTAAAAACAGGGGATGGCAGGATATGGAGAGAGACCGGTGGGAGAACGAGGAGAGAAATAGTTTTGGAGTGCTGCTCTTCACTGAAGTAATCTTGCACATCTTAAATCACTGCCGTCCCTGGCTCATCAAACACTGCGTGTGATTGGTTGATGGGGTGGGAGAAAAAAAAGAGGGAGAAAAGAGAGAGGAAGAGGAGCTAGGCTAGCCTCAATGACTTCTCTCTCTCTCTCTCCATTTCCCTCCACAAAAACACTCTCCCTCCTCCACTCTTCCAGAGAGAGGAGAAAGTGACAGATTGACAGGTAAATAAGGACAGAAAGAGGAGACTCTCCCGTCTCCTGTCAAACTGTTGCGTCCCTCCACGTCCCTGACCAGAAGTAATGGCTTCTCTCAAACATCAAGGAGACAATGACTTCCTTCGGGGGTTATTCTTTAAAAAAAAAAGAAGTCTAATGGAAATGAAAGATTGTCTAATATATTATTTCACCTAGAAAACGCTAAAATACTTAAAATGTTGTCAATGTCCCGGGCTCCCCGAGGAGCAGTGGGCTTGACTAAGTAAAATACCTAAAACAAACACATCTAGCCTGACTGAAATCTCAAAGGTGTTCACAGATGGACTTGGCTGAAGTCTGGCAGTCAATAAAACCTGAGAGAGACGCAGAGAGAGACGCAGAGAGAGACGCAGAGAGAGACGCAGAGAGAGACGCAGAGAGAGACGCAGAGAGAGACACACAGACACAGAGAGAGACACACAGACACAGAGAGAGAGACACAGAGAGAGACGCAGAGAGAGACACACAGACACAGAGAGAGAGACACACAGAGAGAGACACAGAGAGAGACACACAGAGAGAGACACAGAGAGAGAGAGAGACAGACACAGAGAGAGAGACACACAGAGAGAGACACAGAGAGACAGAGAGAGAGAGAGACAGACACAGAGAGAGACACAGAGAGAGACACAGAGAGAGACACAGAGAGAGACACAGAGAGAGACACAGAGAGAGACACAGAGAGACACAGAACAGCTCCAACGGATCCATATTAATTCATTCCCAAATATAAGATTCAACGTCGACCCCGGTGACCTCAAATGTAATTCTCCTGAACAGGACTGACAACTAACGCAGGTCACAAGAGGCTGGCTGGCGAGTCACTTCTTCTCCTGGAGAAATGACACTGTGTATGAACTGCACAACTCAAATCACATTCTATTGGTCACATATTCAGCAGATGTGATTGGTCACATATTCAGCAGATGTGATTGGTCACATATTCAGCAGATGTGATTGGTCACATATTCAGCAGATGTGATTGGTCACATATTCAGCAGATGTGATTGGTCACATATTCAGCAGATGTGATTGGTCACATATTCAGCAGATGTGATTGGTCACATATTCAGCAGATGTGATTGGTCACATATTCAGCAGATGTGATTGGTCACATATTCAGCAGATGTGATTGGTCCATACACATATTTAGCAGTGTGAATGCTTGTGTTCCTAGCTCCTACAGTAATATTACATCATGTAATTATGAGAAAGCCAAATATATATATATTTAGTAGTTATTTAACCTTTATTTAACCAGGCAAGTCAGTTATGAACTAATTCTTATTTTCAATGACGGCCTAGGAACAGTGCTGCCTTGTACAAATCTGTCGTTCTCCCCCTGAACCTTGTCAGCTTGGGGATTCAATCTAGCAACCTTTCAGTTACCAGGCCAACCCCGCCTCTAACCACCAGGCCAACCCCGCCTCTAACCACCAGGCCAACCCCGCCTCTAACCACCAGGCCAACCCCGCCTCTAACCACCAGGCCAACCCCGCCTCTAACCACCAGGCCAACCCCGCCTCTAACCACCAGGCCAACCCCGCCTCTAACCACCAGGCCAACCCCGCCTCTAACCACCAGGCCACCCGCCTCTAACCACTAGGCTACCTGCCTCTAACCACTAGGCCACCCTGCCACCTAAAGAAGGGGTCATTAACTGGAAAAATGTTGGCTAAATTGTTTGACATTTCCAAATATAAAAAAAGTTCCAAAATGTCCTGAAATTGAAATACAAATTACTGCAGGGTTTCTGTATCAACCGTTCAACTAGAAAAATGAAAGATATTCCACTACGTTATCAACATGACTTCTATCGCCTCCCCAGGGTCTCCATGAAACTCACCGATCCTGTGTCCGGCCTGTGTGTCTGTGTGAAACTCACCGATCCTGTGTCCAGCCTGTGTGTCTGTGTGTCTCCATGAAACTCACCGATCCTGTGTCCGGCCTGTGTGTCTGTGTGTCTGTGTGAAACTCACCGATCCTGTGTCCAGCCTGTGTGTCTCTGTGAAACTCACCGATCCTGTGTCCGGCCTGCGTGTCTGTGTGTCTCTGTGAAACTCACCGATCCTGTGTCCGGCCTGCGTGTCTGTGTGTCTCCGTGAAACTCACCGATCCTGTGTCCGGCCTGCGTGTCTGTGTGTCTCCGTGAAACTCACCGATCCTGTGTCCGGCCTGCGTGTCTGTGTGTCTCTGTGAAACTCACCGATCCTGTGTCCGGCCTGCGTGTCTGTGTGTCTGTGTGAAACTCACCGATCCTGTGTCCGGCCTGTCTGCTGATGGCTGCGATACACTGAATGTAGGTACGGGTGGTGGACATGGAGTCGTTACGAGACAACTCTGACAGCAGGTGTTCAATCAGGTCCACAAACACCAGGTTCCCACAGGACATGACCAGGTGACCCAGAGCGATGATGGTCCTCTTCCTCACCGCCAGGCGGGGGCTGGTCAGCTGAGGGAGCAGGCAGGACAGGATGGAGGGGTGAAAGTTCACCAGCAGACCACCCTGTCTGTTAGAGGAGAGGGAGAGAGGTTAGCACTATGTTAAGTAGTGTTATGTAGTGTCATCAGGCGGTATGATAGACTACGTAGGGTCTGGTCAGCTGAGGGAGCAGGCAGGACAGGGTGGAGGGGTGAAAGTTCACCAGCAGACCACCCTGTCTGTTAAAGGAGAGGGAGAGAGGTTAGCACTATGATAAGTAGTGTCATCAGGCGGTATGATAGACTACGTAGGGTCTGGTCAGCTGAGGGAGCAGGCAGGACAGGATGGAGGGGTGAAAGTTCACCAGCAGACTAGAGGTTGGCACCAGGAGTGAAAATTAATTCCTGTCCCGTCTTGTCAAATATTTTCCCGTACCGTCCTGGTCCAGAAACAGTTACATAACCCCAGAACATTCCTGGACCGTCCTGGTCCAGAAACAGTTACATAGGTGAATGCACCAATTTGTAAGTCGCTCTGGATAAGAGCGTCTGCTAAATGACTTAAATGTAAATGTAATAACCCCAGAACATTCCCGGACCGTCCTGGTCCAGAAACAGTTACATAACCCCAGAACATTCCCGGACCGTCCTGGTCCAGAAACAGTTACATAACCCCAGAACATTCCTGGACCGTCCTGGTCCAGAAACAGTTACATAACCTCAGAACATTCCCGTACCGTCCTGGTCCAGAAACAGTTAAATAACCCCAGAACATTCCTGGACCGTCCCAAACTCATTTTAACAGGCAGAAATCAGAAATACATTTAGATATCCATTTGACTAATGAAGTAATCCAATGACAAAGGACCATCTATAGTCTATAATGGGTCCAGGTCAGTGGTCAGACAGTGGAGAACACACACCAACCTGGGTTCAGGTCAGAGGTCAGACAGTGGAGAACACACACACCAACCTGGGTTCAGGTCAGAGGTCAGACAGTGGAGAACACACACCAACCTGGGTTCAGGTCAGAGGTCAGACAGTGGAGAACACACACACCAACCTGGGTTCAGGTCAGAGGTCAGACAGTGGAGAACACACACCAACCTGGGTTCAGGTCAGAGGTCAGACAGTGGAGAACACACACACCAACCTGGGTTCAGGTCAGAGGTCAGACAGTGGAGAACACACACCAACCTGGGTTCAGGTCAGAGGTCAGACAGTGGAGAACACACACACCAACCTGGGTTCAGGTCAGAGGTCAGACAGTGGAGAACACACACACCAACCTGGGTTCAGGTCAGACAGTGGAGAACACACACCAACCTGGGTTCAGGTCAGAGGTCAGACAGTGGAGAACACACACACACACCTGGGTTCAGGTCAGAGGTCAGACAGTGGAGAACACACACACACCTGGCTTCAGGTCAGAGGTCAGACAGTGGAGAACACACCCACCAACCTGGGTTCAGGTCAGAGGTCAGACAGTGGAGAACACACACCAACAGTCAGACAGTGGAGAACACACACACCAACCTGGGTTCAGGTCAGAGGTCAGACAGTGGAGAACACACACACCAACAGTCAGACAGTGGAAAACACACACACCAACAGTCAGACAGTGGAGAACACACACAACAACCTGGGTTCAGGTCAGAGGTCAGACAGTGGAGAACACACACCAACCTGGGTTCAGGTCAGAGGTCAGACAGTGGAGAACACACACACCAACCTGGGTTCAGGTCAGAGGTCAGACAGTGGAGAACACACACACACACACCTGGGTTCAGGTCAGAGGTCAGACAGTGGAGAACACACACCAACCTGGGTTCAGGTCAGAGGTCAGACAGTGGAGAACACACACACACACACACCTGGGTTCAGGTCAGAGGTCAGACAGTGGAGAACACACACACACCTGGCTTCAGGTCAGAGGTCAGACAGTGGAGAACACACACACCAACCTGGGTTCAGGTCAGAGGTCAGACAGTGGAGAACACACACACCAACAGTCAGACAGTGGAGAACACACACAACAACCTGGGTTCAGGTCAGAGGTCAGACAGTGGAGAACACACACCAACCTGGGTTCAGGTCAGAGGTCAGACAGTGGAGAACACACACCAACCTGGGTTCAGGTCAGAGGTCAGACAGTGGAGAACACACACACACACCTGGGTTCAGGTCAGAGGTCAGACAGTGGAGAACACACACCAACCTGGGTTCAGGTCAGAGGTCAGACAGTGGAGAACACACACCAACCTGGGTTCAGGTCAGAGGTCAGACAGTGGAGAACACACACACCAACCTGGGTTCAGGTCAGAGGTCAGACAGTGGAGAACACACACACACCTGGGTTCAGGTCAGAGGTCAGACAGTGGAGAACACACACACCAACCTGGGTTCAGGTCAGAGGTCAGACAGTGGAGAACACACACCAACAGTCAGACAGTGGAGAACACACACACCAACCTGGGTTCAGGTCAGAGGTCAGACAGTGGAGAACACACACACCAACGGTCAGACAGTGGAGAACACACACCAACCTGGGTTCAGGTCAGAGGTCAGACAGTGGAGAACACACACCAACAGTCAGACAGTGGAGAACACACACACCAACCTGGGTTCAGGTCAGAGGTCAGACAGTGGAGAACACACACCAACAGTCAGACAGTGGAGAACACACACACCAACCTGGGTTCAGGTCAGAGGTCAGACAGTGGAGAACACACACACCAACAGTCAGACAGTGGAGAACACACACAACAACCTGGGTTCAGGTCAGAGGTCAGACAGTGGAGAACACACACCAACCTGGGTTCAGGTCAGAGGTCAGACAGTGGAGAACACACACCAACCTGGGTTCAGGTCAGAGGTCAGACAGTGGAGAACACACACACACACCTGGGTTCAGGTCAGAGGTCAGACAGTGGAGAACACACACCAACCTGGGTTCAGGTCAGAGGTCAGACAGTGGAGAACACACACCAACCTGGGTTCAGGTCAGAGGTCAGACAGTGGAGAACACACACACCAACCTGGGTTCAGGTCAGAGGTCAGACAGTGGAGAACAAACACACACCTGGGTTCAGGTCAGAGGTCAGACAGTGGAGAACACACACACCAACCTGGGTTCAGGTCAGAGGTCAGACAGTGGAGAACACACACCAACAGTCAGACAGTGGAGAACACACACACCAACCTGGGTTCAGGTCAGAGGTCAGACAGTGGAGAACACACACACCAACGGTCAGACAGTGGAGAACACACACCAACCTGGGTTCAGGTCAGAGGTCAGACAGTGGAGAACACACACCAACCTGGGTTCAGGTCAGAGGTCAGACAGTGGAGAACACACACACCAACAGTCAGACAGTGGAGAACACACACCAACCTGCAGAGCATGTCAGCCATGATGTCCAGAGCCTCCAGCTGAACTGACACATCCTCCTGCTTGGCGATGGCACTGGTCAGACGGCCTGTGATCTTTTTACACACACTGGCAGCCAGGGCCGAGCCTGGGGAGGGGAGTGGAGGAGAGGAGAGAGGGGGGGGTTGGAGAGGAGAGAGAGGGAGAGAAACAGGGGGAGGGGTTGGAGAGGAGAGAGGGGGGTGGAGGAGAGGAGAGAGAGAGACAGGGGGTGGAGAGGAGAGAGAGACAGAGAGACAGGGGGGTGGAGAGGAGAGAGAGACAGAGACAGGGGGTGGAGAGGAGAGAGAGACAGAGAGACAGGGGGGGTGGAGAGGAGAGAGAGGGAGAGAAACAGGGGGAGGGGGTTGGAGAGGAGAAAGACAGAGAGAGACAGAAAGAGGCTGAGTGAGCTAAATGAGTCATACTGCTGTCAAGCCAAGATGGCTGATGCCCAAAGGTGATGGGAAAAGCAGGGCTGTTAACAGATGCTCTCTTCTCCATGTCTCCCTCCACATGACTGGGAAAGGCCTGAACACAGCTGGAGATTAACCAGGATGTAAGGAGGACATCTAGCAAGAGGGGATAGTCCATCAGTTCATTACCTATAACACCATCACTAGAGGGGATAGTCCATCAGTTCATTACCTATAACACCATCACTAGAGGGGATAGTCCATCAGTTCATTACCTATAACACCATCACTAGAGGGGATAGTCCGTCAGTTCATTACCTATAACACCATCACTAGAGGGGATAGTCCATCAGTTCATTACCTATAACACCATCACTAGAGGGGATAGTCCATCAGTTCATTACCTATAACACCATCACTAGAGGGGATAGTCCATCAGTTCATTACCTATAACACCATCACTAGAGGGGATAGTCCGTCAGTTCATTACCTATAACACCATCACTAGAGGGGATGGTCCATCAGTTCATTACCTATAACACCATCACTAGAGGGGATAGTCCGTCAGTTCATTACCTATAACACCATCACTAGAGGGGATAGTCCATCAGTTCATTATCTATAACCCCATCACTAGAGGGGATAGTCCGTCAGTTCATTACCTATAACACCATCACTAGAGGGGATAGTCCGTCAGTTCATTACCTATAACACCATCACTAGAGGGGATAGTCCATCAGTTCATTACCTATAACACCATCACTAGAGGGGATGGTCCATCAGTTCATTACCTATAACACCATCACTAGAGGGGATAGTCCATCAGTTCATTACCTATAACACCATCACTAGAGGGGATGGTCCATCAGTTCATTACCTATAACACCATCACTAGAGGGGATGGTCCATCAGTTCATTACCTATAACACCATCACTAGAGGGGATGGTCCATCAGTTCATTACCTATAACACCATCACTAGAGGGGATGGTCCATCAGTTCATTACCTAGAACACCATCACTAGAGGGGATGGTCTGTCAGTTCATTACCTAACACACTACAACACCATCACTAGAGGGGATAGTCCATCAGTTCATTACCTATAACACCATCACTAGAGGGGATGGTCTGTCAGTTCATTACCTAACACACTACAACACCATCACTAGAGGGGATAGTCCGTCAGTTCATTACCTAACACACTACAACACCATCACTAGAGGGGATAGTCCATCAGTTCATTACCTATAACACCATCACTAGAGGGGATAGTCCATCAGTTCATTACCTATAACACCATCACTAGAGGGGATAGTCCGTCAGTTCATTACCTATAACACCATCACTAGAGGGGATAGTCCGTCAGTTCATTACCTATAACACCATCACTAGAGGGGATGGTCCATCAGTTCATTACCTATAACACCATCACTAGAGGGGATGGTCCATCAGTTCATTACCTATAACACCATCACTAGAGGGGATGGTCCATCAGTTCATTACCTATAACACCATCACTAGAGGGGATAGTCCGTCAGTTCATTACCTATAACACCATCACTAGAGGGGATAGTCCGTCAGTTCATTACCCATAACACCATCACTAGAGGGGATAGTCCGTCAGTTCATTACCTATAACACCATCACTAGAGGGGATAGTCCATCAGTTCATTACCTATAACACCATCACTAGAGGGGATAGTCCATCAGTTCATTACCTAACACACTACAACACCATCACTAGAGGGGATAGTCCATCAGTTCATTACCTATAACACCATCACTATAGGGGATAGTCCATCAGTTCATTACCTATAACACCATCACTAGAGGGGATAGTCCATCAGTTCATTACCTATAACACCATCACTAGAGGGGATAGTCCATCAGTTCATTACCTATAACACCATCACTAGAGGGGATAGTCCGTCAGTTCATTACCTATAACACCATCACTAGAGGGGATAGTCCATCAGTTCATTACCTATAACACCATCACTAGAGGGGATAGTCCGTCAGATCACTACCTAACACACTACAACACCATCACTAGAGGGGATAGTCCATCAGTTCATTACCTATAACACCATCACTAGAGGGGATAGTCCGTCAGTTCATTACCTATAACACCATCACTAGAGGGGATAGTCCGTCAGTTCATTACCTATAACACCATCACTAGAGGGGATAGTCCATCAGATCATTACCTATAACACCATCACTAGAGGGGATGGTCCATCAGATCATTACCTATAACACCATCACTAGAGGGGATAGTCCGTCAGTTCATTACCTATAACACCATCACTAGAGGGGATAGTCCGTCAGTTCATTACCTAACACACAATAACACCATCACTAGAGGGGATAGTCCGTCAGTTCATTACCTATAACACCATCACTAGAGGGGATAGTCCGTCAGTTCATTACCTATAACACCATCACTAGAGGGGATAGTCCGTCAGTTCATTACCTAGAACACCATCACTAGAGGGGATAGTCCATCAGATCATCACCTAACACACTACAACCCCATCAGTAGAGGGGATAGTCTATAAGTTCATGGATCGGGCCCTTCGGTCCACATAACCTTACTCATCATGAACTTTAAAAAAAGCAAAAACTGATCCAAGATCAGCTCTGTGAAGGCCCGTGTCTAGTGGAAAAGTGATCAGGGTACAGGTTAGAGGTCAGGGTGGTACTTACCGCTGGACGCAGGGGGTAGTTCTCCTATGACCGTCTTCAGTCCGATGCTGGAGATGTCTCGGAGCTGCTCCTTGTCTGCCAGCATGTTGGTACACAGTGTGTCCACTATAGTCTCCACCTGGTACTCCTTCACCTTACTGACCAACGGGCCCAGGCTGGAACACAATATATATATATATATAAACTACCTGGTACTCCATCACCTTACTGACCAACGGGCCCAGGCTGGAACACAATATATATATAAACTACCTGGTACTCCTTCACCTTACTGACCAACGGGCCCAGGCTGGAACACAATATATATATATATAAACTACCTGGTACTCCTTCACCTTACTGACCAACGGGCCCAGGCTGGAACACAATATATATATATATAAACTACCTGGTACTCCTTCACCTTACTGACCAACAGGCCCAGGCTGGAACACAATATATATAAACTACCTGGTACTCCTTCACCTTACTGACCAACGGGCCCAGGCTGGAACACAATATATATATATATAAACTACCTGGTACTCCTTCACCTTACTGACCAACGGGCCCAGGCTGGAACACAATATATATATATATAAACTACCTGGTACTCCTTCACCTTACTGACCAACGGGCCCAGGCTGGAACACAATATATATATATATAAACTACCTGGTACTCCTTCACCTTACTGACCAACGGGCCCAGGCTGGAACACAATATATATATAAACTACCTGGTACTCCTTCACCTTACTGACCAACGGGCCCAGGCTGGAACACAATATATATATATATAAACTACCTGGTACTCCTTCACCTTACTGACCAACGGGCCCAGACTGGAACACAATATATATATAAACTACCTGGTACTCCTTCACCTTACTGACCAACGGGCCCAGGCTGAAACACAATATATATATATATAAACTACCTGGTACTCCTTCACCTTACTGACCAACGGGCCCAGGCTGGAACACAATCTAACTGGTTCTCTGGTCTCAACAGAAGTCCAGAGTTAATCTAATGTCATGATAACACCACGTTGTGACCCACTCTGAGCCATGTGAAGTGGGTCTCTTGTTTACAAAAGGGCTGTTGTTTAATCAAAACACACTGAGTAACACACTACCATGTTACCAGTCAGGCCGAGAGAGGTAGAGACACTGAGTAACACACTACCATGTTACCAGTCAGGCCGAGAGAGGAAGAGACACTGAGTAACACACTACCATGTTACCAGTCAGGCCGAGAGAGGAAGAGACACTGAGTAACACACTACCATGTTACCAGTCAGGCTGAGAGAGGAAGAGACACTGAGTAACACACTACCATGTTACCAGTCAGGCTGAGAGAGGAAGAGACACTGAGTAACACACTACCATGTTACCAGTCAGGCTGAGAGAGGAAGAGACACTGAGTAACACACTACCATGTTACCAGTCAGGCTGAGAGAGGAAGAGACACTGAGTAACACACTACCATGTTACCAGTCAGGCTGAGAGAGGAAGAGACACTAACACACTACCATGTTACCAGTCAGGCTGAGAGAGGAAGAGACACTGAGTAACACACATGTTACCATGTTACCAGTCAGGCTGAGTCAGAGAGGAAGAGACACTGAGTAACACACTACCATGTTACCAGTCAGGCTGAGAGAGCACTGAGTAACACACTACCATAAATAGAGAGGAAGAGACACTGAGTAACACACTACCATGTTACCAGTCAGGCTGAGAGAGGAAGAGACACTGAGTAACACACTACCATGTTACCAGTCAGGCCGAGAGCGGCTCAACCAGACAGTTCTAGGGCCTCTTGTCGTCAGCAGCAGAGAGAGGAAGAGACCTGTTTATTAAAACAGTACATCAGTTGAGCCTACTTGTTCTGGCCATCCAGGTCAGTGTCACCTGATCCGTCATCTCTGTAACGACAGAACTTTGCGGGGTGTTTTTTTAAACACCTGTAAGTGCCATTTACTGCAATCTAGAGCAACAAAAAATAAATAAAAAGCCTTAAAATGTTAATATCTTTTATTTTCTTACATAGTGGTGCAGCCAGGCCTTTCTGACCGTCTGTGTTCACGACACACAACAGAGTAGATTACTACTTCAAAACGGCAGCGATACGAAAGCAGGCAAACTTGCAGTGTGACTGTAGCCTATATTAAACACTGGAGATGTGAGAGAAATACAGCCTAGAGAGAGATCCATTTGAATTCATCTTCTCATTGATCACATAATCCCTTAAAAGCCTAATTCTAAATGGTTTGTTGAGCGTGAGAGCCGAGACGATCACACTGCCGTTGGCTCATAAGCACCGAGACATGTTCCCCTAGCTGGGGCAAGGAAGATAAAAATCAATGCTGCTCTGATGTGAAAAATCGAGACAAAAATGTCAAATATACAATAAGACAAATAAAACTGAAGCAATCACAGAGTTATTCAATAACACAGTCCAATACTCAGTGTTGTGAAACGATATGAATGAGAGAGAAACGGAGATGGAGAGAAAGAGGCAGAGTGACTGACAGAAGCAGAGAGAAAGAGGCAGAGTGACTGACAGAGGCAGAGAGAAAGAGGCAGAGTGACTGACAGAAGCAGAGAGAAAGAGGCAGAGTGACTGACAAAAGCAGAGAGAAAGAGGCAGAGTGACTGACAGAAGCAGAGAGAAAGAGGCAGAGTGACTGACAGAAGCAGAGAGAAAGAGGCAGAGTGACTGACAGAAGCAGAGAGAAAGAGGCAGAGTGACTGACAGAAGCAGAGAGAAAGAGGCAGAGTGACTGACAGAAGCAGAGAGAAAGAGGCAGAGCAGAAGCAGAGAGAAAGAGGCAGAGTGACTGACAGAGGCAGAGAGAAAGAGGCAGAGTGACTGACAGAAGCAGAGAGAAAGAGGCAGAGTGACTGACAGAGGAGGCAGAGTGACTGACAGAAGCAGAGAGAAAGAGGCAGAGTGACTGACAGAAAGCAGAGAGAAAGAGGCAGAGTGACTGACAGAAGCAGAGAGAAAGAGGCAGAGACAGAAGCAGAGAGACAAGAGGCAGAGTGACTGACAGAAGCAGAGAGACAAGAGGCAGAGTGACTGACAGAAGCAGAGAGAAAGAGGCAGAGTGACTGACAAGACCATGGTGCTTGCCTAGAGCTGTGAGAAACCTCAGTACCTCCAGGCTCTGAGACACCCAAACAAGGGCACTGATCCACCTCTGGCCTGCTCGCCTCCCTACCACTGAGGAAGCAGTTCCCGCTCAGCCCAGTCAAAACTGTTCGCTGCTCTGGCCCCCAATGGTGGAACAAACTCCCTCACGACAACAGCGGAGTCAATCACCACCTTCCGGAGACACCTGAAACCCCACCTCTTTAAGGAATACCTAGGATAGGATAAAGAATCCCTCTCACCGAAAAGATTTAGATGCACTACTGTTCCACTGGATGTCAGAGAGAAATTTGAGGCTCTGGATAAGAGCGTCTGCCAAATGACTTAAATGTAATGTTAAATGAGAGAAAGAGGCAGAGTGACTGACAGAAGCAGAGAGACAAGAGGCAGAGTGACTGACAGAAGCAGAGAGAAAGAGGCAGAGTGACTGACAGAAGCAGAGAGAAAGAGGCAGAGTGACTGATAGAAGCAGAGAGAAAGAGGCAGAGTGACTGACAGAAGCAGAAAGACACAGAGACAGAAAGACACGGAGACAGAAAGACACGGAGACAGAAAGACACGGAGACAGAAAGACACAGAGACAGACAAAGAGACAGAAAGACACAGAGACAGAAAGACACAGAGACAGAAAGACACAGTGGCAGACAAAGAAGCAGACAGAGGCAGAGAGACAGACATAGTGACAGAGAGAGGCAGAGAGACACAGTGGCAGAGAGACACAGTGGCAGAGAGACACAGTGGCAGAGAGACACAGTGGCAGAGAGACACAGAGAGACACAGTGGCAGAGAGACACAGTGGCAGACAGATGGTTCGGGACTAGACAGTCTCCCACAGGGCCCAAGGGCCCAGTCAGTCAGGTGATTCAGCCCCTCTCTCAGTCTCGGTGTTTGACAGCCATGTTTTGAACCTCTCTATAATGGTGCCTTAAATTAAATCAGAGACACCAGGGTTTTCATTGTAGAAAAACATGAAAAGCTCAAAAAAAAAAAAAAAAATTGTTTCAACTGTTGCCGGCCAAAGTGTCCAGGAGAAAAAACACTCCCATTGCTAAATAATAAAATAATGACCGACGTGCTTATTGGTCTATAGGTTCATTTGCATAATTTTGTGGAATTAAATTGGCCTGTGTGTATTTTGATTGGTCATCTTATGTATCCAACACAACCTACAGAGTTGCATTTCCCCTGCAGCTCCTCAGCGTGTTCCTGCCGGAGTAAAACATGTGCTTCTATAAGCCCGTTCATTTTGAAAATGCTATTCGTTTGTGTTCAAAACAGTTTTGGTGCTCGATTAAGAAGAAGGGCTACTATTTTTATTTCTCAACTGGTAATTGAAGAATGTCTCCCATTCAAGTGCAGGAATAAAAACTGTCGGCGCGTCTCCCACCACTTTACAATGGGAGCTTTAGGCCGTACGCATTTCGATAAAATATTCTGGTTTCAAACCATAAAGTATGTTATGTCATATTATGAGGCATGTTTTTCCTTTCTTCAGAGTAACCTAAAGGCTAAATCCAACCATGGAAATGTAACAGTATAACTTTAGACCGTCCCCTCGCCCATACCCGGGTCGCGAACCAGGGACCCTCTGCACACATCAACAACAGTCACCCACGAAGCAACGTCACCCATCGCTCCACAAAAGCCGCAGCAGCCCTTGCAAAGCAAGGGGAACAACTACTTCAAGGTCTCAGAGCGAGTGACGTCACCGATTGAAACGCTATTTAGCGCGAACACCGCTAACTAGCTAGCCATTTCACATCCGTTACACCAGCACCACCGCTAACTAGCTAGCCGTTTCACATCCGTTACACCAGCACCACCGCTAACTAGCTAGCCGTTTCACATCCGTTACACCAGCACCACCGCTAACTAGCTAGCCGTTTCACATCCGTTACACCAGCACCACCGCAAAACTAGCTAGCCGTTTCACATCCGTTACAGAAAGGTGGAGGCAATTATTTTACACTGAACAAAAATATAAAACTCAACATGTAACAAGTGTTGGTCCCGTGTTTCATGAGCTGAAATTAAAGATCCCATAAATTCAGTTTAAAAAAAAGCTTTGTAATGTAAACAAAATAGTTTTACATCTCTGTTAGTGAGCATTTCTCCTTTGCCAAGACAAGCCACCTGACAGGTGTGGCATATCAAGAAGCTGATTAAAAAGTAAGATCATTACACAGGTGCACCTTGTGCTGGGGACAACAAAAGGCCACTAAAATGTGCAATGTTTCACCACACAATGCCACAGATGTCTCTAGTTGAGGGAGCGTGCAATTGGTATGCTGAATGCAGGAATATCCACCAGAGCTGTTTCCAGAGAATTGAATGTTCATTGCTCTACCATAAGCCGCCTCCAACTATGTTTTAGAGAATTTGGCAGTACATCTAACCGGTCTCACAACTACAGACCACGTGTAACCATGCCAGCCCAGGACCTCCACATCCGGGTTCTTCACCTGTGGGACAGTCTGAGACCAGACACCTGGACAGTATTTCTGTCTGTAATAACGCCCTTTTGTGGGGGGAAAAACTCATTCTGATTGGCTGGGCCTGGCTCCCCAGTGGCTGGGCCTGGCTCCCCAGTGGCTGGGCCTGGCTCCCCAGTGGCTGGGCCTGGCTCCCCCCCAGTGGCTGGGCCTGGCTCCCCAGTGGCTGGGCCTGGCTCCCCAGTGGCTGGGCCTGGCTCCCCAGTGGCTGGGCCTAGCTCCCCAGTGGCTGGGCCTGGCTCCCCAGTGGCTGGGCCTGGCTCCCCAGTGGCTGGGCCTGGCTCCCCAGTGGGTGGGCCTGGCTCCCCAGTGGCTGGGCCTGGCTCCCCAGTGGCTGGGCCTGGCTCCCCAGTGGCTGGGCCTGGCTCCCCAGTGGCTGGGCCTGGCTCCCCAGTGGCTGGGCCTGGCTCCCCAGTGGCTGGGCCTGGCTCCCCAGTGGCTGGGCCTGGCTCCCCAGTGGGTGGGCCTATGCCCTCCCAGGCCCAGCCACTGCTGCACCACTAACTAGTCATGTGAAATCCATAGATTAGGACCTAATGAATTTATTTCAAATGTACTGTTTTCCTTATATGAACTGTAACTCAGTCAAATTGTTGACATTGATGCGTTTACATTTTTGTTCCGTGTTTGAAGACTTCATAGGCAGCACGTTGAGTTTCAAGTTTGGGGAAGCATATCATTTATCCCACTATTCTGCATGTCAGTTATGATTTTCATATGCGCTTATTTGTGGAACAGTTCAAAACTATTTAAATAACGTTTGTTTCTCAAAATCACTGTCGTCACGTGATTAATCATAACAATCTGAATGAAAATGATAAAAATATCAACGTTTAAAAAAAAAAAAAAAGAAGAAGTAAATGAACACGAGATCAACCAGCCTCTCTGTCATATGGACACATTGATACACTGTGGGTCCATTGGTGGCTAAAGAAAGGAGCGCATGGAACTCACAGCCTATTGGCCAATGCAGCAGTAGACCCATCGCTCTTTCACACCGAGGACTGGTGATTATTATCGAGGGGGAAGACTGTTGGAAAGATGTTTCAAGTTGCTTACTGTGAGGACTTTAATATCATTCACAATGGATGTTAAAAAAAAACACTTTCCTACATTTTGGCGCAGCAGGCCCTGTTCTTCTATATGCTCCCTCAACATGACCAGGACAGAGAAAACACACACGTGCTCATTGGTCACATGGAGCATTCCAAACACAAGACAATTAAATTTAAAAAATGTACAATCTCATAAATGATGGTTATGAAGTAAAACAAAAAAAACTTGTTTCTCACAAGTGTAGCAGGTTGTGAAGTTCTATGTTTCAACTCTGAGAACGACGACGGTAAATGACTAATTAATTACAGACATTAACAGACATTAATGTAACCAAATGACGGGGGTTAACGGTACATTTACTAATGAGGACGTAAATGGGGCCAATAAATTTACACTATGAAACACTGAATGCTCAAGACTTGGCGGGAGGCAGCAGAGACATTCTGGAAAGAGACTTTACCTTCTCGTCTCTACGTTATAAAAATATACTCGAGACATAATTTTCACAAATATTTGAAAATGCTTTTCATTGACAGCCGCAACTTAATAGTCAGCTAGGTCCATTGACACAAGCGCTGCCCAGATTTGCGGGCTTCCCAAATATGCACATAGGCCTACGAGCGTGTGATCTGAAACTATCCACAGCAACATCAACAACAATAAGAAACCAATCATCCTCAATTCCTCTATAACCAAGTCCTGCTTTTTGGTTTAAAAGTAATTTTACATTGTTTATATTCATAGACCGTTGCAATTATATCATTTCGGCAAATGTATTTCCATTAATTTCCCAATTGATCCACCACTATGTCATCTCTCTCCTGTTCTATTGGATCCACCACTATGTCATCTCTCTCCTGTTCTATTGGATCCACCACTATGTCATCTCTCTCCTGTTCTATTGGATCCACCACTATGTCATCTCTCTCCTGTTCTATTGGATCCACCACTATGTCATCTCTCTCCTGTTCTATTGGATCCACCACTATGTCATCTCTCTCCTGTTCTATTGGATCCACCACTATGTCATCTCTCTCCTGTTCTATTGGATCCACCACTATGTCATCTCTCTCCTGTTCTATTGGATCCACCACTATGTCATTTCTCATATTAACAACCCACGATAGTTGTTGCATCATTAGATCTCCCCTTTTTCTAAGTTTCTAACAGAGATGTACATTTCTGTCACATATGGAACAGCTATCAGTGTGAGCTGTTTAGAATGGTGTTTTCGCCCCCCCCCCCAATTGCATTTTGACAAATATTTGAAAATGACGTTTTATTGGACTGCTTTATTACACGAGATGCATGTTAAGATGAATTACCATCATCTAAAAAGGTGATTTCCGTCATTCTGAGCACCGTGGGTGGACTGGGTGGATGTTATACACCTCAATGCATATGGGTCAGGTAAATGTCTGAAATAATAGCTTGTAAATTAAAATCTTCCCGGGCCACGTTGTCCAGTGCCACATTTTCCTAATGGAAACCCTCACACACACACAGAGATCTCTCACCATTTGACGGCCAGATTCTGGACCTCTCCGTTTTTGTCTTCCAGTAGCTTGAGGATCATCTTGACCACCTTGCGTTCACTGTCATCGTCCAGCTTGATGGAGTCTTTCTGCAGCTCCGACATCAGGTCGTTGGTGGCCATGAATCTACAGGAACACACAGGGAGAAAGAAGACCCTAGTTAGACCAACAGGGTTATGATGTTATATTTATTTACCTTCATTTAACTAGGCAAGTCAGTTAAGAACAAATTCTTATTTTCAATGACGGCCGAGGAACAGTGGGTCAACTGGTCTAGGAACAGTGGGTCAACTGGTCTAGGAACAGTGGGTCAACTGCCTTCAGGGGCAGAATGACAGATTTGTACCTTGTCAGCTCGGGGATTTGAACTTGCAACCTTCCGGTTACTAGTCCAACACTAACCACTAGGCTACCCTACCCTAGTAATCCTAGTAAAAATTCCCTGTCTTACGTCAGTTATGATCACCACTTGATTTTAGGAATGTGAAATGTCAGAATAATAGTTGAGAGAATTATTTATTTCAGATTTTATTTCTTTCATCACATTCCCAGTGGGTCAGAAGTTTACATACACTCTAGTAATTGTTAGCAATGCCTTAGAATTGTTTAACTTGGGTTAAACATTTCGGGTAGCCTTCCACAAGCTTCCCACAATACGTTTGGTGAATTTTGGCCCATTCCTCCTGACAGAGCTGGTGTAACTGAGTCAGGTTTGATGGCCTCCTTCCTTGCTCGCACACACTTTTTCAGTTCTGCCCACCCATATAGGATGGAGGTCAGGACTTTGTGATGGCCACTCCAATACCTTGACTTTGTTGTCCTTAAGCCATTTTGCCACAACTTGGAAGTATGCTTGGGGTCAACGTCCATTTTGAAAACCCATTTGCAACCAAGCTATAACTTCCTGACTGGTGTCTTGAGATGCTGCTTCAATATGATGTCATCTATTTTGTGAAGTGCACCAGGCCCTCCTGCAGCAAAGCAGCCCCACAACATGATGCTGCCACCCCCGAGCTTCACGGTTGGGATGGTGTTCTTCAGCGTGTAAGCTTCCCCCTTTTCCTCCAAACATAACGATGGTCATTATGGCCAAACAGTTCTATTTTTGTTTCATCAGACCAGAGGACATTTCTCCAAAAAGTACGATATTTGTCCCCATGTGCAGTTGCAAACCGTAGTCTGGCTTTTTTTAATGGCAGTTTTGGAGCAGTGGCTTCTTCCCTGCTGAGTGGCCTTTCATGTTATGTCGATATAGGACTCGTTTTACTGTGGATATAAATACTTTTGTACCGGTTTCCTCCAGCATCTTCACAAGGTCCTTTGCTGTTGCCCTGGGATTGATTTGCACTTTTCGCACCAAAGTACTGTGTCCTAGAGATGAACGAAGGCGTCTCCTTCCTGAGCAGTGTGACGGCTGCGTGTTCCCATGGTGTTTATACTTGTGTACTATTGTTTGTACAGATGAATGTGGTACCTTCAGGCATTTGGAAATTTCTCCAAAGGATGAACCAGACTTGGAGGTCTACAATCTTTTTTCTGAGGTCTTGGCAGATTTCTTTAGATTTTCACATGATGTCAAGCAAAGAGGCACTGAGTTTGAAGGTAGGCCTTGAAATACATCCACAGATACACCTCCAATTGACTCAAATGATGTCAATTAGCCTACAAGAAGCATCTAAAGCCATGACATTTTCTGGAATTTTCCAATCTGTTTAAAGGCACAGTCAACTTAGTGTATGTAAACTTCTGACCCACTGGAATTGTGATACAGTGAATTATAAGTGAAATAATCTGTCTGTAAACAATTGTTGAAAAAATGACTTGTGTCATGCACAAAGTAGATGTCTTAACCGACTTGCCAAAACGATAGTTTGTTAACAAGAAATGTGTGGAGTGGTTGAATAACGAGTCCATGAATCTACAGGTACAAACAGGGAGAAAGAAGACCCAGTTAGACTAACAGGGTTATGATGTTATACGTTCGTAAGACATCCAACTAAAGAATCTTCTAGAGCAGAGCTTCCAGCATTAGGGAACACTATGTCTACGTTGTTATTTTATATAGCTTACTGCACCTGGCATTCTCCCAGGTGATCTCCCGGCCCAGTGCTAATCAGGCCCGACCCTGAACATGCGTGTTCAGGGTGGTATGGCCACAAGCATATCCCCCAATTTTCCCCTGAACTACACCCCTTGGCTCATCTCTGCAACTCCTCAAAGGGCTCGGGAGAGGTGAAGTCATGCCTCCTCCAAAAACATGACCCACCTACGCCGCCTACCTATTTATCACACCGCCTGCTTAACCCGGATGTCAGCCGCACCAACGTGTCGCAGGAAACACAGTTCCCCTGGCAACCGGGTTCAGCTTGCAGGCGCTCGGCCCCGTCACAAGGAGTCGCTAGAGCCAAGGAAAGACCCTTCGGAGGGTTTGACCGGTGGGTTGTAACACCACTGAGCTAAGAGAAGGAAACCCTCCGAAAGGGTTTTAACACCACTGAGCTAAGAGAAGGAAACCCTCCGAAGGGTTTTAACACCACTGAGCTAAGAGAAGGAAACCCTCCGAAAGGGTTTTAACACCACTGAGCTAAGAGAAGGAAACCCTCCGAAGGGTTTTAACACCACTGACCTAAGAGAAGGAAACAAGTCAAGTGCTCTGACATTAGAAACCAAAGCAAATCAACACTAGTGTAAAGATCAAGCTAATATCTCAGAGGAGAGGAACGCTTGAAGCCTAACGCACTAGAAGATACCAGACAGACCAGCTCTGATCTCTTAAGAGTGTGTGTGTGTGGGGCCTAACGCACTAGAAGATACCAGACAGACCAGCTCTGATCTCTTAAGAGTGTGTGTGTGTGTGGGGGGGTTAACTTACCATCATATCCAATTTAATACATGAGAGTATACATCACACACAATCAGCTTTAAGACACCATCATGTCTCCATCTTAACACATCATAGAACTCCTGGTGCGATTCAACAAAGACCTTTTCCTAAATACTATGCTTCTCAACACTAGGCTCGTTGATCATCTCTGACGTGTCCCCCCCTCATCGGAACGCAAGCAGCTTTTTAAACAAGAGGGACAGCGAGAAGGAAGAGAGGAAAGAAAAATAATGAATAATGCATGAGGTCCATGGCCCACACTCACTGAGAGGCAGCCCCACGGCATGAGGTAATGGAAGGGAGCACCCACACTCACTGAGAGGCAGCCCCACGGCATGAGGTAATGGACTGGAACACCCACACTCACTGAGAGGCAACCCAACGGCATGAGGTAATGGAAGGGAGCACCCACACTCACTGAGAGACAGCCCCACGGCATGAGGTAATGGAAGGGAGCACCCACACTCACTGAGTGGCAGCCCCACGGCATGAGGTAATGGACGGGAACACCCACACTCACTGAGAGACAGCCCCACGGCATGAGATAATGGACTGGAGCACCCACACTCACTGAGAGACAGCCCCACAGCATGAGGTAATGGACTGGAACACCCACACTCACTGAGAGACAGCCCCACGGCATGAGGTAATGGACTGGAGCATCCACACTCACTGAGAGGCAGCCCCACGGCATGAGGTAATGGAAGGGAGCACCCACACTCACTGAGAGACAGCCCCACGGCATGAGGTAATGGAAGGGAGCACCCACACTCACTGAGGCAGCCCCACGGCATGAGGTAATGGAAGGGAGCACCCACACTCACTGAGAGGCAGCCCCACGGCATGAGGTAATGGAAGGGAGCACCCACACTCACTGAGAGGCAGCCCCACGGCATGAGGTAATGGAAGGGAGCACCCACACTCACTGAGAGGCAGCCCCAAGGCATGAGGTAATGGAAGGGAGCATCCACACTCACTGAGAGGCAGCCCCACGGCATGAGGTAATGGAAGGGAGCACCCACACTCACTGAGAGGCAGCCCCACGGCATGAGGTAATGGAAGGGAGCACCCACACAGCATGAGGTAATGGAAGGGAGCACCCACACAGCATGAGGTAATGGAAGGGAGCACCCACAGCATGAGGTAATGGAAGGGAGCACCCACACAGCATGAGGTAATGGAAGGGAGCACCCACACAGCATGAGGTAATGGAAGGGAGCACCCACACAGCATGAGGTAATGGAAGGGAGCACCCACAGCATGAGGTAATGGAAGGGAGCACCCACACAGCATGAGGTAATGGAAGGGAGCACCCACACAGCATGAGGTAATGGAAGGGAGCACCCACACATCATGAGGTAATGGAAGGGAGCACCCACACAGCATGAGGTAATGGAAGGGAGCACCCACACAGCATGAGGTAATGGAAGGGAGCACCCACACAACATAAGGTAATGGAAGGGAGCACCCACACAGCATGAGGTAATGGAAGGGAGCACCCACACAGCATGAGGTAATGGAAGGGAGCACCCACACAGCATAAGGTAATGGAAGGGAGCACCCACACAGCATAAGGTAATGGAAGGGAGCACCCACACAGCATAAGGTAATGGAAGGGAGCACCCACACTCCTCTCTCTCTAAACTGGTGCGTGGGAAAACACTTTCTACCAGGGAGTGATCTTCTATAGTGGAACTCAATCTTCACTACCACCGCACTATATAAACATCAGTAGAACCTTATAAAATACTGTATGTTTTATTTTTCCCCATATTCCATTCTCTGTTTAGTTGTTTTTCAGGTTTTCCTGTCAAAAATCACACGTACATTTTTTTAAAAATGTGATGTTCTAAGTCCACAACAATGGTTAAACCACAGATATGGGTCAAATCTAAGAAATGCTACTTTTGGGGTGTAGATACCCTTTAACTCTGTGGCACCAGCAAGAGACCTGTTTGGTTAGCGGTGTTTCTGTTGTACACGTGATTGTTAATCATTTATGCAAATCAACATTATACACTGCTCAAAAAAATAAAAGGAACACTTAAAACAACACAATGTAACTCCAAGTCAATCACACTTCTGTGAAATCAAACTGTCCACTTAGGAAGCAACACTGATTGACAATAAATTTCACATGCTGTTGTGCAAATGGAATAGACAACAGGTGGAAATTATAGGCAATTAGCAAGACACCCCCAATAAAGGAATGGTTCTGCAGGTGGGGACCACAGACTACTTCTCAGTTGCTATGCTTCCTGGCTGATGTTTTGGTCACTTTTGAATGCTGGTGTTGCTTTCACTCTAGTGGTAGCATGAGACAGAGTCTACAACCCACACAAGTGGCTCAGGTAGTGCAGCTCATCCAGGATGGCACATCAATGCGAGCTGTGGCAAGAAGGTTTGCTGTGTCTGTCAGCGTAGTGTCCAGAGCATGGAGGCGCTACCAGGAGACAGGCCAGTACATCAGGAGACGTGGACGAGGCCGTAGGAGGGCAACAACCCAGCAGCAGGACCGCTACCTCCGCCTTTGTGCAAGGAGGAGCACTGCCAGAGCCCTGCAAAATGACCTCCAGCAGGCCACAAATGTGCACATGTCTGCTCAAACGGTCAGAAACAGACTCCATGAGGGTGGTATGAGGGCCCGACATCCACAGGTGGGGGTTGTGCTTACAGCCCAACACCGTGCAGGACGTTTGGCATTTGCCAGAGAACACCAAGATTGGCAAATTCACCACTGGCGCCCTGTGCTCTTCACAGATGAAAGCAGGTTCACACTGAGGACATGTGACAGACGTGAGTCTGGAGATGCCGTGGAGAACGTTCTGCTGCCTGCAATATCCTCCAGCATGACCGGTTTGGCGGTGGGTCAGTCATGGTGTGGGGTGGCATTTCTTTGGGGGGACGCACAGCCCCCCATGTGCTCGCCAGAGGTAGCCTGACTGCCATTAGGTACCGAGACGAGATCCTCAGACCCCTTGTGAGACCATATGCTGGTGCGGTTGGCCCTGGGTTCCTCCTAATGCAAGACAATGCTAGACCTCATGTGGCTGGAGTGTGTCAGCAGTTCCTGCAAGAGGATGGCATTGATGCTATGGACTGGCCCGCCCGTTCCCCAGACCTGAATCCAATTGAGCACATCTGGGACATCATGTCTCGCTCCATCTACCAATGGTGTGCCACGTTGCACCACAGCCTGTCCAGGAGTTGGCGGATGCTTTAGTCCAGGTCTGGGAGGAGATCCCTCAGGAGACCATCCGCCACCTCATCAGGAGCATGCCCAGGCATTGTAGGGAGGTCATACAGGCACGTGGAGGCCACACACACTACTGAGCCTCATTTTGACTTGTTTTAAGGACATTACATCAAAGTTGGATCAGCCTGTAGTGTGGTTTTCCACTTTAATTTTGAGTGACTCCAAATCCAGACCTCCATGGGTTGATAAATTTGATTTCCATGGATCATTTTTGTGTGATTTTGTTGTCAGCACATTCAACTATGTAAAGAAAAAAGTATTTAATAAATATATTTCATCCAGATCTAGGATGTGTTATTTTAGTGTTCCCTTTATTTTTTTGAGCAGTGTATATAATTTTGCCAGATAACCTACTTTGTAGTTTTTAATTGAGAAGGTGTTTGTGAAAGCCTTTCCACCTACCAGAAGACTGTTGTCATTATTAGCATCATCGCTAACGGCTACACTTAGTGGTAGACAAACGTGTACACACAGACAGGGGTATTCCCGAGCTGATGGAAAATACAAACCACTGATACATTTTGTTCATATTTTATGACAATCTTGTGCAAATGAACCCATTTAATGTCTGGATTCTGACCTCGTTCTCCACCACCCTCATTTTATAGGGCCCTATATTAGACGAGGACAACAAAGACTCACACCTACACAAACATGACAGAGTGGATAACATTAGACCTCCCACTCAAATGTGAAAGGCCATTGATTTCCCCTGCTAATAATGATGTCATCATGCAAACGTGCAGAAACAAGGAGCCTTCCTTTCCTCCCTCTATAATGTGATGTTAGAACTCAAATAGGCCTACCTCTGACACAAATGGCAGATAGTCTAACCCCCGTCTCCAGACTCAACCCCCATCTCCAGACTCAACCCCCCGTCTCCAGACTCAACCCCCCCGTCTCCAGACTCAACCCCCCGTCTCCAGACTCAACCCCCCGTCTCCAGACTCAACCCCCCGTCTCCAGACTCAACCCCCCGTCTCCAGACTCAACCCCCCGTCTCCAGACTCAACCCCCCGTCTCCAGACTCAACCCCGTCTTCAGACTCAGAGGTTAGGCCCTCTCAACAGCTACTTCTTGACTGACTCACTTCAGAGTTTAGAATGTAGACCCCGATGTAAAATATGACTCAACCCCCGTCTCCAGACTCAACCCCCGTCTCCAGACTCAACCCCCGTCTCAGACTCAACCCCCGTCTTCAGACTCAACCCCCGTCTCCAGACTCAACCCCCGTCTTCAGACTCAACCCCCGTCTTCAGACTCAACCCCCGTCTTCAGACTCAGAGGTTAGGCATAAACTCTCAACAGCTACTTCTTGACTGACTCACTTCAGAGTTTAGAATCTAGAGGTGGATGTAAAATATGACTCAACCCCCGTCTCCAGACTCAGAGTTTAGAATGTAGAGGTGATGATGTAAAATATGACTCAACCCCCGTCTCCAGACTCAGAGTTTAGAATGTAGAGGTGATGATGTAAAATATGACTCAACCATGATGGATAATCCATTGTGCTGGTGTCAAGTCGTGCTTTTGGCAGCTGCATAGGCAATCCCTCAAAACTACAAGGCAATGGGGGCACACAGTGGAACAGGCTCCCTGTACAATAGTCCTGTACCATTTCTCACCGTTCCACCCCAGGTACCACAGAACACAAGCCACCGTCAGTCATTGTTATGAACCTGAAATAGTCTGGGATCTGTAGAGTTATTGGCAAGACTGAGAATCTGAGAAGCAGCGTAAATTGACTAAGAGTTCCCACAAGTACATAGGAAATCTCATCCAACCAGACGGCTCACTCTAGCAATTGCGCCCGGGGGTGAGGTTAATGCATGGTTATGGTCAACAGTTTCAGAGATGGACAGGACAGATATTACATATTATTGAGGCACTCAGTATGTCAGGGGACTGTTTACATTCCATATGTTTTATAGTTGTAACATCTGACATTTCAGAGCAAATTACTTTGTGTCTCCCTCGCTCTCTCTCTACAGGTGTGAGAAACACTGGAAAACACCAGAACAAGACTACAGGAACATCATCTAAGATGATAGTGGGGAAAAACGTCAACATTTATTAGGTGGTAGATTACCACTATGTAGTTAGTTATACATGTAAGTTCATGACAAGTGTAACAGAATTGTGAAGAGCAGAATGTTGGCTTACATCATCATATTTTCTGGGGGAAAAAAACTGTTTCTCTAATGAGGAGTTGATATGGCTTCAGACTAATTCACGGTTTGGGTTGGAACTCAATCAAGTTGTTTATGATTGTGTGTTTGGTATGGTTAATATAATATAAAACACCTGACAGTGAGGTAGCGGTATGCTTCAAAGCTAACTGATCAGCTAACTAAATGAACTACATTTTGACTCCCCGATCAGCCAACAACAAACATGCAGGCTGAATTATGTTATGGGATGTACTGTAGTTAGCTGACGTTAGCTAAGCAATCATTCATATGGCATCTGTAGACTGCTAGGATATGTGCAATGCCTTTTCCAGCTAACTACTTAGTTAACAACCTAGCTAACTAGTGTAGTCCACTTACTTGAGTTAGCTAGCCAAATTCGATAACTTTTGCTACCTCAAAACGTTAGCTAGTTTCCTAGCTTGTTAGCGTTGACAGTAACGACTGTCAGAGTGAGTTAGCCAGCTAGCTAGCAACATGAGTGTTAAAATGTAACTAGCTAGCTATATATACACTTTGCAAAACTGAGAAATTAGAAATATAAAGTCAACATGTTAATCTGGGTTCCTCGCAAGAATGTGTTTATAGCGAGTGGCTAAAATTGTTAGTTAGCTAGCTAGCTAGCGAACGTTAGCAGACTAGCCAAACGACAGAATTGATTTGAGGCCTAAACTAGCTAACTTGCAGGGTTTTCATACGGGACGATATACCGGTTTGAGTCAAAGTTCAGAATCACAGCGTCATTTCAAATGCATAGATAGTTAGAATATTGTATTTACCTGAAATCCTTGTCACTTGATGTCATTTTTTCCAATAGATTAGAGATATGGTACGAGGCGCTCGCCATGTTTGCAGTCTGTTGGAGTAGCCTGCTAGCAACCACCAGTCGGTATCACGGAGCGGAAATTCTTATCCACTTTATTTAGCTATTTACGTCTCTTAAACGATTGAAATCGATTCAGTTTCCACTGTCACTTTCCTTTCGATGGAGCGAAGTGATGATCAGCGGCGGAATAGCAGAGAATTTAGTCTCATCCTGCGGAGTTTTTGGATGTGTTTGAATGGAGATCTCACTTTGCTCTGCAAAGAGGAGGAGCTGCAGAACCAGATGAGTTCGCTACTGGGGGGGGTCAAAGTTCAGAGTTTGTTATAGTGGGGAAGGACCAGACTAGTGAGTTTGTCTGTGTTGTCACTAGTTACCACAGCCATAAAGTAAAACTTGGCTATATCGTAAAAAAAAACATTTTCATTATGAAAACAAAAATGTTTTTTTTTTGGTCTTCGTTTAAGGTTTAAGCATAAGTTTAGCAGTCGAGGTTTAGCCATAATGATGACTTTGTGGCTGTGGTAACTAGTGATGACCGTTTAACGGTGGTGGTCGTCTGAGAAACCTCAATCAAAGATAGTACCAGAGAAGATGGCCTAAAACTGCTTATCCAACAGAAATATTCGATCCCACTTTGTAGGTGATGTCATGGCGGCGTTGGCTAGCTAAACTCATGCGGAGAAACAAGTCAATCGGGGTGGTCGTCTCCTGCCGAACTGCGCATGTGCAGTCCGTCAACTCAAAGGCACTCCTTCGATATAAAGTTGTTTTTGACGAACATTAAAACGGGTCAGTTTGTCACTTTAATTAGGTTGGAGTAATGACATGTTTAACTACTTAAGAACGTGGCTTGAATCTATGTTGTGCTTTTAGATTTCGAGAAAATGTACAACTAATGAAGAATTTGTCACTTCTCTCATTGACTCCTCAAATCCCGGCCTGGTCTGTTTCTCAGGCGTTTCGTCAAGTCTCGCGATGTATTTGTATTTATTAAGGCTCCCCATGACCTTGCTACCTCAACCTGGGGACCAAACACATTAATTAAGGCACATTACATATAAAACAAAATATAAAACAGTACATCATATAAACATTTTAGACCACTACATATCTACAATACAAAATAAACAATACCACCATACAACAATATTACAATGTACGTGTGTGTAGAGTGTGTGTTCTAGAGTTTGTGTGTCTGTACCTGTGTGTCTGTGCCTGTGTGTGTCTGTACCTGTGTGTGTCTGTGCCTGTGTGTGTCTGTGCCTGTGTGTGTCTGTACCTGTGTGTGTCTGTACCTGTGTGTGTCTGTACCTGTGTGTGTCTGTGCCTGTGTGTGTCTGTGCCTGTGTGTGTCTGTACCTGTGTGTGTGTGTTTGTACCTGTGTGTGTCTGTGCCTGTGTGTGTCTGTACCTGTGTGTGTCTGTACCTGTGTGTGTCTGTGCCTGTGTGTGTCTGTGCCTGTGTGTGTCTGTGCCTGTGTGTGTCTGTACCTGTGTGTGTCTGTACCTGTGTGTGTCTGTGCCTGTGTGTGTCTGTACCTGTGTGTGTCTGTGCCTGTGTGTGTCTGTACCTGTGTGTGTCTGTACCTGTGTGTGTCTGTGCCTGTGTGTGTCTGTGCCTGTGTGTGTCTGTACCTGTGTGTGTCTGTGCCTGTGTGTGTCTGTACCTGTGTGTGTGTGCTGTGTGTGTCTGTGCCTGTGTGTGTCTGTACCTGTGTGTGTCTGTACCTGTGTGTGTCTGTGCCTGTGTGTGTCTGTGTGTGTGTGTCTGTACCTGTGTGTGTCTGTACCTGTGTGTGTCTGTGCCTGTGTGTGTCTGTGCCTGTGTGTGTCTGTACCTGTGTGTGTCTGTACCTGTGTGTGTCTGTGCCTGTGTGTGTCTGTGCCTGTGTGTGTCTGTACCTGTGTGTGTCTGTACCTGTGTGTGTCTGTGCGTGTCTGTACCTGTGTGTGTCTGTACCTGTGTGTGTCTGTGCCTGTGTGTGTCTGTACCTGTGTGTGTCTGTGCCTGTGTGTGTCTGTACCTGTGTGTGTCTGTACCTGTGTGTGTCTGTACCTGTGTGTGTCTGTGCCTGTGTGTGTCTGTACCTGTGTGTGTCTGTGCCTGTGTGTGTCTGTGCCTGTGTGTGTCTGTGCCTGTGTGTGTCTGTACCTGTGTGTGTCTGTGCCTGTGTGTGTCTGTGCCTGTGTGTGTCTGTGCCTGTGTGTGTCTGTGCCTGTGTGTGTCTGTGCCTGTGTGTGTCTGTACCTGTGTGTGTCTGTACCTGTGTCTGTGCCTGTGTGTGTCTGTACCTGTGTGTGTCTGTACCTGTGTGTGTCTGTACCTGTGTGCCTGTGTGTGTCTGTACCTGTGTGTGTCTGTACCTGTGTGTGTCTGTACCTGTGTGTGTCTGTACCTGTGTGTGTCTGTACCTGTGTGTGTCTGTACCTGTGTGTGTCTGTGCCTGTGTGTGTCTGTACCTGTGTGTGTCTGTACCTGTGTGTGTGTGTTTGTACCTGTGTGTGTCTGTACCTGTGTGTGTCTGTACCTGTGTGTGTCTGTACCTGTGTGTGTCTGTGCCTGTGTGTGTCTGTACCTGTGTGTGTCTGTACCTGTGTGTGTCTGTGCCTGTGTGTGTCTGTACCTGTGTGTGTCTGTACCTGTGTGTGTCTGTACCTGTGTGTGTCTGTGCCTGTGTGTGTCTCTTCACAGTCCCCACTGTTCCACAAGGTGTAGTTTTACCTTGTGTTTTTTCTCATCTGATTCTACTGCTGATGTGGAATAGAGCTCCATGTAGTCATGGTCCTATGTGGTACTGTGGGCCTCCCATAGAATGTTCTGGACTTGGGGATTGTGAAAAGAACTCTGGTGGCATGTCTTGTGAGGTATGCATGGGTGTCCAAGCTGTGTGTTAAGTAGTTTAAACAGACCTCTGGTGGCATGTCTTGTGAGGTATGCATGGGTGTCCAAGCTGTGTGTTAAGTAGTTTAAACAGACCTCTGGTGGCATGTCTTGTGAGGTATGCATGGGTCTCCAAGCTGTGTGTTAAGTAGGTCAAACAGACAACTGGTTATATTCAGCTAGTCAATGGTTCTTCCAAAAACAAGTAGTGACAAGTCAATCTCTCCCACTTTGAGCCATGTTGCACCTCTCGGTTTAGAATCTCTGATAGTACCGTATGAAGATAGGCAGAAACTGCTTCTTCACACAGACAGCACGTAATTGCATACTTTTCATGATCAGTAAAGAGCAATTGATTATATATTTTCAGATAGGGTGATGGAAGGCAGATCCATTTGGCATGTGTTTGATGATATATTTTCTGATAGGGTGATGGAAGGCAGATCCATTTGGCATGTGTTTGATGATATATTTTCAGATAGGGTGATGGAAGGCAGATCCATTTGGCATGTGTTTGATGATATATTTTCTGATAGGGTGATGGAAGGCAGATCCATTTGACATGTGGCTAACAAGCTAGCTAACTAAGCTAACTAAGCAAACAACACGTGCTTCAACAGAGATTAGTCTTTTGGAAAAAGTTTAACATCAGAAAGTCCTCATCCTGGTAAACTTGTCAGTTGGACTTGCTGTCATCACCACTATAGATAGAAAGCCAATCAAACAACATCTGGATAATCCCCTTGACGGTTAGCTTGTTAACCAGCCATATCGACGTGATCTGTTAGCTAGTTGGCCAAACTGACGTGGCCCATCAATCAATGTTGCCTATAATGTCTGTCAGCGGAAATCGTTAAATATGTTGAGCAGGTGATAATAACTTCGCTAGGGAGGAGGAGGAGGGGGAAGTACATTAGATCTACATACCACTATGTTTAGTCAACTGTACACAGTTTCTACCCGTAACTTGCAAAGTAAACATGATCAGTTTACAAACAGTAACGTTACATCGGCAAATGCGCCCTTCAGCTGCTTGACAGGCAGAGCCCACGAAGGATGCTAAATTAACCTAAACCACACATACTTTTCAGGTATAGTTCACTTTTATTTTATATCACTCATATCCAATTAAGGGTCAATCAATCAAATGTATTTATAAAGCCCTTTTTACATCAGCAGATATCTCAAAGTGCTATACAGAAAACCCAGACTAAAACCCCAAACAGCAAGCAATGCAGGTGTAGAATATGTGGGCAATATTGAGACATTATGGTGAGGCAACCTTCACCTATCTGAAATTGCAAGATCAATGGATGTTTACTGATCATGAAAAGCATATAGTTTACTTGCTGTAGGCCTATAACGCTGATGGTGATTCAGCTAGATGTGCGCAATTGTTTTGCATATAATAATAGGACATTTGTAGTTATATGTTATTCAGTGATGATATTACAATCAAATAGCCTAGTTAACATTTATTTAACAATTCTTTGAAAACGGAACATAGTTTTCTGGGTGCATGAAGCCATACTGCTTGCACCGAGGACCCGGATCAGAACGACGGTGGACCGTGCATTTTACACCACGCCGTTGGAAGTCCCTTACTGACAATTGCAGGGCTGTTCAGTGTTTGAGCTTTTAAAGCAGGCCTTAAGACTCACCTTTATCGGCTGGCCTACCCTTCCTCCAAGACTTTGATTGGCGCGTTTATGATATGGTTATATATATATTTGTTTTTAAACTTGTTCTATTTTAACTTTTATTTTATGCGCTTTGAGGTTATTCTTATATAACTAAAAACGCTTTACAAATGCAATAAATAATTGTTATTATTAATGATTTTAGCGGAGCTGTTGGTCTCCTTGCTCCCCAGCAGCCAAATCGAACATTCTGCAATGTATTGTAACGTTTTATTGATAAGGACCAAACCCCCGATCACCCTGCAGGCGATGTCATGGCAACGTTGGCTAGCTAAACTTCATATAATATATATTTTTTTAAATAGCTAAACCGAAGACGGATAAACTGATAATATTTCCTGACAATACCTGTCTCTCTCCGCCCTAACAATGGGAGCGGCATGGCGGGCTAATTATTTATGCATATTTCAATACTCAATGAGGGTTGTTGACGTCAACCGCCTGTATTCAATGTAGAAAAATGATATGCCAATAGCCTTCAGATCATGAATATGCATAGCCATCTCCAGACAACTCCGATAGGATGTGTTCGTCAATTTAATCTGGACTGTCAGAGTGCACTCAGAGTCCGCCCTTGGCGTTCATAAATTCAGGGCGTTGTCAGACTGTCCTACATTCAGACGTTTCGCTCTCGGAGCGCACACCGGATGCTCTGGCCGAGGAGTAAGGTTGATCCGGGCGTTCGGACTTCACAAAGGCAGTCAAGCACCTAAGCTATCTGGCTAGCTACTTCCAGACACAAATGAGAGAAAATCTCACTCTGACCATTTGACACACCCTGGCAGAGATGGTTATGGTGTTTTCATGTTATCCAGAGTGTTGGTGACTGTAACTGTGCTGCTGGCAATACTTTCATTACGCTTTTTTCTGCCGATGTTTACTGACACTGGACATTTTCAACGGGTGTTGAGTGTTCGTAAATTCACCAGTTATTCTGCGCTCTGGCACACTCAGACAAGAGTGCTCTGAAATCAGAGTAAATAGCCAGAGTGAATTTACAAACGCACCCAAAAGTGTTTTTCACAAAGTTCGAAACGTATATTCTATCAAATAAACCTCAAATAGCAAATAAGCCATTGTAGTTTTTTGTTGACCAAATTCGACACTCTCACTAAACAGGCTTCCATCCAACCTTTTTATACAAGTAAAGTACATGTCGGATAATTATTTCTCACAACAGACCTAATGGCCTGATGGAAACCACAAGCTCTCCAAATGTCAACAAAACTAAATATGCTAGACAAAGTGGGATCTTTTTGTGAATTATGTGAGAAATGCCTTTATGTGCAAATATTAATATACTAAATCAAATCAAACTTTATTTGTCACATGCGCCAAATACACAAGTGTAGACCTTACTGTGAAACGCTGACTGACCAGCCCTTAACCAACAGTGTAGATTTTACTGTGAAACGCTGACTGACCAGCCCTTAACCAACAGTGTAGACTTTACCATGGAAACGCTGACTGACCAGCCCTTAACCAACAGTGTAGATTTTACTGTGAAACGCTGACTGACCAGCCCTTAACCAACAGTGTAGACTTTACCATGGAAACGCTGACTGACCAGCCCTTAACCAACAGTGTAGATTTTACTTTGACCAGCCCTGTGTAGAAATGGAAACGCTGACTGACCAGCCCTTAACCAACAGTGTAGATTTTACTGTGAAACGCTGACTGACCAGCCCTTAACCAACAGTGTAGATTTTACTGTGAAACGCTGACTGACCAGCCCTTAACCAACAGTGTAGACTTTACCATGGAAACGCTGACTGACCAGCCCTTAACCAACAGTGTAGATTTTACTGTGAAACGCTGACTGACCAGCCCTTAACCAACAGTGTAGATTTTACTGTGAAACGCTGACTGACCAGCCCTTAACCAACAGTGTAGACTTTACCATGGAAACGCTGACTGACCAGCCCTTAACCAACAGTGTAGACTTTACCATGGAAACGCTGACTGACCAGCCCTTAACCAACAGTGTAGACTTTACCATGGAAACGCTGACTGACCAGCCCTTAACCAACAGTGTAGACTTTACCATGGAAACGCTGACTGACCAGCCCTTAACCAACAGTGAAGACCTTACTGTGAAACGCTTACTTACAAGCCCTTAACCAACAGTGAAGACCTTACTGTGAAACGCTTACTTACAAGCCCTTAACCAACAGTGAAGACCTTACTGTGAAACGCTTACTTACAAGCCCTTAACCAACAGTGAAGACCTTACTGTGAAACGCTGACTGACCAGCCCTTAACCAACAGTGAAGACTTTACTGGAAACGCTGACTGACCAGCCCTTAACCAACAGTGAAGACCTTACTGTGAAACGCTGACTGACCAGCCCTTAACCAACAGTGAAGACCTTACTGTGAAACGCTGACTTACAAGCCCTTAACCAACAGTGAAGACCTTACTGTGAAACGCTTACTTACCAGCCCTTAACCAACAGTGAAGACCTTACTGTGAAACGCTGACTGACCAGCCCTTAACCAACAGTGAAGACCTTACTGTGAAACGCTGACTGACCAGCCCTTAACCAACAGTGAAGACCTTACTGTGAAACGCTGACTGACCAGCCCTTAACCAACAGTGCAGTTCAAGAAGAGTTAAGAAAATATTTACTAAATAGACTAAAGTAAAAAATAATAATAAAAAGTAACCTAATAAGAATAACAATAACGAGGCTATATATAAGGAGTACTGGTACCGAGTCAGTGTGGAGGCTATATACAGGGGGTACTGGTACCGAGTCAGTGTGGAGGCTATATACAGGGGGTACTGGTACCGAGTCAGTGTGGAGGCTATATACAGGGGGTACTGGTACCGAGTCAGTGTGGAGGCTATATATAAGGAGTACTGGTACCGAGTCAGTGTGGAGGCTATATATAAGGAGTACTGGTACCGAGTCAGTGTGGAGGCTATATACAGGGGGTACTGGTACCGAGTCAGTGTGGAGGCTATATACAGGGGGTACTGGTACCGAGTCAGTGTGGAGGCTATATACAGGGGTACTGGTACCGAGTCAGTGTGGAGGCTATATACAGGGGTACTGGTACCGAGTCAGTGTGGAGGCTATATACAGGGGTACTGGTACCGAGTCAGTGTGGAGGCTATATACAGGGGGTACTGGTACCGAGTCAGTGTGGAGGCTATATACAGGGGGTACTGGTACCGAGTCAGTGTGGAGGCTATATACAGGGGGTACTGGTACCGAGTCAGTGTGGAGGCTATATACAGGGGGTACTGGTACCGAGTCAGTGTGGAGGCTATATACAGGGGGTACTGGTACCGAGTCAGTGTGGAGGCTATATACAGGGGGTACTGGTACAGAGTCAGTGTGGAGGCTATATACAGGGGTACTGGTACAGAGTCAATGTGGAGGCTATATACAGGGGCTCCTGGTACCGAGTCAGTGTGGAGGCTATATACAGGGGGTACTGGTACCGAGTCAGTGTGGAGGCTATATACAGGGGGTACTGGTACCGAGTCAGTGTGGAGGCTATATACAGGGGGTACTGGTACCGAGTCAGTGTGGAGGTTATATACAGGGGCTCCTGGTACCGAGTCAGTGTGCGGGGGTACAGGTTAGTGAAGGTAATTTGTACATGTAGGTAGGGGTGAAGTGACTAGGCATAGATAATAAACAGCGAGTAGCAGCAGTGTACAAAAGGGGGGGGGGTCAATGTAAATAGTCCGATGGCGATTTTATTAATTGTTCAGCAGTCTTATGGCTTGGGGGTAGAAGCTGTTGAGGAGCCTTTTTGTCCTAGACTTGGCCCTCCGGTACCGCTTGCCGTGCGGTAGCAGAGAAAACAGTCTATAACTTGCACTACCCTCTGTAGCCCCTTACGGTCAGATGCCGAGCAGTTGCCAAACCGGTCAGGATGCTCTCGATGGTGCAGCTGTAGAACCTTTTGTGGATCTGAAGACCAATGCCAAATCTTTTCAGTCTCCTGAGGGGGAAAAGGTTTTGTCGTGCCCTCTTCACGACTGTCTTGGTCTATTTGGACCATGTTAGTTTGTTGGTGAAGTGGACACCAAGGAACTTGAAACTCTCGACCCGCTCCACTACAGCACCGTCAATGTTAATGAGGGCCTGTTCGGCCCGCCTTTTCCTGTAGTCCACGATCAGCTCCTTTGTCTTGCTCACATTGAGGGGGAGGTTGTCACACTGCCAGGTCTCTGACCTTCTCCCTATAGGCCGTTTCATCGTTGTCGGTGATGAGGCCTACCACTGTTGTGTCGTCAGCAAACTTAATGATAGTGTTGGAGTCGTGTTTGGCCACACAGTCATGGGTGAACAGGTAGTACAGGAGGGGGCTAAGTACACACCCCTGAGGGTCCCCAGTGTTGAGGATCAGCGTGGCAGGCGTGTTGTTGCCTACTCTTACCACCTGGGGGCAGCCCGTCAGGAAGTCCAGGATCCAGTTGCAGAGGGAGGTGTTTAGTCCCAGAGTCCTTATCTTAGTGATGAGCTTTGTGGGCACTACGGTGTTGAACGCTGATCTGTAGTCAATGAACAGCATTCTCACATAGGTGTCTGGGAGGATGCTGTTGATGTGAGCCATGACCAGCCTTTCAAAGCACTTCATGGCTACCAATGTGAGTGCTATGGGGCTGTAATCATTTAGACAGGTTACCTTCGCTTCCTTGGGCACAGGGACTATGGTGGTCTGCTTGAAACATGTAGGTATTACAGACTCGGTCAGGGAGAGGTTGAAAATATCAGTGAAGACAGTTGGTCCGTGCTAGCTTTGAGTACACATCCTGGTAATCCGTCTGGCCCAGCGGCTTTGTGAATGTTGACCTGTTGAAAGGTTTTGTTCACATCGGCTACCGAGAGCGTTATCACACAGTCATCCAGAACAGCTGGTGCTCTCGTGCATGCTTCAGTGTTGCTTGCCTCGAAGCGACCATAAAAGGCATTTAGCTCATCTGGTAGGCTCGTGTCACTGGACAGCTCCCGTCTGGGTTTCCCTTTGTAGTCCAGAATAGTTTTCAAGCCCTGCCACATCCGACGAGCGTCAGAGCCGGTGTAGTAGGATTCAATCTTAACCATCATATCGACGTTAACTTGCAGTCACGCCATGATTTGTTGTGTGCTCCTCCCACTACGACTCAGGAAACCACACCAGTTTATTAGGCTACAGATAAAATGAGTTATGATGACCTTCAAAGGGTGACAAGCTTCTTGCTCATTTCCAATCAATATTGAAGGTCTTATTCTGGAGACATGATGATCGATACTTGGCTGCCATTTTAACAAATATAAATCATCAGTCTGTTTTGTCCATATTAATCTCCTCATGTAAACTATGCCTTGCACTGTGTCTGCCAGCTGTTGGCTAGAGAGCACGTTGCAAACCTACCAGAGTGGGCTCACTTCTAATGCGATGGAAACATATTTAACTTGTATTTCTTATTCGGTACATGGGACTGGGAGCCTCAAAAGGTATTTTGAGATGCACTATGCCATCACACACAGCCTTTCATCTGCAATAAGTCAATTTAATGGAAACATGTCTCCGGTGTGAAAATGCGCGTGTTGTTTTTATGCTAATTTGAGTATATTTGCATTGAAAATCTGTCGCCTATTGTTTGGAAACTCATCGCTTGGTGCGCGAAAGAAACAAAACCACGCCACCTGCTGGAGAAGACATAATATTGGCCGAATTGGGCCTCTTACACAGCAACACGTCATCCGGTCTAACGGCCATCTCCGGTCTAATGGCCATCTCGTGCATGTGCAGGCCATCTCCAGTCTAACGGCCATCTCCGGTCTAACGGCCATCTCCGGTCTAACGGCCATCTCGTGCATGTGCAGGCCATCTCCAGTCTAACGGCCATCTCCAGTCTAACGGCCATCTCCGGTCTAACGGCCATCTGTGCATGTGCAGGCCATCTCCGGTCTAACGGCCATCTCCGGTCTAACGGCCATCTCCGGTCTAACGGTCATCTCCGGTCTAACGGTCATCTCCGGTCTAACAGCCATCTGTGCATGTGCAGGCCATCTCCGGTCTAACGGCCATCTCCGGTCTAACGGCCATCTCGTGCATGTGCAGGCCATCTCCGGTCTAACGGCCATCTCCGGTCTAACGGCCATCTCCGGTCTAACGGCCATCTCATGCATGTGCAGGCCATCTCCGGTCTAACGGCCATCTCCAGTCTAACGGCCATCTCCGGTCTAACGGCCATCTGTGCATGTGCAGGCTATCTCCGGTCTAACGGCCATCTCCGGTCTAACGGCCATCTGTGCATGTGCAGGCCATCTCCGGTCTAACGGCCATCTCCGGTCTAACGGCCATCTCGTGCATGTGCAGGCCATCTCCGGTCTAACGGCCATCTCCAGTCTAACGGCCATCTCAAGATGGAGAAGAGCCGTGGCCTAGCACCAGAAGCATGAGGGTAACGTCACAACAAGCGCCTGCACCTCTGTTACCCCAGTCACTAGCACCTGACCACCTCAGTGATGAGGAGCCAGTGTTACCCCAGCCACTAGCACCTGACCACCTCGTTGATGAGGAGGCAGCATTACCCCAGCCACCTGACCACCTCAGTGATGAGAAGACAGCATTACCCCAGCCACCTGACCACCTCAGTGATGAGGAGGCAGCGTTACCCCAGCTACCTGACCACCTCGGTGATGAGGAGGCAGCATTACCCCAGCCACCTGACCACCTCAGTGATGAGAAGACAGCATTACCCCAGCCACCTGACCACCTCAGTGATGAGGAGGCAGCGTTACCCCAGCTACCTGACCACCTCGGTGATGAGGAGGCAGCATTACCCCAGCCACCTGACCACCTCAGTGATGAGGAGACAGCGTTACCCCAGCCACCTGACCACCTCGTTGATGAGGAGGCAGCATTACCCCAGCCACCTGACCACCTCAGTGATGAGAGGACAGCATTACCCCAGCCACCTGACCACCTCAGTGATGAGAAGACAGCATTACCCCAGCCACCTGACCACCTCAGTGATGAGGAGGCAGCGTTACCCCAGCTACCTGACCACCTCAGTGATGAGAAGCCACCTGACCACCTCAGTGATGAGGAGACAGCATTACCCCAGCCACCTGACCACCTCAGTGATGAGGAGGCAGCGTTACCCCAGCCACTAGCACCTGACCACCTCAGTGATGAGGAGGCAGCGTTACCCCAGCCACTAGCACCTGACCACCTCAGTGATGAGGAGACAGCGTTACCTCAGCCACCTGACCACCTCAGTGATGAGGAGACAGCATTACCCCAGCCACCTGACCACCACAGTGATGAGGAGACAGCTTTACCCCAGTCACCTGACCTCCTCAGTGATGAGGAGACAGCGTTACCCCAGCCACCTGACCACCACAGTGATGAGGAGACAGCTTTACCCCAGCCACCTGACCTCCTCAGTGATGAGGAGACAGCATTACCCCAGCCACCTGACCTCCTCAGTGATGAGGAGACAGCATTACCCCAGCCACCTGACCACCACAGTGATGAGGAGACAGCATTACCCCAGCCACCTGACCTCCTCAGTGATGAGGAGACAGCGTTACCCCAGCCACCTGACCACCTCAGTGATGAGGAGCCAGCTTTACCCCAGCCACCTGACCACCTCAGTGATGAGGAGACAGCGTTACCCCAGCCACCTGACCACCTCAGTGATGAGGAGACAGCGTTACCCCAGCCACCAGACCACCTCAGTGATGAGGAGACAGCGTTACCCCAGCCACCTGACCACCTCAGTGATGAGGAGACTGCGTTACCCCAGCCACCTGACCACCTCAGTGATGAGGAGACAGCGTTACCCCAGCCACCTGACCTCCTCAGTGATGAGGAGACAGCGTTACCCCAGCCACCTGACCTCCTCAGTGATGAGGAGACAGCTTTACCCCAGCCACCTGACCACCTCAGTGATGAGGAGACAGCTTTACCCCAGCCACCTGACCTCCTCAGTGATGAGGAGACAGCTTTACCCCAGCCACCTGACCACCTCAGTGATGAGGAGACAGCTTTACCCCAGCCACCTGACCACCTCAGTGATGAGGAGACAGCTTTACCCCAGCCACCTGACCTCCTCAGTGATGAGGAGACAGCTTTACCCCAGCCACCTGACCACCTCAGTGATGAGGAGACAGCTTTACCCCAGCCACCTGACCACCTCAGTGATGAGGAGACAGCTTTACCCCAGCCACCTGACCACCTCGGTGATGAGGAGCCAATGCAGGTGTGTCTAGACACTTACCCAAACCGCATTATCAGTGGGGGAAAGCAGGCTTTTTGTAGCAACTGGTTCAAGGTCTGCATTTGGTTGTGGTGCACCACAACGTAGCTACGTCATCTGAGGAGGCAATAGTGGACTTTTTCAATGTGTGTAGCTCCCTGTACAACTCCTTTAGGAAAACCACGGTGGAGGCACAGTAGTACACTGGGGAAAAACTAAAAGACTGGGACTGGCCACATCGCCAATGGCGTCAGTCATTTTGAAATCATGTGGCAATATCACAGAGACGCTCGGTGAAATCAAACCTACTCACGCAGATGTGAGACTTGAGGCCACAGGCTTAAAGAAAGCTTTACGTTTATTGCTAACATGTCTCACAAAATCCTGGGGCTCCTCGACGTTCCTAACAAGTTACTGCAGTCTGAAGCTACTGATCTACATGTAACAGTATAACTTTAGACCGTCCCCTCACCCATACCCGGGCGCGAACCAAGGACCCTCTGCACACATCAACAACAGTCACCCACGAAGCATCGTTACCCATCGCTCCACAAAAGCCGCGGCCCTTGCACAGCAAGGGGAACTACTACTTCAAGGTCTCAGAGCAAGTGACGTCACCGATTGAAACGCTATTTAGAGCGCACCACCGCTAACTAGCTAGCCGTTTCACATCCGTTACATCAGCACCACCGCTAACTAGCTAGCCGTTTCACATCCGTTACATCAGCACCACCGCTAACTAGCTAGCCGTTTCACATCCGTTACATCAGCACCACCGCTAACTAGCTAACCGTTTCACATCCGTTACACCAGCACCACCGCTAACTAGCTAGCCGTTTCACATCCGTTACATCAGCACCCCCGCTAACTAGCTAGCCGTTTCACATCCGTTACATCAGCACCACCGCTAACTAGCTAGCCGTTTCACATCCGTTACATCAGCACCACCGCTAACTAGCTAGCCGTTTCACATCCTTTACATTCACACCAGTGTCAAACTTGTGTACATATGGGTGCGTTGAAAAACTGCGATGTGATGCTGCATTCGAAAAAAGGAGCGCACGAGCACACCGACTCCAAGCAAACAACTGAAACTCAGCATGTAGTTGAAAACACAATTTGTTGTTGCTAACATTAGCTTGGTAGCTAGGTGGCTAACACTAACGTTAGCTAGCTGTCTAATGTTAACTAGGCTAGGGGTTAAGGTAAAGAGTTAGGTTAAAGGGTTAAGGTTAACTAAAAGGGTTACGGTCAGGGAAAGGGTTAGTTAACATGCTAAGTAGTTGCTAAAATGCTAAAGTTGTCCGTGAGGGGATTCAAACATGCAACCTTTGGGTTGGTAGACATTTGCATTATATGCACACACATTCACTCTGACCAACCACACTCCCTTTTTGTTTTTGCCTTCAGTAACCTTCTGTTTTCTGTAACCATACAAAACGTAACATATCATACTAATTTCAGTGTCCCGGATTTCCATTTACTATGTTACGTCTAGAATATGAGACCAGGCCGATTGTTTTGGTGCGTGCTGCCCATCTTGGGCTACCGGTCTTCGTAGTGCTTTTCTTCAACATGGCGTGTTTTCTTGTGGCAAAATGACAGTTGTTGTGTAAATGGATGCAGTTCAGATAGGCCTACATGTTGTATGTCGCAGTAGTATCAGACCAATACAGTGTGTAGCCTACTAAAAGAAGTCGGCAAACGTTCACTCGTATCATTCATTTGCATTACACACAGGCGTTGTGTGATATGCTACCGTGAAAGTGATGTCATTACTATGAAAAGGACACCAGATACTGTGTTCGCTCGCTCCCTGCTCTCTCGCTACAGCGTGTGTTGCTCTCTGATTGGGCATTTACTCTTATTCGCGCTAGATTTTAATTGGCTACTGTCATGTAGGACATTTCACATCAGCTATATAGAACACCGCAATTCATTTCACTTAGTTTGCTTTTTCTGAAACTCTCCCACAGAAAAATATTTGCGCACTTGGCGAAGTGGCGGCTTGGCTTACTGTAGGTTACGCTCATCGCGTAGTGTCACAAATTCGACAGAAATGTAGCCTATAGTTATAATGATTGAAGTGGAAGTTGTGAAGCCTGTAAGAATTATAATGATTGAAGTGGAAGCCTGTAAGAATCTCTGAAGCCTGTAAGAATAAGCCTGTAAGAATCTCTGATAGCCTGGCGGTGCTCGTCCTGTCTAGTGGAAGTTATGAAGCCTGTAAGAATCTCTGATAGCCTGGCGGTGCTCGTCCTGTCTAGTGGAAGTTGTGAAGCCTGTAAGAATCTCTGATAGCCTGGCGGTGCCCTGAGTGGAAGCCTGAAGCCTGTAAGAATCTCTGATAGCCTGGCGTCTCATCCTGTCTGGGGAACTTATGAAGCCTGTAAGAATCTCTGATAGCCTGGCGGTGCTCGTCCTGTCTAGGGAAGTTGTGAAGCCTGTAAGAATCTCTGATAGCTTAGTGGTGCTCGCTTAGTGGTGCTCACCTGGCGGTGCCTGTAAGAATTTCTGTCCTGTCTAGTGGAAGTTAAGCCTGTAAGAAGCCTGTAAGAAGCCTGTATCTCTGATAGCCTGGCGGTGCTCATTCTGTCTGGGGAACTTATGAAGCCTGTAAGAATCTCTGATAGCCTGGCGGTGCTCGTCCTGTCTAGGGGAAGTTGTGAAGCCTGTAAGAATCTCTGATAGCTTAGTGGTGCTCACCCTGTCTAGCTGATCTATGTGTGTTGGTAGGAGCAACGTATGTGTAGAGTTTCTTTGGATACGCTTGTATGTTGTAGTGGGGGGATACGGGTTGTAGTGGGGGGGCGGGTGGCGGCATCTCTTTCTTGTGTTATTATACAAAACAACGGTTGTTGATGTGTTCAGACCCCATTTTTGTACATTTGAACAGCAGAAGGAACAATCTATCTTGCGTTTTTAGGGCTCTAAAGCAATATTAGTTGCTACATCCCCCCCATGGATGTAGAATGGCATTTCCTCCTAGAGCTGTGCCCGAGCCCTGAACGCTATCAACAGCTCCAACAAAGCCTACGACAAAATCCTGCCATGAGAATGTGGACTCTCACTCAACAGCCAGGCCGGCCAAGCTAGCACCAACTGAGACGAGGTTCCTCGAATTCACTTCTGATAGCAGTGTAAAGAAACTGGTAAATCAACCAGAAAAATCACAAATCAATCATCTACATTTGACATTATTTACGTTATTTAGCAGACGCTCAGATCCAGAGAGACTTACAGTTAGTGAGAGAATTACAGTTAGTGAGAGACTTACAGTTAGTGAGAGACTTACAGTTAGTGAGAGACTTACAGTTAGTGAGAGACTTACAGTTAGTGAGAGACTTACAGTTAGTGAGAGACTTACAGTTGGTGAGAGACTTACAGTTGGTGAGAGACTTACAGTTAGTGAGAGGTTTACAGTTAGTGAGAGACTTACAGTTAGTGAGAGAATTACAGTTAGTGAGAGACTTACAGTTAGTGAGAGACTTACAGTTAGTGAGAGACTTACAGTTAGTGAGAGACTTACAGTTAGTGAGAGACTTACAGTTAGTGAGATAATTACAGTTAGTGAGAGGTTTACAGTTAGTGAGAGAATTACAGTTAGTGAGAGACTTACAGTTAGTGAGAGACTTACAGTTAGTGAGAGACTTACAGTTAGTGAGAGACTTACAGTTGGTGAGAGAATTACAGTTAGTGAGAGACTTAAAGTTCATCTTAAGGTATAGCTCGATGGGACAACCACATATCACTGTCATAGTAAGTACATTTTTCCTCATTCAGGTAACTATCAGCTGGGTCAGAGCTAGTAAGGGGGGGGTCAAGAGTTCATGAATGTTCACGATGAGGGGGGGGGGTGCTGTGGGATTATTTAAGATGCTGTTTGAAGAGGTCGGGTTTCAGATGTTTTCAGAAGATGGGCAGGGACTCTGCTGTCCCTGTTTCAGGGGGAAGCTGGTTCCACCATTGGGGTGACAGGACAGAGAAGAGCTTGGACTGAGCTGAGAGGAAGCTGCCTTCCCGTAGGGGTGGGAGGACAGAGAAGAGCTTGGACTGGGCTGAGAGGAAGCTGCCCTCCTATAGGGGTGACAGGACAGAGAAGGGTTTGGACTGGGCTGAGAGGAAGCTGCCCTCCCGTAGGGGTGACAGGACAGAGAAGAGCTTGGACTGGGCTGGGCTGAGAGGAAGAGAAGAGATGCCCTCCCTCCTAGGGGTGAGAGGACAGAGAAGAGCTTGGACTGGGCTGAGAGGAAGCTGCCCTCCCGTAGGGATGAGGGTGAAGAGACCAGACAGAACGGAGTGCTTGGTTGGGGTGTAGAGGGTTTGAACATAAGCCTGGGGTGGCAGAACGGAGTGCTTGGTTGGGGTGTAGGGTTGGGGTGTAGGGTTGGGGTGTAGGGTTTGAACTTGGACTGGGCTGAGGGTTGGACTGGGAAGCTGCCCTCCTATAGGGGTGACCCAGAGGGATGAGGGCTGAGGCCCCAGGAGAGGTCAGAGAAGAGCTTGGACTGGGCTGAGAGGAAGCTGCCCTCCTATAGGGGTGAGAGAACAGAGAAGAGATTGGACTGGACTGATAGGGAGCTGCCCTCCCATAGGGATGAGAGGGCCAAGAGACCAGAGGGTAGGGTTCTTGGGGGGTGTAGGGTTGGGGTGTAGGGTTGGGGTGTAGGGTTTGAACATAAGCCTGGGGTGGCAGAACGGAGTGCTTGGTTGGGGTGTAGGGTTGGGGTGTAGGGTTGGGGTGTAGGGTTTGAACATAAGCCTGAAGGTAGGGGAGGGGAAGATCCTCTTGCTGCTCCAGAAAGCATGTTAAAACAAGGACCAATTATATTACATATTACCAATGACATAATTACAATTACCAATGACATATTCAACATTTGCCTCTTCTGTATTGACAGCCAGGTGGGTGTCCTCCACTGCTCGTTGGCATCTCCTCTAGCTGTGCTCCAATTGAAATTCAGCTCACCGGTTTCCAACATCTCATTTGAGTCTGAAATCAAATATGGCACGGTTTGATGCAGCGCATTCCGTTTCATGACACTGTGGCAGACGGGAGGTCAAACATGATTAAAATGACTATTTCAACAACAAAAAAACTCAATTAGACTCAGTCGGCGGGGCAGTTTGAGGCTTTATAATGCTATAAAAAATGGCCCACGGCTCTTCAGAATGTGAATATGAGAATCTGTCGTAGGTCTCCCTGAGGTAATGAAATCAATATAAGAAGCAAAACAATGAGGATACTCATTTCAGTTTCATCAAGTACAGATATGTAATACCAAATGGTTTATATTGAATGAATGAACAGAAATGAATTTGGATCATCTCAACCTGGGAGATTGATATCAATTTGTACATAATGTTGGTTAAGCATAGCTTTTTTATGAATGATTTGCAAGAAAAAGCTGCCAAGTCATCATGAAACACTTGAGTGATGAAGATGACAGGCGTTTGGGTTTCTACGTTACTGTTATGCTGCTTAGTGCATCTCTCTCTCTCTCTCTCTCTCTCTCCCTCTCTCTCTCTCTCTCTCTCTCTCTCTCTCTCTCTCTCTCTCTCTCTCTCTCTCTCTCTCTCTCTCTCTCTCTCTCTCTCTCTCTCTCTCTGTGTGTCTCCTGTCTCTCTCTCTCTCTCTGTGTCTCCCTACTCTCTCTCTCTCTCTCTCTCTCTCTCTCTCTCTCTCTCTCTCTCTGTGTCTCCCTACTCTCTCTCTCTCTCTCTCTCTCTGTGTCCCCCTCTTTCTGTCTCCCTACACTCTCTCTCTCTCTCTCTCTCTCTCTCTGTGTGTCTCCCTACTCTCTCTCTCTCTCTCTCTCTCTCTCTCTCTGTGTCTCCCTACTCTCTCTCTCTCTCTCTCTGTGCTCCCCCTCTTTCTGTCTCCCTACTCTCTCTCTCTCTCTCTCTGTGTGTCTCCCTCTCTGTCTCTGTCTCTCTCTCTCTCTCTCTCTGTGTCCCCCTCTTTCTCTCCCTACTCTCTCTCTCTGTGTGTCCCTCTCTCTCTCTCTCTCTCTCTCTCTCTCTGTCTCTCTCTCTCTCTCCTCTCTCTCTCTCTCTCTCTCTCTCTGTCTCTCCTCTACTCTCTCTCTCTCTCTCTCTCTGTGCTCCTCTACTCGTGTCTGTCTCCTCTCCTCTTCTCTGTCTCCCTACTCCCTCTCTCTCTCTCTCTCTGTGTGTCTCTTTCTGTCTCCCTCTCTCTCTCTCTCTCTCTCTCTCTCTCTCTCTGTGTCCCCTCTTTCTCTCTCTCTACTCTCTCTCTCTCTCCCCTCTCTGTGTCCCCTACTCTCTCTCTCTCTCTGTGTCCCTCTCTCTCTCTCTCTCTCTCTCTCTCTCTCTCTGTGTGTGTCCCCCTCTTTCTGTCTCCCTACTCTCTCTATCTCTCTCGCGTGCTATTTCTCTCTCTATCTCTACCTATAGTATACCTCTATCTCTACCTATAGTATACCTCTCTCTATCTCTACCTATAGTATACCTCTCTCTATCTCTACCTATAGTATACCTCTCTCTATCTCTACCTATAGTATACCTTTCTCTATTCTATATATATCTATAGTATACCTCTCTCTATATATATATCTACCTACAATATACATCTCTCTCTCTCTATATATATATATATAGTATACCTCTCTATCTCTACCTATAGTATACCTCTCTCTATCTCTACCTATAATATACCTCTCTCTATATCTACCTATAGTATAACTTTCTATCTCTACCTATAGTATACCTCTCTCTATCTCTACCTATAGTGTACCTCTCTCTATCTCTACCTATAGTATACCTCTATCTCTACCTATAGTATACCTCTCAATCTCTACCTATAGTATACCTCTCTCTATCTCTACCTATAGTATACCTCTCTCTATTCTATATATATATATATATCTATAGTATACCTGTCTATATCTCCCTATAGTATACCTCTCTCTATATCCACCTATAGTATACCTCTCTCTATATCTACCTATAGTATAACTTTCTATCTCTACCTATAGTATACCTCTCTCTATTCTATATATATCTATAGTATACCTCTCTATATATATATCTATAGTATACCTCTCTATATATATATATATATCTATAGTATACCTCTCTATATATATCTATAGTATACCTCTCTATATATATCTATAGTATACCTCTCTATATATCTATCTATAGTATACCTCTCTCTCTATATATATATATAGTATACCTCTCTCTCTCTATATATATATATAGTATACCTCTCTATATCTATATATTGATACATAAGATATATATATATCTATAATATACCTCTCTATATATATCTATAATATACCTCTCTATCTATAATATACCTCTATATATATATCTATAGTATACCTCTCTATATATATATCTATAGTATACAATATATATCTATAGTATATCCTCTCTATATATATATATATATATATATCTATATCTATAGTATACCTCTCTATATATATCTATAGTATTCCTCTCTCTATATATCGCTGTTGGCTGGGCTATATATACAACTCATCTCTGGTAACCTTCCCAAGTATACTGGCTTCCAGTCTCCGCTATATTGCCTACGGAGCTATCTATCCAGGCTCTGATATACACCCAAACAAGGGCACTCTTCATATATATACTGATAAGTATTCCCGCTCAGCCCAGTCAAAACTGTTCGCTGTCTGGCCCCCAATGGTGGAACAAACTCCCTCACGACGCTCAGCGGAGTCAATACCACCTAGACACCTTTTTGAAACCCCACCTCTTTAAGGATACCTATAGTATAATCCTTCTCTCCCCTAAAAGATTTAGATGCACTATTGTAAAGTGGCTGCCCATGGATGTCATAAGGTGAATGCACCAATTTGTAAGTCGCTCTGGATAAGAGCGTCTCTCTTAAATGTAAATGTAAATATATCTATAGTATACCTCTCTATATATATATATATATCTATAGTATACCTCTCTATATATATATATATCTATAGTATTCCTCTCTATATATATCTATAGTATACCTCTCTATATATATCTATATATACCTCTCTATATATATCTATAGTATATATATATCTATAGTATTCCTCTATAAATATCTATAAATATCTATATATATATCTATAGTATACCTCTCTCTATATATATATATCTATAGTATACCTCTCTATAGTATTCTCTCTATATATATCTATAGTATACCTCTCTATATATATCTATAGTATTCCTCTCTATATATATCTATAGTATACCTCTCTATATATATATCTATAGTATATCTCTATATATATATCTATAATATACCTCTCTCTATATATATCTATAATATACCTCTCTATATATATCTATAGTATACCTCTCTATATATATATCTATAGTATACCTCTCTATATATATCTATAGTATACCTCTCTATATATATCTATAGTATACCTCTCTATATATATCTATAGTATACCTCTCTCTCTATATATATATATCTATAGTATACATCTCCATATATATCTATAATATACTCTCTATAATATCTATAGTATACCTCTCTATATATATATCTATAGTATACCTCTATATATATATCTATAGTATACCTCTCTATATATCTATCTATAGTATACCTCTCTATATATATCTATAGTATACCTCTCTATATATATATAGTATACCTCTCTATATAATAGTATACCTCTCTATAATATACCTCTCTCTATATATATCTATAGTATACATCTCCATATATATCTATAATATACCTCTCTATGTATATCTATAGTATACCTCTCTCTATATATACCTCTATATATATATATCTATAGTATACCTCTCTATATATATATCTATAGTATACCTCTCTATATATCTATCTATAGTATACCTCTCTATATATATCTATATATACCTCTCTCTCTATATATATATATATCTATAGTATTCCTCTCTCTATAAATATCTATAATATACCTCTCTATATATATCTATAGTATACCTCTCTCTATATATATCTATAGTATACCTCTCTATATATATCTATAGTATGCCTCTCTCTCTCTCTATATATATCTATAATATACCTCTCTATATATATATCTATAGTATTCCTCTCTCTATATATATATCTATAATATACCTCTCTCTATATATCTATAATATACCTCTCTATATATATCTATAGTATTCCTCTCTCTATATATATCTATAATATACCTCTCTATATATATCTATAATATACCTCTATATATATCTATAGTATTCCTCTATATATATATCTATAATATTCTCTATATATATCTACTATAGTATACCTCTATATATATATCTATAATATACCTCTCTATATATATCTGTAGTATTCCTCTCTCAATATATATCTATAGTATTCCTCTCTCTATATATATCTATAGTATTCCTCTCTCTATATATCGCTGTTGGCTGGGCTCCCTGCCTGTGCCATTAAACCCCTACAACTCATCCAGAACGCCGCAGCCCGTCTGGTGTTCAACCTTCCCAAGTTCTCTCACGTCACCCCGCTCCTCCGCTCTCTCCACTGGCTTCCAGTTGAAGCTCGCATCCGCTACAAGACCATGGTGCTTGCCTACGGAGCTGTGAGGGGAACGGCACCTCAGTACCTCCAGGCTCTGATCAGGCCCTACACCCAAACAAGGGCACTGCGTTCATCCACCTCTGGCCTGCTCGCCTCCATACCACTGAGGAAGTACAGTTCCCGCTCAGCCCAGTCAAAACTGTTCGCTGCTCTGGCCCCCCAATGGTGGAACAAACTCCCTCACGACGCCAGGACAGCGGAGTCAATCACCACCTTCCGGAGACACCTGAAACCCCACCTCTTTAAGGAATACCTAGGATAGGATAAAGTAATCCTTCTCACCCCCTCCCCCTTAAAAGATTTAGATGCACTATTGTAAAGTGGCTGCTCCACTGGATGTCATAAGGTGAATGCACCAATTTGTAAGTCGCTCTGGATAAGAGCGTCTGCTAAATGACTTAAATGTAAATGTAAATATATCTATAGTATACCTCTCTCTATATATATATATATCTATAGTATACCTCTCTATATATATATATATCTATAGTATTCCTCTCTATATATATCTATAGTATTCCTCTCTATATATATCTATAGTATTCCTCTCTATATATATCTATAGTATTCCTCTCTATATATATCTATAGTATTCCTCTCTATATATCTATAGTATACCTCTCTATATATATATCTATAGTATACCTCTCTATATATATATCTATAGTATACCTCTCTCTATATATATAGTATACCTCTATAGTATATATATATATCTATAGTATACCTCTCTCTATATATCTATAGTATACCTCTCTATATATATATCTATAGTATACCTCTCTATATATATATATCTATAATATACCTCTCTATATATATATCTATAGTATACCTCTCTATATATATATCTATAGTATACCTCTCTATATATATATCTATAGTATACCTCTCTATATATATCTATAGTATACCTCTCTATATATATATATCTATAGTATACCTCTCTATATATATATCTATAATATACCTCTCTCTATATATATATATATATCTATAGTATACCTCTCTATATATATATCTATAGTATACCTCTCTATATATATATATACTATATATACTATAGTATACCTATATATATATATCTATAATATACCTCTCTATATATATATCTATAATATACCTCTCTATATATATCTATAGTATACCTCTCTATATATATATCTATAATATACCTCTCTCTATATATATATCTATAGTATACCTCTCTATATATATATCTATAATATACCTCTCTCTATATATCTATAGTATACTCTCTATATATATATCTATAATATACTATAGATATATTTATATATCTATATTATACCTCTCTTATATATATCTATAATATACCATTCACTATATATATCATATCAGCCACTTTACAATATGCATCTAAATCTTTTAAGGGGATACCTTACTTTATCTATCCTAGTATTCCTCTAAAGAGGTATTTAGGTGTCTATAGTATTGACTCTCTCTGTCCTATATATCTATAGTATGTTCCACCATATATATCTATAGTATTGACTCTGAGCTATATATATATCTATAGTATACCTCTCTATATATATATCTACAATATACCCTTGTTTGGGTGTATATCAGATGGAGTATACCTTCCCCTATATATCCTATAATATACCTCTCTTGTATATATCTGGATAGTGGATACGGAGGAGCTCTCTATATATATATCTATAATATACCTCTCTTCTGGATATATATTTAATGGCACATAGTATAGCCAACTCTATATATAGATAGTATACTATAGATCTATATATATATCTATAGTATACCTCTCTATATATATATATATATAGTATACCTCTATATATATATCTATAGTATACCTCTCTCTATATATATATCTATAGTATACCTCTCTCTATATATATCTATAATATACCTCTCTCTATATATATCTATAGTATATCTATATATATATATATATATAATATACTATATATATATATCTATAATATACCTCTCTATATATATATCTATAGTATACTATCTCTATATATATCTATAATATACCTCTCTATATATATATCTATAATATACCTCTCTATATATATCTATAGTATACCTCTCTATATATATATATCTATAGTATACCTCTATATATATATATCTATAATATATCTATAGATATATATAGTATACCTCTCTATATATATATCTATAGAGGTATACCTCTCTATATATATCTATAGTATACCTCTCTCTATATATATCTATAGTATACCTCTCTCTATATATATCTATAGATATACCTCTCTATATATATATATATCTATAGTATACCTATATATATATATATCTATAGATATACCTCTCTATATATATATATATATAGTATACCTCTCTATATATATATCTATAGTATACCTCTCTATATATATATATAGATATACCTCTCTATATATATCTATAGTATACTCTCTATATATATCTATAGAGGTATACCTCTAGATATATATCTATAATATACCTCTCTATATATATAGATAGTATACCTCTATAGATATATCTATAGATATACCTCTCTATATATATATATATAGTATACCTCTCTATATATATATATAGTATACCTATACTCTATATATATATATATACTATAGATATATATAGAGAGGTATACTATAGATATATATATAATATACCTCTACTATATATATATATAGATAGTATACCTCTATATATATATATATATATATATATAGATCTATAGTATATATATATACTATAGTATACCTAGAGAGGTATATATATATATATAGATATATACTCATATATATATCTATAGAGATACCTATACTATAGATCTATAGTATACCTATACTATAGATATACATAGATAGGTATATATATAGATATATATAGATATACTCTCTATATATATCTATAGTATACCTGCTTCCCTCACAGCTATCTATAATATACCTCTCTATATATATATCTGGAAGCCAGTGGAGAGAGCGGAGGAGCGGGGTGACGTATAGAACTTAAGGTTGAACACCAGACGGGCTGCTATATATCTGGATGAGTTGTAGGGGTTTAATGGCACAGGCAGGAGCCCAGCCATATAGCTATCTATAGATATACTATAGATATATATATATCTATAGATGTGTATACCTATATATATATATATCTATAGTATAGGAATCTATAGATATATATCTATAATATACTCTCTCTATATATCTATAGTATATTATATATATCTATCTATAATATACCTCTATATATATATATCTATAGTATATCTATATATATATATCTATAGTATACTCTAGGTATATATCTATAATATACCTCTCTCTATATATCTATAGTATACCTCTCTATAGATATATCTATAGTATATTCTCTATATATATATTATAGTATACCTCTACTATAGATATATATAGAGATATATTATAGATATATATCTATAGTATATTATAGATATATATCTATAGTATACCTAATCTATATATATATATATAGTATATTATAGATATATATCTATAGTATAGAGGCATCTATATATATCTATAGTATAGGTCTACTATATATATATCTATAGTATTATACTATAGATATATATCGAGAGGTATACTATAGATATATCTCTATATATATCTATAGATATTTATAGATATCTATAGTATACTATAGATATATATATCTATAGTATACCTCTATATATATATCTATAGTATACTATAGATATATATCTATAGTATACTATAGATATATATCTATAGTATACTATAGATATATATATATAGTATACTATAGATATATATATATATAATACTATAGATATCATAGATATATATTATAGATATATATGGATAGTATACCTCTCTATATATATATCTATAATATACCTCTCTCTATATATATATCTATAGTATACCTATAGATATATATATCTATAGTATACTATAGATATATATCTATAATATACCTCTCTATATATATCTATAGTATACTATAGATATATATCTATAATATACTATAGATATATATATATATAATATACTATCTATATATATCTATAGTATACCTCTATACTATAGATATACATAATATATATCTATAGATATATATATCTATAGTATACCTCTCTATATATATATCTATAGTATAGAGTATACTATAGATATATAATATACCTCTACTATATATATATATAGTATATATCTATATATATATATAATATACTCTCTATATATATATATCTATAGTATACCTATAGATATATATATATCTATAATATACCTCTCTCTATATATTATATATATATAGTATACCTCTACTATATATATATATCTATAGTATACCTCTAGATATATATCTATAATATACCTCTCTATATATATCTATAGTATACTATAGATATATATATACTATAGATATATATCTACTATAGATATATCTATAATATACTATAGATATATATCTATAGTATACCTATAGATATATATCTATAATATACTATAGATATATATATCTATATATAGATATATATATATAGATAGTATACTATAGATATATATATATAGTATACCTCTCTCTATATATCTATAGATACCTATACTATATATCTATCTATAATATACCTCTATATATATATATCTATAGTATACCTCTATATATATATATCTATAGAGGTATATTATAGATATATATATAGAGAGGTATATTATCTATATATCTATAGTATACCTCTACTATAGATATATCTATAGAGGTATACCTCTATATATATATATCTATAGGTATATTATATATATATATATATAGTATACTATCTATATATATATAGAGAGTATACTATAGATATATATATAGTATACCTCTATATATATATCTATAGTATATCCTCTAGATATATATCTATAGTATATTATAGATATATCTATAGTATACCTATAGATATATATATAGATAGGTATACTATAGATATATATATATAGAGAGAGGTATATCTATAGATATATATATATAGAGAGGTATACTATAGATATATATCTATAGTATACCTATATATATATATCTATAGATATATACTCTATATATATATCTATAGTATATCTATATATATATATAATATAGGTATATCTATAGATATATATCTATAGTATACCTCTCTATATATATATCTATAGTATACCTCTCTATATATATCTATAATATACCTCTCTATATATATATATCTATAGTATAGTATACCTCTCTATATATATATCTATAGTATACCTCTCTATATATATATCTATAATATACCTCTCTCTATATATCTATAGTATACCTCTCTCTATATATCTATAATATACCTCTCTATATATATATATCTATAGTATACCTCTCTATATATATATCTATAATATACCTCTCTCTATATATATATCTATAGTATACCTCTCTATATATATATCTATAGTATACCTCTCTCTATATATCTATAATATACCTCTCTCTATATATCTATAGTATACCTCTCTATATATATCTATAATATACCTCTCTATATATATATCTATAGTATACCTCTCTATATATATATATATAGTATACCTCTCTCTATATATCTATATATCTATAGTATACCTATATATATATATATCTATAGTATACCTCTCTATATATATCTATAATATATATACTCTATATATATCTATAGTATACCTCTCTATATATATATCTATAATATACCTCTCTATATATATATCTATAGTATATCTATAGTATACCTCTCTATATATATCTATAATATACCTCTCTATATATATATATATATCTATAGTATACCTCTCTATATATATATCTATAGTATACCTCTCTCTATATATATATATCTATAGTATACCTCTCTATATATATCTATAGTATACCTCTCTATATATATCTATAATATACCTCTCCTCTATATATATATATCTATAGTATACCTCTCTATATATATATATCTATATATATACCTCTCTCTATATATATCTATATATACCTCTCTATATATATATCTATAGTATACCTCTCTATATATATCTATAATATACCTCTCTATATATATATCTATAATATACCTCTCTATATATATATCTATAGTATACCTCTCTATATATATATCTATAGTATACCTCTCTATATATATCTATAGTATACCTCTATATATATATATCTATAGTATACCTCTCTATATATATATATCTATAGTATACCTCTCTATATATATATCTATAGTATACCTCTCTATATATATATATAGTATTCTATAATATACCTCTCTATATATATATATATATATATCTATAGTATACCTCTCTATATATATATATCTATAGTATACCTCTCTATATATATATATATAGTATACCTCTCTCTATATATATCTATAGTATACCTCTCTATATATATATCTATAGTATACCTCTCTATATATATATCTATAGTATACCTCTCTATATATATATCTATAGTATACCTCTCTATATATATAATATACTATAGTATACCTCTCTATATATATCTATAGTATACCTCTCTATATATATCTATAATATACCTCTCTATATATATCTATAGTATACCTCTCTATATATATCTATAGTATACCTCTCTATATATATCTATAGTATACCTCTCTATATATATCTATAGTATACCTCTCTATATATATCTATAATATACCTCTCTATATATATCTATAGTATACCTCTCTATATATATCTATAATATACCTCTCTATATATCTATAGTATACCTCTCTATATATATCTATAGTACATCTCTCTATATATATCTATAGTATACCTCTCTATATATATCTATAATATACCTCTCTATATATATCTATAGTATACCTCTCTATATATATATCTATAGTATACCTCTCTATATATATCTATAATATACCTCTCTATATATATCTATAGTATACCTCTCTATATATCTATAATATACCTCTCTATATATATCTATAGTATACCTCTCTATATATATCTATAATATACCTCTCTATATATATCTATAGTATACCTCTCTATATATCTATATATTATACCTCTCTATATATATCTATAGTATACCTCTCTATATATATCTATAATATACCTCTCTATATATATCTATAGTATACCTCTCTATATATATATCTATAATATACCTCTCTATATATATCTATAGTATACCTCTCTATATATATCTATAGTATACCTCTCTATATATATCTATAGTATACCTCTCTATATATATCTATAGTATACCTCTCTATATATATATACTATAATATACCTCTCTATATATATCTATAGTATACCTCTCTATATATATCTATAGTATACCTCTCTCTATATATCTATAATATACCTCTCTATATATCTATAGTATACCTCTCTATATATATCTATAGTATACCTCTCTACTATAGTATACTCTCTATATATATCTATAGTATACCTCTCTATATATATCTATAGTATTGTCTCTATATATATATATATCTATAATATACCTCTCTATATATATATATATAGTATACCTCTCTATATATATATCTATAGTATACCTCTCTATATATATCTATTCTATAGTATACCTCTATATATAATATACCTCTATCTTAGCACATACAGTATTGTCTATATCATATATCATCAATATCTTCCATATATCTATAATATACCTCTCTATATATATCTATAATATACCTCTCTATATATATCTATAGTATACCTCATATATATATATTATAATATACCTCTCTATATATATCTGATAGTATACCTCTCTATATATATCTATAATATACCTCTCTATATCATCTATAGTATACCTCTCTATATATATCTATAGTATACCTCTAATATATATTATAGTATACCTCTTATATATGTCTATAGTATACCAGATGGTATATTATATATCTATAATATACCTCTGGATGACATATAGATGGTATACATTATACCTCTTAATATATCTATAATATACCAGATGGTAACATTATACAGTTTAATATTCTGGATGACAGACCAGATATCTTCCATTATAGAGGTTAATATTTCTGGATGACAGACCAGATGGTACATTTAACATATTAAATTAATTAGTCATATTAAATTAATTAGATGGTAAATAACTGAACTTCTGTCTGGATGTTTTCAAACAGACCAATCGTTTACATGCTCATCATAAAACTTAATTTAGTCCTGGAATGACAAACCAATGGCCATTAAATCTGTTCTGAATCAGACAGTTGAGAGATAAATCAGATGGTAACATTATAGAGGTTAATATGTCTGGATGACAGACCAGATGGTAACATTATAGAGGTTAATATGTCTGGATGACAGACCAGATGGTAACATTATAGAGGTTAATATGTCTGGATGACAGACCAGATGGTAACGGATGACAGACCAGATTATAGAGGTTAATATGTCTGGATGACAGACCAGATGGTAACGTTATAGAGGTTAATATGTCTGGATGACAGACCAGATGGTAACGTTATAGAGGTTAATATGTCTGCATGACAGACCAGATGGTAACGTTATAGAGGTTAATATGTCTGGATGACAGACCAGATGGTGACATTATAGGAAGGAGAATGTAAACCCTAATCGTGTTTGCTAATGGAGGAGGACGTTTCAGTTAGTGCTGGCCTGTGTAGGAGAGTAACCTCTACAACAGACGGAGGTTAACCCCTGACCAAACACAGCTTTTTGGGGACTGTGACTATGGACCACAAGACACTTCATCGTTTTGTAAATGTTCTCATACTGTAGAACGATGAAGCAACAGGGCACCCGTTTCTAATAGGAGGAAACATAATCCCAGGATCTCATATGTAATACCAGTTAAATCCTTAGTCAATAGTCAAACAGGTGAGCAGTACAGCAACAACCAGTGTTGAGGCAGAAGTGTCTGAGGTAACAGCATGTCCAGGGATTCCTGCAACACGGTCCACACAGAATCATCGCTGCAACACAGCACGTCTCCAGTAGGTGTCAGTAAGGAGGGAAGGTATAACATTTGAGAAAAAGAGAGGGAGAGACAAAGAGATGGGAGAGAACGCAAGAGAGGGAGAGACTCAGAGAGAGACTAAGAGATATAAAGAGATGGAGAGAATGCAAGAGAGGGAGATAGAGAGACAGAGATATAGAGAGAGGACTCAGAGAGACAGATAGAGAAAGAGAGAGAGATAAAGAGAGAGAGAGACAGAGAGAGAGAGCGCAAAGAGAGAGACAGAGATAAAGAGAGAGACAGAGCATAAAGAGAGAGGAGACAAAGAGAGACAGAGAGAGAGAGACAGAGCGCAAGAGAGACAGAGATAAAGAGAGACAGAGAGAGCAAAGAGACAGAGAGCAAAGAGAGAGAGAGATATAGCAGAGAGAGAGAGAGAGAGAGAGCAAGAGAGAGAGCAAAGAGAGAGAGAGCAAAGAGAAAGAGAGAGAAAGAGAGAAGAGAGAGAGAGAGAGCAAAGAGAGAGAGAGAGAGAGAGAAGAGAGAGAGCAAAGAGAGAGAGAGAGAGCAAAGAGAGAGAGAGAGAGAGCAGAGCAGAGAGAGAGAGAGAGAGAGCAGAGAGAGAGAGAGAGAGAGCAAAGAGAGAGAGAGAGAGAGAGCAGAGAGAGAGAGAGAGAAAAAGAGAGAGAGAGAGAGAGAGCGAGAGCAAAGAGAGAGAGAGCAAAGAGAGAGAGAGAGAGAGCAGAGAGAGAGAGAAGAGAGCAAGAGAGAGAGAGAGAGCAAGAGAGAGAGAGAGAGAGAGCAGAGAGAGAGAGAGAGAGAGAGAGAAAGAGAGAGAGAGAGCAAAGAGAGAGCAAAGAGAGAGCAAAGAGAGAGAGCAAAGAGAGAAAGAGAGAGAGAGAGAGCAAAGAGAGAGAGAGCAAGAGAGAGAAAGAAAGAGAGAGAGAGAGCAAAGAGAGAGAGAGAGAGAGCAAGAGCAAGAGAGAGAGCAAAGAGAGCAAAGAGAGAGAGAGAGCAAAGAGAGAGAGAGAGCAAAGAGAGAGAGAGAGCAAAGAAGAGCAAAGAGAGAGAGCAAAAGAGAGAGAGCAAAGAGAGAGAGAGCAAAGAGAGAGAGAGAGCAAAGAGAGAGAGAGCAAAGAGAGAGAGAGCAAAGAAGAGAGAGCAAAGAGAGAGAGAGCAAAGAGAGAGAGCAAAGAGAGAGAGCAAAGAGAGAGAGAGCAAAGAAAGAGAGAGCAAAGAGAGAGAGCAAAGAGAGAGAGAGCAAAGAGAGAGAGAGCAAAGAGAGAGAGCAAGAGAGAGAGCAAAGAGAGAGAGCAAAGAGAGCAAAGAGAGAGCAAAGAGCAAGAGAGCGAGCAAAGAGAGCGAGCAAAGAGAGAGCAAAGAGAGAGCAGCAAGAGAGAGCAAAGAAAGAGAAAGAGAGAGCAAGAGAGAGCAAAGAGAGAGAGGGCGAGCAGCAAGAGAGAGAGAGCAAAGAGAGAGAGCAAAGAGAGAGAGAGAGAAGAGAGAGAGAGAGAGCGAGCAGAGAGAGAGAGAGCGAGCAGAGAGAGAGAGAGCATAGAGAGGGAGAAACAGACAGAGAGAGAGTCAGAGGACTGGCTCCCCATCCCCAGCTCTATGATCTGTATTTTTGACCCCATAGTAAAGCCCAGGATCATCTCAGCCATTTACAGTCTGGCACATGATGTCTTCCACATGGCACCCTATTCTCCATAGGGCTCTGGTCTAAAGTAGTGCACTATATAGGGAATAGGGCTCTGGTCTAAAGTAGAGCACTATATAGGGAATAAGGTTCTGGTCTAAAGTAGAGCACTATATAGGGAATAGGGCTCTGGTCTAAAGTAGTGCACTATATAGGGAATAGGGCTCTGGTCTAAAGTAGTGCACTACATAGGGAATAGGGCTCTGGTCTAAAGTAGAGCACTATATAGGGAATAAGGTTCTGGTCTAAAGTAGTGTACTATATCGGGAATAGGGTGCCATTTGGGATGCACACACCCAATTATGTTACCTTGCAGGGGCAGTGGTGCATGATGGGAGATATAGAGATGAGAAGTATGCCCGTAGCACTCAAACAGTGGCATCTGGCATGGCTCCTTCTGTTGGCTATATGACACTCAGCAAACAGGGACAGAGAGGGAGAGAAAGACTAATGAGAGACCTGGCCTCAATTCAGATCATGCCATTACAATGTCATAGTAATACCTGATGTTTGTTGGAAATAATATATGGTTCTGATTGGTGCAGGAAGTCGTTATGTAAAGTACTGTGTGAATGACTGAGAAGGGGAGGAGGAGAGAGAGAAAGGGAGAGAGAAAGGGAGAGAGAGGGGGAGAGAGAGGGGGAGAGGGGGGGAAAGAGGGAAAGAGAGAGAGAGATATTTTGGACCAGAGAGAGGGAAAGAGAGAGAGAGATATTTTGGACCATATATCATGGTCCTTCTGTTTTATGTTGTTGCTTTGGAGCCACTCACTGTCAGGCTCTGGTCTAAAGTACTGGGAATACTATATAGGGAATAGGCCTCTGGTCTACAGTACTACACTATATAGGCTCTGGTCTACAGTACTGCACTATATAGGGAATAGGGCTCTGGTCTACAGTACTACACTATATAGGGAATAGGGCTCTGGTCTACAGTACTGCACTATATAGGGAATAGGGCTCTGGTCTACAGTACTACACTATATAGGGAATAGGGCTCTGGTCTACAGTACTGCACTATATAGGGAATAGGGCTCTGGTCTACAGTACTGCACTATATAGGGAATAGGGCTCTAGTCTAAAGTAGTGCACTATATAGGGAATAGGGCTCTGGTCTAAATTAGTGCACTATATAGGGAATAGGGCTCTGGTCTACAGTAGTGCACTATATAGGAAATAGGGCTCTGGTCTACAGTACTGCACTATATAGGGAATAGGGCTCTGGTCTAAAGTAGTGCACTATATAGGGAATAGGGCTCTGGTCTACAGTACTGCACTATATAGGGAATAGGTCACTGGGGACACCGTGCGATCCACAGCATAACACGGTGCCTGCCCGGTCTCTCTAGCCCCCAGGTAACCACAGGAAGTTGGCTCAGGTCTCCTACCTAGCGTAGCCCTACTCCCTGTGAGCCCCCCCCCAATACATTTTTGGGGCTGACTCTCAGGCTTCCATCCGCTCTGCCGTGCTAGCTCCTCATAATGCCGCCTCTCTGCTTTTGCTGCGTCCAGCTCGGCTTTGGGGCGGCAATATTCTCCTGGCTCTGCCCAGGGTCCTTTCCCGTCTAGAATCTCCTCCCAAGTCCATCTCTCCAAGTAGTGCAGCCTCTCCCACTGCTGCTGCTGCCCGTTACCACGCCGCTTGGTCCTGTTGCGGTGGGTGATTCTGTAAGGGTTTTCTGGTGAAAGAGAAGCGGACCAAAAAGCAGCATGGTGGTTATTCATGTTCTTTAATTTATAAAGAAACTACACATGAGATAACTAACAAAAACAACAAACGTGAGAAAACCTAAAACAGCCCTATCTGGTGCAAACACAGAGACAGGAACAATCACCCACAAACACACAGTGAAACCTAAAACAGTCCCATCTGGTGCAAACACAGAGACAGGAACAATCACCCACAAACACACAGTGAAACCTAAAACAGTCCCATCTGGTGCAAACACAGAGACAGGAACAATCACCCACAAACACACAGTGAAACCTAAAACAGTCCTATCTGGTGCAAACACAGAGACAGGAACAATCACCCACAAACACAGTGAAACCTAAAACAGTCCCATCTGGTGCAAACACAGAGACAGGAACAATCACCCACAAACACACAGTGAAACCTAAAACAGTCCCATCTGGTGCAAACACAGAGACAGGAACAATCACCCAACAAACACACAGTGAAACCTAAACCAGTCCTATCTGGTACAAACACAGAGACAGGAACAATCACCCAACAAACACACAGTGAAACCTAAAACAGTCCCATCTGGTGCAAACACAGAGACAGGAACAATCACCCACAAACACACAGTGAAACCTAAACCAGTCCCATCTGGTGCAAACACAGAGACAGGAACAATCACCCACAAACACACAGTGAAACCTAAAACAGTCCCATCTGGTGCAAACACAGAGACAGGAACAATCACCCACAAACACAAAGTGAAACCTAAAACAGTCAGATCTGGTGACAAACACAGAGACAGGAACAATCACCCACAAACACACAGTGAAACCTGACAAACACACAGTGACAGTCCCATCTGGCAAACACAGAGACAGTCACCCATCAGTGAAACCTAAAACAGTCCCTCTGGCAAACACAGAGACAGGAACAATCACCCACAAACACACAGTGAAACCTAAAACAGTCCCATCTGGTGCAAACACAGAGACAGGAACAATCACCCACAAACACACAGTGAAACCTAAAACAGTCTAGTCCTATCTGGTGCAAACACAGAGACAGGAACAATCACCACACACACACCTACACACAGTGAAACCTAAAACACTCTGGCCTCAGTCACCCACAAACACACAGTATGATTCTCAATCAGAGACAACTAATGACACCTGCCTCTGATTGAGAACCATACTAGGTAAACATAGAAATACCCCAAAACATAGAAAAACAAACATAGACTGCCCACCCAACTCACGCCCTGACCATACTAAATAATGACAAAACAAAGGAAATAAAGGTCAGAACGTGACAATAGGGGTCCATCTGGGACACACACTCCTTCTCTACAGCTCCAAAAGAGGTGACACACATCTATCTCTCTGGCCTCGTGGTAATTGTCTAAATGAATCATCACACACCTATCTCTCTGGCCTCGTGGTAGTTGTCTAAATGAATCATCACACATCTATCTCTCTGGCCTCGTGGTAATTGTCTAAATGAGTCATCACACACCTATCTCTCTGGCCTCGTGGTAGTTGTCTAAATGAATCCTCACACACCTATCTCTCTGGCCTCGTGGTAATTGTCTAAATGAATCCTCATGAATCCTCACACACCTATCTCTCTGGCCTCGTGGTAGTTGTCTAAATGAATCATCACACACCTATCTCTCTGGCCTCGTGGTAGTTGTCTAAATGAATCCTCACACACCTATCTCTCTGGCCTCGTGGTAGTTGTCTAAATGAATCCTGACACACCTATCTCTCTGGCCTCGTGGTAGTTGTCTAAATGAATCATCACAGGTAATTAATTGTTCTATGTTAAAAACGGAGCCTGCACTTTCGATGCTCTGTGGACATCACGGCCCTGTGTGTGTGTGTGTGTGTGTGTATAGATGTGTTTGTCTGTAGTGTATAATAAAACTGCCACATTACGTCTGTGAGACGTGCTGACCTGCTGACCTGCTGCACCCTCGATCTTTGACCGCACGGTAGCCTATATCTCTAGTAGTCACACTGTCTGGTCCCTCTTCCTCCAGCCTCACAGACCTTTGACCTCACGGTAGCCTATATCTCTAGTAGTCACACTGTCTGCCCCTCTTCCTCCCCTATATCTCTAGTACCTTTGATATATCTCTAGTAGTCACACTGTCTGGTCCCTCTTCCCCCAGCCTATATCTCTAGTAGTCACACTGTCTGCTCCCTCTTCCTCCAGCCTATATCTCTAGTAGTCACACTGTCTGCTCCCTCTTCCTCTAGCCTATATCTCTAGTAGTCACACTGTCTGTAGTCCCTCTCCCCCCCAGCCTATATCTCTAGTAGTCACACTGTCTGCTCCCTCTTCCTCTAGCCTATATCTCTAGTAGTCACACTGTCTGGTCCCTCTTCCTCCAGCCTATATCTCTAGTAGTCACACTGTCTGCTCCCTCTTCCTCCAGCCTCACAGACCTTTGACCTCACGGTAGCCTATATCTCTAGTAGTCACACTGTCTGGTCCCTCGTCCCCCAGCCTATATCTCTAGTAGTCACACTGTCTGCTCCCTCTTCCTCCAGCCTATATCTCTAGTAGTCACACTGTCTGGTCCCTCTTCCTCCAGCCTCACAGACCTTTGACCCCATTGCTTGTGTTTCTTGGCCCAAGCAAGTCTCTTCTTATTATTGGTGTCCTTTAGTGATGGTTTCTTTGCAGCAATTCGACCATGGAGGCCTGATTCACACAGACTCCTCTGAACAGTTGATATTGAGATGTGTCTATTACTTGAACTCTGTGAAGAATTTATTTGGGCTGCAAATTCTGAGGTTGGTAACTCTAATGAATTTATCCTCTGCAGCAGAGGTAACTCTGGGTCTTCCTTTCCTGTGGCGGTCCTCATGAGAGCCAGTTTCATCATAGCGCTTGATGGTTTTTGCAACTACACTTGAAGAAACTTTCATTTTATGGATTGACTGACCTTCATGTCTTCAAGTAATGATGAACTGTCGTTTCTCTTTGCTTATTTGAGCTGTTCTTGGCATAATATGGACTCGGTCTTCTACCAAATAGGGATATCTTCTGTATACCACACCTACCTTGTCACAACACAACTGATTGGCTCAAACGCATTAAGAAGGAAAGAAATTCCACAAATTAACTTTTAAGAAGGCACACGTGTTAATTGAAATGCATTCCAGGTGACTTCCTCATGAAGCTGGTTGAGAGAATGCCAAGAGTCTGAAAAGCTGTCATCAAGGCAAAGGGTGGCTACTAAAGAAGAATTCTCAAATATAAAATATCTTCGATTTAACACTTTTTTGGTTACTGCATGATTCCATATGTGTTATTTCACAGTGTTGATGTCTTCACTATTATTCTACAGTGTAGAAAAGAGTAAAAATGTAGACCTTACCCAGCTGGATGCCTGGATCTAAACATACAGTCATGTATATATAGTCGTGACTTAGTACCTCAGATCAGGCCATTATCATTCTCTACAGCTCCCTCCAATAGGGCGTTTTAATATGTAAGATCATGCTGCTATTGACAAGCTGTGCTGAGGAAAGTCATGTATGGCCATTATCTGAATTAAGGGGATTACTTGGTGTGTTATTGCACAGCTGAATCAACGTGATATATGAGGTGACCTGACCTGAACCTGAGCTGATCAGATGCTGAGGTAGAGGCTTTCACACATGAATGGTTCAGTGTCTGAATGGTTCAGTGGCTATTTACATTAAAGGGAGGGAGGGAGGCAAGGAAGGAGGGAGGGAGGGAGGCAAGGAGGGAGGGAGGCAAGGAGGGAGGGAGGGAGGCAGGCAAGGAAGGAAGGAGAGAGGGAGGGAGGCAAGGAGGGAAGGAGAGAGGGAGGTAGGCAAGGAGGGAGGGAGGTAGGCAAGGAAGGAGAGAAGGAGGGAGGCAAGGAAGGAAGGAGAGAGGGAGGGAGGCAAGGAGGGAAGGAGAGAGGGAGGGAGGCAAGGAGGGAAGGAGAGAGGGAGGGAGGCAAGGAGGGAGGGGAGGCAAGGAGGGAGGGAGGGAGGCAGGTAAGGAAGGAGAGAGGGAGGGAGGCAGGTAAGGAAGGAGAGAGAGAGGGAGGGAGGCAGGCAAGGAAGGAGAGATGGAGGGAGCGAGGCAGGCAAGGAGGGAGAGAGGGAGGCAGGCAAGGAAGGAAGGAGAGAGGGAGGGAGGCAAGGAGGGAAGGAGAGAGGGAGGTAGGCAAGGAGGGAGGGAGGTAGGCAAGGAAGGAGAGAAGGAGGGAGGCAAGGAAGGAAGGAGAGAGGGAGGGAGGCAAGGAGGGAAGGAGAGAGGGAGGGAGGCAAGGAGGGAAGGAGAGAGGGAGGTAGGCAAGGAGGGAGGGGGAGGGAGGGAGGCAGGTAAGGAAGGAGAGAGGGAGGGAGGCAGGTAAGGAAGGAGAGAGAGAGGGAGGGAGGCAGGCAAGGAGGGAGGCAGGCAAGGAGGGAGGGAGGGAGGTAGGCAAGGAAGAAGAGAAGGAGGGAGGCAAGGAAGGAAGGAGAGAGGGAGGGAGGCAGGTAAGGAAGGAGAGAGGGAGGGAGGCAGGTAAGGAAGGAGAGAGAGAGGGAGGGAGGCAGGCAAGGAAGGAGAGAGGGAGGGAGGGAGGCAGGCAAGGAGGGAGGCAGGCAAGGAGAGAGGGAGGGAGGGAGGCAAGGAGGGAGGGAGGGAGGCAAGGAGGCAAGGAGGGAGGGAGGCAAGGAGGGAGGGAGGGAGGCAAGGAAGGAAGGAGAGAGGGAGGGAGGCAGGTAAGGAAGGAAGGAGAGAGGGAGGGAGGCAGGTAAGGAAGGAGAGAGGGAGAGAGAGGGAGGGAGGGAGGCAGGCAAGGAAGGAAGGAGAGAGGGAGGGAGGCAGGCAAGGAGGGAGGGAGGGAGGCAGGCAGGTAAGGAAGGAGAGAGGGAGGGAGGGAGGGAGGCAAGGAAGGAGAGAGAGGGGAGGGAGGCAAGGAAGGAGAGAGGGAGGGAGGGAGGCAGGCAAGGAGGGACGGAGGGAGGCAGGCAGGAAGGAAGGAGAGAGGGAGAGAGAGGGAGGGAGGCAGGCAAGGAAGGAGAGAGAGGGGGAGGGAGGCAGGCAAGGAGGGAGGGAGGGAGGGAGGCAGGCAGGAAGGAAGGAGAGAGGGAGAGGAGGGAGGGAGGCAGGCAAGGAAGGAGAGGGAGGGAGGCAGGTAAGGAAGGAGAGAGGGAGGGAGGGGAGGAGGAGGAGGAGGGAGGCAGGCAAGGAAGGAGAGAGGGAGAGAGGGAGGGAGGCAGGTAAGGAAGGAGAGAGGGAGGGGGAGGGAGGCAAGGAAGGAGGAGGAGGGAGGGAGGGAGGCAGGCAAGGAAGGAGGAGGGAGAGGCAGAGGGAGGGAGGCAGGTAGGAAGGAAGAGGGAGAGAGAGGGAGGGAGGCAGGTAAGGAAGGAGAGAGGGAGGCAGGGAAGGAGGCGGGGGAGGAGGCAGGCAAGGAAGGAGGAGAGGGAGGCAGGCAGGGGGCAGGCAAGGAAGGAGGGAGGGAGGCAAGGAAGGAAGGAGGGGGAGGAGAGGGAGGGAGGCATGCAAGGAAGGAGGAGGGAGGGAGGCAGGTAAGGAAGGAGAGAGGGAGAGAGAGGGAGGGGGCAGGCAAGGAAGGAGAGAGGGAGGGAGGCAGGCAAGGAGGGAGGGAGGGAGGGAGGGAGGCAGGCAGGTAAGGAAGGAGAGAGAGGGAGGGAGGGAGGCAAGGAAGGAGAGAGGGAGGGAGGGAGGACAGGCAGGCAAGGAAGGAGAGGGAGGGAGAGGGGAGGGAGGCAGGCAAGGAAGGAGAGAGGGAGGGAGGGAGGCAGGCAAGGAGGGAGGGAGGGAGGCAGGCAGGTAAGGAAGGAGACAGGGAGGAGGGAGGCAAGGAAGGAGAGAGGGAGGGAGGAGGACTACAGGGAGGGAGGATAGGAACACCTCAGGAGGGTAGTTACAGGTAGGAGGGAAGGAAGGAAGGAGATATGGAGGGAGGCAGGCAGGTAAGGAAGGAGAGGGTAGGCAGGTAGTTACAGGAAGGAGAGGGAGGAGGCAGGCAGGCAGGTAAGGATGAGAGAGGTAGGCAGGCAGTCAAGGAAGGAGAGAGTATGGAGGCAGGCAGGTAAGGAGGAGGGAGGGAAGGAGGAGGGATACAGAGTCACTACAGGTAGTTACAGGTAAGGAAGGAGAGGTAGTTAAGGATGATATGCACATGGTAGTTACAGTATGATATGTTACACCTCACTACATGGTAGTTACAGTATGATATGATACACCTCACTACATGGTAGTTACAGTATGATATGTTACACCTCACTACATGGTAGTTACAGTATGATATGATACACCTCACTACATGGTAGTTACAGTATGATATGTTACCCCTCACTACATGGTAGCATGGTAGTTACAGTATGATATGTTACCCCTCACTACATGGTAGTTACAGTATGATATGTTACCCCTCACTACATGGTAGCATATGTAGTTACAGTATGGTATATGTTACCCTCACTACATGGTAGCATGGTAGTTACAGTATGATATGATACACCTCACTACATGGTAGTTACAGTATGATATGTTACACCTCACTACATGGTAGTTACAGTATGATATGTTACCCCTCACTACATGGTAGCATGGTAGTTACAGTATGATATGTTACACCTCACTACATGGTAGTTACAGTATGATATGTTACACCTCACTACATGGTAGTTACAGTATGATATGTTACCCCTCACTACATGGTAGCATGGTAGTTACAGTATGATATGATACACCTCACTACATGGTAGTTACAGTATGATATGTAGTTACAGTATGATATATTACCCCTCACTACATGGTAGCATGGTAGTTACAGTATGATATGTACACCTCACTACATGGTAGTTACAGTATGATATGTTACACCTCACTACATGGTAGTTAGTTACAGTATGATATGTTACACATCACTACACTAGTTACAGTATGATATGATACACCTCACTACATGGTAGTTACAGTATGATATGTTACCCCTCACTACATGGTAGTTACAGTATGATATGTTACACCTCACTACATGGTAGTTACAGTATGATATGTTACACCTCACTACATGGTAGTTACAGTATGATATGTAGTTACAGTATGATATGATACACCTCACTACATGGTAGTTACAGTATGATATGTTACCCTCACTACATGGTAGTTACAGTATGATATGTTACACCTCACTACATGGTAGTTACAGTATGATATGATACCCTCACTACATGGTAGTTACAGTATGATATGTTACACCTCACTACATGGTAGTTACAGTATGATATGATACACCTCACTACATGGTAGTTACAGTATGATATGATACACCTCACTACATGGTAGCATGGTAGTTACAGTATGATATGTTACACCTCACTACATGGTAGTTACAGTATGATATGATACACCTCACTACATGGTAGCATGGTAGTTACAGTATGATATGTTACCCCTCACTACATGGTAGCATGGTAGTTACAGTATGATATGTTACCCCTCACTACATGGTAGTTACAGTATGATATGATACACCTCACTACATGGTAGTTACAGTATGATATGTTACCCCTCACTACATGGTAGCATGGTAGTTACAGTATGATATGATACACCTCACTACATGGTAGTTACAGTATGATATGTTACACCTCACTACATGGTAGTTACAGTATGATATGTTACCCCTCACTACATGGTAGTTACAGTATGATATGTTACCCCTCACTACATGGTAGTTACAGTATGATATGTTACCCCTCACTACATGGTAGTTACAGTATGATATGTTACCCCTCACTACATGGTAGTTACAGTATGATATGATACCCCTCACTACATGGTAGCATGGTAGTTACAGTATGATATGTTACCCCTCACTACATGGTAGCATGGTAGTTACAGTATGATATGTTACACCTCACTACATGGTAGTTACAGTATGATATGATACACCTCACTACATGGTAGCATGGTAGTTACAGTATGATATGTTACCCCTCACTACATGGTAGCATGGTAGTTACAGTATGATATGTTACCCCTCACTACATGGTAGTTACAGTATGAAATGTTACCCCTCACTACATGGTAGTTACAGTATGATATGTTACACCTCACTACATGGTAGTTACAGTATGATATGATACACCTCACTACATGGTAGCATGGTAGTTACAGTATGATATGTTACCCCTCACTACATGGTAGCATGGTAGTTACAGTATGATATGTTACCCCTCACTACATGGTAGTTACAGTATGAAATGTTACCCCTCACTACATGGTAGTTACAGTATGATATGTTACCCCTCACTACATGGTAGTTACAGTATGAAATGTTACCCCTCACTACATGGTAGTTACAGTATGATATGTTACACCTCACTACATGGTAGTTACAGTATGATATGATACCCCTCACTACATGGTAGTTACAGTATGAAATGTTACCCCTCACTACATGGTAGTTACAGTATGATATGTTACACCTCACTACATGGTAGTTACAGTATGATATGTTACCCCTCACTACATGGTAGCATGGTAGTTACAGTATGATATGATACACCTCACCACATGGTAGTTACAGTATGATATGTTACACCTCACTACATGGTAGTTACAGTATGATATGATACACCTCACTACATGGTAGCATGGTAGTTACAGTATGATATGTTACCCCTCACTACATGGTAGCATGGTAGTTACAGTATGATATGATACCCCTCACTACATGGTAGTTACAGTATGATATGTTACCCCTCACTACATGGTAGTTACAGTATGATATGTTACCCCTCACTACATGGTAGTTACAGTATGATATGTTACCCCTCACTACATGGTAGCATGGTAGTTACAGTATGATATGATACCCCTCACTACATGGTAGTTACAGTATGATATGTTACACCTCACTACATGGTAGCATGGTAGTTACAGTATGATATGTTACCCCTCACTACATGGTAGTTACAGTATGATATGTTACCCCTCACTACATGGTAGTTACAGAATGATATGTTACCCCTCACTACATGGTAGCATGGTAGTTACAGTATGATATGTTACCCCTCACTACATGGTAGCACGGTAGTTACAGTATGATATGATACACCTCACTACATGGTAGTTACAGTATGATATGTTACACCTCACTACATGGTAGTTACAGTATGATATGATACACCTCACTACATGGTAGCATGGTAGTTACAGTATGATATGATACACCTCACTACATGGACTAACATAAAAAATATGAGCCTGTCTACCTCTGCTAAGCTTCCCAGTAAAGCAAGAAAAACAAACAAGCATCCCATAAAAGTGTTTAAAAAAATAGCCCACGTTAACATATGTTGCCTCAGAAACAAGGTTCATGAAATCAATAACTTGCAAGTAACAGATGACATTCATATTCTGACTGATCTCTGAATCTCCGTTAGAAAATACATTTGACGATATAGTGGTAGCAATACATGGTTATAACATCTACAGAAAAGACAGAAATGCCAATGGGGGCAGTGTTGCAGATTATATTCAGAACCACATTCATGTTAAAGATTAGAGAGGATCTCATGTTAAATACTGTTGAAGTAATATGGCTACAGGTTCATCTGCCTCCCCTAATACCCATTATTGTGGGAAGCTGCTGTAGACCACCAAGTGTTAACAGTCAGTATCTGAATAACGTGTGTGAGATGTTTGATAATGTGTGTGATATCAACAGAGGTATATTTTCAATATTGACTGGCTTTCATCAAGCTGCCCACTCAAGAAAAAAGCTTCAAACTGTAACCAGTGCCTGCCACCTGGTTCAGGTTATCAGTCAACCTACCTGGGTAGTTTACAAACAGCACAGGAAGGAAATCATCAACATGTATTGATCACATATTTACTAATGCTGCAGAAATGGGCTTTAAAGCAGTATCCAAATCCATCGGATGTAGTGATCACAATATAGTAGCCATATCTAGGAAAACCACAGTTCCAAAGACTGGGCCTAATATAGTGTATAAGAGGTCATACAATACGTTTTGCAGTGATTCCTAAGTTGATGATGTAAAGAATTTTTGCTGGTCTGTGGTGTGTAATGAGGAGCAACCAGACGCTGCACTTGACACATTTATGAAATTGCTTATTCCAGTTATTTAATAAGATTGCACCCATTAAGAAAATGACTGTAAAAAAAGTGTTAAATCCCCTGTGGATTAATGAGCAATTCCAAAATGTTATGGTTGAGAGGGACGAGGAGAAAAGGAATGGCAACTAAGTCTGGCTGCACAACTAATTGTCAAACGTACTTCAAATTCGAGAACTCATGTGACTAAAACTGAATAATAAGACAAATAAACTGTACTAAGAAACAAAGAGAAATGATATAAAGAATGAGGGGCGGCAGCGTAGCCTAGTCGTTAGAGTGTTGGACTAGTAACCGGAATGTTGTGAGTTCAAACCCCCGAGCTGACAAGGTACAAATCTGTCGTTCTGCCCCTGAACAGACAGTTAACCCCACTGTTCCTAGGCCATCATTGAAAATAAGAATGTGTTCTTAACTGACTTGCCTGTTTAAATAAAGGTAAAATAAAAAATGATAGCAACAAGCTTTGAAGCACCTTTAATTAATTCAATGTGTTTGGGCAAAAAGGCAAACTCAGCTCCGTCATTCATTGAATCAGATGGCTCATTCTTCACAAAACCCCACTGATATTGCCAACTAATTTAATTATTTTTTTCATTGGCAAGATAAACAAATTTAGGCATGACATGCCAGCCACGAACGCCGACACTACACATCCAAGTATAACTGACCAAATTATGAAAGACTAGCATTGTCATTTTGAATTCCTTTATAGTGAGTGTGGAAGAGGTAAAAAAAAATGTTTTGTCTATCAACAATAACAAATCACCGGGGACAATTTGGATGGAATATTACTGAGGATAATAGCGACCAATATTGCCACTCCTATTTGCCTTATCTTCAATCTCAGTCTACTGGAAAGTGTGTGCTCTCAGGCCTGAAGGGAAACAAAAGCAATTCCCAAGATTAGTAAAGCCCCCTTTATTGGCTCAAATATCCAACCAATCAGCCTATTACCAATCCTTAGTAAACTTTGAGAATAAATTGTGTTTGACCAGATACAATGTTATTTTACAGTAAACAAATTAACAACAGACTTTCAGCACGCTTATAGGGAAGGACATTCAACAAGCACAGCATAAATGACTGATTGGCTGAGAGAAATTGATGATACAAATTTTGTGGGGGCTGTTTTGTTAGACCTTCAGTGCGGCTTTTGACATTATCGATCATAGTCTGCTGCTGGAAAAACGTATGTATTATAGCTTTACACCCCCTGCTATATTGTTGATAAAGAGTTACCCGTCTAACAGAACAGAGGGTGTTCTTTAATGGAAGGCTCTCCAGCATAATCCAGATAGAATCAGGAATTCCCCAGGGCAGCTGTCTCGGCCCATTACTTTTTTCAACATTTATTAATGACATGCCACTGGCTCTGAGTAAAGCCAGTGTGTCTGTGTATGCGGATGAATCAACACTATACAGCTACCACAGCGACTGTAATGACTGCAACACTTTGCTCAGAGAGCTGCAATTAGTTTCAGAATGGGTGGCAAGGAATAGTCCTACATATTTCAAAAACTAAAACCATTGTATTTGGCACAAATCAGTCACCTAACCTTAAACCTCAACAAAATCTTGTAATGAATAATGTGAAAATTGAGAAACTTGAGGTGAATAAACTGTTTAGAGTAACCCTGGATTGTAAACTGTCACGGTCAAAACATATTGATGCAACAGTAGCTAAGATTGTAACGGCGTTCGTCTGTTGAAAGAGGAGCGGACCAAAATGCGGCGTGGTGGTTACTCATGTTCTTTAATGAAATAGAACGATACATGAAATAACTAAATAAATATACAAAACAACAAACGGAACGTGAAAACCTATACAGCCTGTCTGGTGCTAACTAACACAAAGACAGGAACAATCACCCACAAACACACAGTGAAACCCAGGCTACCTAAATATGGTTCCCAATCAGAGACAACGAGAATCACCTGACTCTGATCGAGAACCGCCTCAGGCAGCCAAGCCTATGCTATACCCCTACTCAGCCACAATCCCCAATGCCTACAAAAACCCCAATACGACAATACAATAAACCCATGTCACACCCTGGCCTGACCAAATAACTAAAGAAAACACAAAATACTAAGACCAAGGCGTGACAAAGATGGGGAGAAGTCTGGCCATAATAAAGCGCTGCTCTGCCTTCTTAACAACACTATCAACAAAGTAGGTCCTACAGGCCTTAGTGTTGTCTCACCTGGACCACTGTTCATGTGGTCAGGTGCCACAAAGAGGGACTTTGGAAAATTGCAATTGGTTCAGAACAAGGCAGTACGGCTGGCCCTTAAATGTACACGGAGAGCTAACATTAATAATATGCATGTCAAACTCTCCTGGCTCAAAGTGGAGGAGAAATTGACTTCATCATTACTTGTTTTTGTAAGAAGTGTTGACAAGCTGAAAGCACCGTGGTGTCTGTTTAAACTACTAGCACACAGCTCAGACACCCACACATACCCCACAAGACATGCCACCAGAGGTCTGTTTAAACTACTAGCACACAGCTCAGACACCCACACATACCCCACAAGACATGCCACCAGAGGTCTGTTTAAACTACTAGCACACAGCTCAGACACCCATACATACCCCACAAGACATGCCACCAGAGGTCTGTTTAAACTACTAGCACACAGCTCAGACACCCACACATACCCCACAAGACATGCCACCAGAGGTCTGTTTAAACTACTAGCACACAGCTCAGACACCCACACATACCCCACAAGACATGCCACCAGAGGTCTGTTTAAACTACTAGCACACAGCTCAGACACCCACACATACCCCACAAGACATGCCACCAGAGGTCTGTTTAAACTACTAGCACACAGCTCAGACACCCACACATACCCCACAAGACATGCCACCAGAGGTCTGTTTAAACTACTAGCACACAGCTCAGACACCCACACATACCCCACAAGACACAGCTCAGACACCCACACATACCCCACAAGACATGCCACCAGAGGTCTGTTTAAACTACTAGCACACAGCTCAGACACCCACACACATACCCCACAAGACATGCCACCAGAGGTCTGTTTAAACTACTAGCACACAGCTCAGACACCCACACATACCCCACAAGACATGCCACCAGAGGTCTGTTTAAACTACTAGCACACAGCTCAGACACCCACACATACCCCACAAGACATGCCACCAGAGGTCTGTTTAAACTACTAGCACACAGCTCAGACACCCACACATACCCCACAAGACATGCCACCAGAGGTCTGTTTAAACTACTAGCACACAGCTCAGACACCCACACATACCCCACAAGACATGCCACCAGAGGTCTGTTTAAACTACTAGCACACAGCTCAGACACCCACACATACCCCACAAGACATGCCACCAGAGGTCTGTTTAAACTACTAGCACACAGCTCAGACACCCACACATACCCCACAAGACATGCCACCAGAGGTCTGTTTAAACTACTAGCACACAGCTCAGACACCCACACATACCCCACAAGACATGCCACCAGAGGTCTGTTTAAACTACTAGCACACAGCTCAGACACCCACACATACCCCACAAGACATGCCACCAGAGGTCTGTTTAAACTACTAGCACACAGCTCAGACACATGCCACCAGAAACCCCAGGTAAACACCACAGAGGTCTGTTTAAACTACTGAACAGCTCAGACACCCATACATACCCCACACTGTTTAAACATACCCCACAAGACATGCCACACACAGGTCAGACACTACTAGCAGGTACATACACATGCCACCAGAGGTCTGTTTAAACACACACAGACATGCCACCAGAGGTCTGTTTAAACTACTAGCACACAGCTCAGACACCCACACATACCCCACAAGACATGCCACCAGAGGTCTGTTTAAACTACTAGCACACAGCTCAGACACCCACACATACCCCACAAGACATGCCACCAGAGGTCTGTTTAAACTACTACACACAGCTCAGACACACACATACCCCACAAGACAGACACACACACCCCACAAGACATGCCACCAGAGGTCTGTTTACAGAGCACACAGCTCTACACCCACACATGACATGCATTGTGACATTGTTGTATGGTGGTATTATACATTTTGTATGTTTAAACTATGTAGTGACACCCATACATACCCCACAAGACATGCCACCAGAGTTTTGTTTAAAAGTGCCTTAACACAGCTCAGACACCCAGGAAGATACCTGCCTTGGCAAGACATGCCACCAGAGGTCTGTTTAAACTACAAACACAGCTAACACCCATACATACCCAAAGACATGCCACCAGAGGTCTGTTTAAACTATAGCACACAGCTCAGACACCCACATACCCCACAAGACATGCCACCAGAGGTTGTTTAAACTACTAGCCTGTACAGCTCAGACACCTATGGGTGCACAAGACATGCCACAGAGGTCTGTTTAAACTACTAGCCCACTCTCATTCACAACACAGTTCACTAATTATCCCAAAGACATGCCATTCAGAGGTCTGTTTAAATCAGAGAACACAGCAGACATGCTCAGTGTTTAAACTACTAGCACGCTCCCACAAGACATGCCACCAGAGGTCTTTTATAGTGCACTACTTTTAACGGGCTGTGGTCAAAAGAAGTGCACTAGATAGGGGAATAGGGTGCCATTTAAGATACAAACAGTGTTGCCAGCTCTGCCCCAGAAGACATGCCACCAGAGGTCTGTTTAAACTGATGTAACACAGCTCAGACACCTAGATACCCCACAAGACATGCCACCAGAGGTCTGTTTAAACTACTAGCACACAATAAATGATTGCCAGACTGCCACCAGAGGTCTGTTTAAACTACTAGGTGGCAACATACCCCACAAGACATGCCACCAGAGACTACTCTCACAGCTCATCATTAGAGGACATTTGAGGTCTGTTTAAACTACTAGCACACAGCTCAGACACCCATACATACCCCACAAGACATGCCACCAGAGGTCTGTTTAAACTACTAGCACACAGCTGACACCCACATACCCCACAAGACATGCCACCAGAGGTCTGTGTGTGTGTGTGCTCAGTGTGTGTGTGTGACATGCCACCAGAGGTCTGTTTAAACTACTAGAACACAGTGTACCCACACATACCCCACAAGACATGCCACCAGAGGTCTGTTTAAACTACTAGCACACAGCTCAGTGTGTGTGTGTGTGTGACATGCCACCAGAATCTGTAAACTGCACACAGCTAGACACCCATTACATCACAAGAAACAGATGCTTGAGGAGGCAGAATACCAGAGGTCTAGTTTCTACTAGGAGGCAGACACCCATACATCTAGACATGCCACCAGAGGTCTGTTTAGACTATAGCACACTAGTTTCAGACACCCATACAGAATGCCACCAGGTCTAGTTTCTAGTGGAGGCAGAATACCTCACAGACATCTAGAGAGGTCTAGTTTCTAGAGGAGGACAGAATAAGGTCTATTTCTAGAGGAGGTCTGTTTAAACTACTGGCAGGCAGAATAAGGGTCTGTTTCTAGAGGAGGTCTAGTTTCTAGTGGAGGCAGACATACCAGGTCTGTTTCTAGAGGAGGCAGAATAAGAGTCTGTTTAAACTTCTACAGTGGACACCAGAATAAGGTCTGTTTCTACTAGCAGAACAGGTCAGTTTCTAGTGGAAGACAGAACAGAGGTCTAGTTTCTAGACACCCACACATACCACAAGACATGCCACCAGGTCTGTTTCTACTGGACACAGCTCAGAACACCAAGGTCTAGACATGCCTAGTGGAGGTCTGTTTAATACTAGGTCTCAGACACCCATCATAGTGGAGGCAGAATAAGGTCTAGTTTCTAGTGGAGGCAGAATAAGGTCTAGTTTCTAGTGGAGGCAGAATAAGAGTCTGTTTCTAGTGGAGGCAGAATACCAGGTCTAGTTTCTAGTGGAGGCAGAATAAGGTCTAGTTTCTAGTGGAGGCAGACATAAGGGTCTGTTTCTAGAGGCAGGACAGAATACCAGGTCTAGTTTCTAGTAAGGTCTAGTTTCTAGAGGAGGCAGAATAAGGTCTAGTTTCTATGGAGGTCTAGTTTCTAGTGGAGCTCTAGTTTCTCAGTGGAGAATCAGAATAAAAACCCCAGGTCTACACCTTTCAGTGGGGCAGAATAAGGTCTAGTTTCTAGTGGAGGCAGAATAAGGTCAGTTTCTAGAGGACAGACTACACAGTTTCAGTGGAGGTACAGAATACAGGTCTAGTTTCTAGAGGTGGAGGTACAGAATAAGGTCTAGTTTCTAGAGGTCTAGTTTCTAATCAGAGGTACAGAACAAGGTCAGTTTCTCAGTGGAGGTCTAGTTTCTAGAGGAGGCAGAATAAGGTCTAGTTTCTAGTGGAGGCACACAAACAGGTCTAGTTTCTAGTGGAGGTCTAGTTTCTAGTGGAGGCAGAATAAGGTCTAGTTTCTAGTGGAGGCAGAATAAGGTCTAGTTTCTAGTGGAGGCAGAATAAGGTCTAGTTTCTAGTGATGTAAGAATAAGGTCTAGTTTCTAGAGGAGGTCTAGTTTCTAGTGGAGGCAGAATAAGGTCTAGTTTCTAGAGGAGGTCTAGTTTCTAGTGGAGGCAGAATTGTTGGTCTAGTTTCATTTTGTGGAGGTCTAGTTTCTAGATAGGCAGAATAAGGTCTTTAGTTTCTTTCATGTGGAGGTCTAGTTTCCCCAGGAAGGTCTAGTTTTTAGTGGAGGCAGAATAAGGTCTAGTTTCTAGTGGAGGCAGAATAAGGTATAGTTTCTAAAATGGAGGCAGAATAAGGTCTAGTTTCTAGTGGAGGCAGAATAAGGTCTTTGTTTCTCAGAGGCCTGAGGTCTAGTTTCTAGTGGGGCAGAATAAGGTCTAGTTTCTAGTGGAGGCAGAATACAGTTCACTAGTTTCTAGTTTATTATAATCAGGAAGCCTCAATGGTCTAATGAAGTAGAAATAAGGTCTAGTTTCTAGAGGCAGAATAAGGTCTAGTTTCTAGTGGAGGCAGAATAAGGTCTAGTTTCTAGAGGAGGCAGAATAAGGTCTAGTTTCTAGAGGAGGCAGAATAAGGTCTAGTTTCTAGTGGAGGCAGAATAAGGTCTAGTTTCTAGTGGAGGCAGAATAAGGTCTAGTTTCTAGTGGAGGCAGAATAAGGTCTAGTTTCTAGTGGAGGCAGAATAAGGTCTAGTTTCTAGTGGAGGCAGAATAAGGTCTAGTTTCTAGTGGAGGTCTAGTTTCTAGTGGAGGCAGAATAAGGTCTAGTTTCTAGTGGAGGCAGAATAAGGTCTAGTTTCTAGAGGAGGAAGAATAAGGTCTAGTTTCTAGTGGAGGCAGAATAAGGTCTAGTTTCTAGTGGAGGCAGAATAAGGTCTAGTTTCTAGTGGAGGCAGAATAAGGTCTAGTTTCTAGAGGAGGCAGAATAAGGTCTAGTTTCTAGTGGAGGTCTAGTTTCTAGAGGAGGCAGAATAAGGTCTAGTTTCTAGTGGAGGTCTAGTTTCTAGTGGAGGTCTAGTTTCTAGTGGAGGCAGAATAAGGTCTAGTTTCTAGTGGAGGCAGAATAAGGTCTAGTTTCTAGTGGAGGCAGAATAAGGTCTAGTTTCTAGAGGAGGTCTAGTTTCTAGTGGAGGCAGAATAAGGTCTAGTTTCTAGTGGAGGCAGAATAAGGTCTAGTTTCTAGAGGAGGTCTAGTTTCTAGTGGAGGCAGAATAAGGTCTAGTTTCTAGTGGAGGTCTAGTTTCTAGAGGAGGCAGAATAAGGTCTAGTTTCTAGTGGAGGTCTAGTTTCTAGTGGAGGTCTAGTTTCTAGTGGAGGCAGAATAAGGTCTAGTTTCTAGTGGAGGCAGAATAAGGTCTAGTTTCTAGTGGAGGCAGAATAAGGTCTAGTTTCTAGTGGAGGCAGAATAAGGTCTAGTTTCTAGAGGAGGTCTAGTTTCTAGTGGAGGCAGAATAAGGTCTAGTTTCTAGAGGAGGTCTAGTTTCTAGTGGAGGCAGAATAAGGTCTAGTTTCTAGTGGAGGTCTAGTTTCTAGAGGAGGCAGAATAAGGTCTAGTTTCTAGTGGAGGTCTAGTTTCTAGTGGAGGTCTAGTTTTTAGTGGAGGCAGAATAAGGTCTAGTTTCTAGTGGAGGCAGAATAAGGTATAGTTTCTAGTGGAGGCAGAATAAGGTCTAGTTTCTAGTGGAGGCAGAATAAGGTCTAGTTTCTAGAGGAGGTCTAGTTTCTAGTGGAGGCAGAATAAGGTCTAGTTTCTAGTGGAGGCAGAATAAGGTCTAGTTTCTAGTGGAGGCAGAATAAGGTCTAGTTTCTAGAGGAGGTCTAGTTTCTAGTGGAGGCAGAATAAGGTCTAGTTTCTAGTGGAGGCAGAATAAGGTCTAGTTTCTAGAGGAGGCAGAATAAGGTCTAGTTTCTAGTGGAGGCAGAATAAGGTCTAGTTTCTAGTGGAGGCAGAATAAGGTCTAGTTTCTAGTGGAGGCAGAATAAGGTCTAGTTTCTAGAGGAGGCAGAATATTGTCTAGTTTCTAGTGGAGGCAGAATAAGGTCTAGTTTCTAGTGGAGGCAGAATAAGGTCTAGTTTCTAGTGGAGGCAGAATAAGGTCTAGTTTCTAGTGGAGGCAGAATAAGGTCTAGTTTCTAGTATCCATGGGCACTATACTGTACATATAGGGAATAGGGTGCCATTTTGGACACAACCCTACATGAGGAAAAATCACCTGAAGAAGAGGAGGAGGAGTCTAGTCTATTTTGGGACTTCCACACGCCCCTAGCCTCTAACACAGTCTTCGTCCCAAATGGCACCCTATTCCTTACATAGTGCACTCCTTTTGACAGTAGCCTTATGGGCTCTGCTCAAAAGTAGTGCACTATATTGGGAATAGGGTGCCATTTGGGATGAACTTTAGATTGACTGAAGGACAAGCGGTCCTGTTTGATTGTGATGAATAGGGAAGATTTGCTATTGTGAAAAGCTATTCTATAGCAACATTATCTTTGGCTGATAACCATTCTTTAGTGCCCAGGACCACAGAGAGCTGAGTCACAGATGAAGGGAGGGGGATGAGAAACCTCTCTGGGCAGGCAGCGCTGTCCAGAGAATAATTAAAAGGAATATCGAAAGCTATACACACACACACACACACACACACACACACACACACACACAATACACATACAATACACATACAATACACATACACACACACACACACACACGCACACACACACACACACTCGCTGAGGGTGAGTACAGTAGATGACTCAAAGCGTATTAGACTGGGTTATGCTTTCATCGCACACACACACACACACACACACACACACACACATACAATACACACACACACACACACACACACACACACACACACACACACACACACACACACACACACACACACACACACACACACACACACACACACACACACACACATGCTAGCTGGAGGAGGCTCTTTCTATTGTAGGTCTACCGTTTCTGTCATTCAGACCAACATATAACAGTTGAAGTGCCCCTTCGCGGTGTAAACATATCCCCCCAGTGTTCATAGTGAAAACATATCCCCCCAGTGTTCCTTCATAGTGTAAACATATCCCCCAGTGTTCATAGTGTAAACATATCCCCCCAGTGTTCATAGTGAAAACATATCCCCCCAGTGTTCCTTCATAGTGTAAACATATCCCCCAGTGTTCATAGTGTAAACATATTGCCCCAGTGTTCCTTCATAGTGTAAACATATCCCCCAGTGTTCATAGTGTAAACATATCCCCCAGTGTTCCTTCATAGTGTAAACATATCCCCCAGTGTTCCTTCATAGTGTAAACATATCCCCCCCAGTGTTCCTTCATAGTGTAAACATATCCCCCAGTGTTCCTTCATAGTGTAAACATATCCCCCAGTGTTCCTTCATAGTGTAAACATATCCCCCAGTGTTCCTTCATAGTGGAAACATATCCCCCCCAGTGTTCCTTCATAGTGTAAACATATCCCCCAGTGTTCCTTCATAGTGGAAACATAATGCCCCAGTGTTCCTTCATAGTGTAAACATATCCCCCCCAGTGTTCCTTCATAGTGGAAACATATCCCCCCAGTGTTCCTTCATAGTGGAAACATATCCCCCAGTGTTCCTTCATAGTGTAAATATATCACCCCAGTGTTCCTTCAAGTGTAAACATATCCCGCCAGTGTTCATAGTGTAAACATATCACCCAGTGTTCATAGTGTAAACATATCCCCCCAGTGTTCCTTCATAGTAAACATATTGCCCCCAGTGTTCCTTCATAGTGTAAACATATCCCCACACCTTCATAGTGTAAACATATCCCCCAGTGTTCCTTCATAGTGTAAACATAATCCCCAGTGTTCCTTTCATAGTGTAAACATATCCCCCAGTGTTCATAGTAAACATATCCCCCAGTGTTCCTTCATAGTGTAAACATATTGCCCCCCTTCATAGTGTTCACATATCACCCCAGTGTTCCTTCATAGTGTAAACATATCCCCCAGTGTTCATAGTGTAAACATATCCCCCAGTGTTCCTTCATAGTGTAAACATATCCCCCAGTGTTCCTTCATAGTGTAAACATATTGCCCCCAGTGTTCCTTCATAGTGTAAACATATCCCCCAGTGTTCCTTCATAGTGTAAACATATCCCCCAGTGTTCCTTCATAGTGTAAACATATCCCCCAGTGTTCATAGTGTAAACATATCCCCCAGTGTTCCTTCATAGTGTAAACATATCCCCAGTGTTCCTAGTGTAAACATATCCCCACAGTGTTCCTTCATACAAACATATCCCCCAGTGTTCATAGTGTAAACATATCCCCCCAGTGTTCCTTCATAGTGTAAACATATCCCCCCAGTGTTCCTTCATAGTGTAAACATATCCCCCAGTGTTCCTTCATAGTGTAAACATATCCCCCAGAGTGTTCCTTCATAGTGTAAACATATCCCCCCAGTGTTCCTTCATAGTGTAAACATATCTTTCCTTCATAGTGTAAACATATCCCCCAGTGTTCCTTCATACAAACATATCCCCACACACAAACATATCCCCCAGTGTTCCTTCATAGTGAAACATATCCCCCAGTGTTCCTTCATATGACTTCATATCCCCCAGTGTATTAGACTGGGTATCCCCCAGTGTTCCTTCATAGTGTAAACATATCCCCCAGTGTTCACACACCCCCCACGTTCCTTCACAGTGTAAACATATCCCCCAGTGTGAGTTCATAGTAAACATATCCCCCAGTGTTCGTATCTGGGTTCCTTCATAGTGTAAACATATCCCCAGTGTTCCTTCATAGTGTAAAATATCCCCCAGTGTTCCTTCAAAACATATCCCCCAGTGTTCCTTCATAGTGTAAACATACCCCCCAGTGTTCATAGCTGTGTAAACATAGCCTCTGTTCCTTCATAGTGGACATATCCCCCAGTGTTCCTTCATAGTGTAAACATATCCCCCAGTGTTCACACACAAACATATCCCCCAGTGTTCATAGTGTAAACATATCCCCCAGTGTTCCTTCATAGTGTAAACATATCCCCCAGTGTTCCTTCATAGTGTAAACATATCCCCCAGTGTTCATAGTGTAAACATATCCCCCAGTGTTCATAGTGTAAACATATCCCCCAGTGTTCCTTCATAGTGTAAACATATCCCCCAGTGTTCCTTCATAGTGTAAACATACCCCCAGTGTTCATAGTGTAAACATATATACCCAGTGTTCCTTCATAGTGTAAACATATCCCCCAGTGTTCATAGTGTAAACATATCCCCCAGTGTTCCTTCATAGTGTAAACATACCCCCAGTGTTCATAGTGTAAACATATTGCCCCCGTGTTCTTCATAGTGTAAACATATCCCCCAGTGTTCTGTCATTAAACATATCCCCAGTGTTCCTTCATAGTGTTATCCCCCCAGTGTTCCTTCATAGTGTAAACATATCCCCCAGTGTTCATAGTGTAAACATATCCCCCAGTGTTCCTTCATAGTGTAAACATATCCCCCAGTGTTCCTTCATAGTGTAAACATATCCCCCAGTGTTCCTTCATAGTGTAAACATATCCCCCAGTGTTCCTTCATAGTGTAAACATATCCCCCAGTGTTCCTTCATAGTGTAAACATATCCCCCAGTGTTCATAGTGTAAACATATCCCCCAGTGTTCCTTCATAGTGTAAACATATCCCCCAGTGTTCCTTCATAGTGTAAACATATCCCCCAGTGTTCCTTCATAGTGTAAACATATCCCCCAGTGTTCCTTCATAGTGTAAACATATCCCCCAGTGTTCCTTCATAGTGTAAACATATCCCCCAGTGTTCATAGTGTAAACATATCCCCCTCAGTGTCCATAGTGAAAATATATCCGCCCAGGCTCAGCTTCTTGATGTTCCATCCCAAACACACAACCATCCATCCATCCCAAAATGACATCTCAGATTGTTTGAATTCCTCGCCTGGTTTTCCTCCTCCCCCTCCCTCTCCCCCTCCTCCTCCTCTACCTCCTCCTCTACCCCCCCTCCTCCTCCTTCTCTACCTCCTCCTCCTCCTCTACCTCCTCCTCCCCCTCCTCCTCCTCTACCTCCTCATCCTCCTCTACCTCCTCCTCCTCTACCTTCTCCTCCCCATCCTCTACCTCCTCCTTCTCCTCCTCTACCTCCTCCTCCTCCTCTACCTCCTCCTCTTCTTCCTCCTCTACCTCCTCCTCCTCCTCTACCTCCTCCTCCTCTTCTACTTCCTCCTCCTCTACCTCCTCTACCTCTTCCTCCTCCTCCTCCTCCTCCTCTACCTCCTCCTCCCCTACCTCTTCCTCCTCCTCTACCTCCTCCTCCTCCTCTTCTACCTCCTCCTCCTCCTCCTCCTCCTCCCCCTCCTCCTCCTCCTCCTCCTCCTCTACCTCCTCCTTCCTCCTCCTCTACCTCTTCCTCCTCCTCTACCTCCTCCTCCTCCTCCTCTACCTCCTCCTCCTCCTCCTCCTCCTCTACCTCTTCCCCCTCCTCCCCCTCTACCTCCTCCTCCTCCTCTTCTACCTCCTCCTCCACCTCCTCCACCTCCTCCTCCCCCTCCACCTCCTCCTGTCTTAGTGCTACTTTCTGCCGATTTGTCATAGAAAATGATATTCTGAACTACAAAGAGTTTCATAGTGATCTCTACACGATCTTTCTTTCTCTGACAAAGACATGTGCTTTTCAGTTTGTACAAGTTGTTACAGTTTCTGAGTGTGCAACTCGGGGTTATACAATGTGCCTGGAAGTATAATCAATGTAATTGTTGCTTCACAATCTCAGTTCAACTGTGGTAACAACCAGGTAATTGTACCTTCTTCTCAGCCAACAATGAAGCATGTGGCAACAAAGCCTTAGGATGGATCCCGAACAGCAACACATTCCACGCAGTGTCCCTATGCCCAGGTCTAAAGTACTGCACTATATAGGGAACAGGTTGCAATTTGGGATGCATCCTTACTGAGTGGCAGTGATTGTTTCAAACAAAGGCACCCCAATTCAGAGCCTCCTCCAGCTAGCGTGTGTGTGTGTGTGTGTGTGTGTGTGTGTGTGTGTGTGTGTGTGTGTGTACTCTACGTGGGATGTTGTGAGGTGTATGGATCCCTTAATAACACGAGGTCTTTCCACTGACACAAAGAGCCTTTATACGGCGGCCATTATAAAGGTACATCCCAAATGGCACCTTATTCCCTGTGTAGTGCACTACTTTAGAATAGGGCCCATAGGTGTAGTGCCCTACTTTAGACTAGGGCCCATAGGTGTAGTGCCCTACTTTAGACTAGGGCCCATAGGCGTCTTGTCAAAAGTAGTGCGCTATGTATTTATTATTATGCCATTTTGGACTTAGAATGCACTATTTGACGCCACACTGAATAGCTACTGGAGCAGAAATACATCACTTTTATGTCCACTCTGATGTGAGGTGATTTGACTTTATTCAAGGTGCTTTTAAGGGATTTAAAAGTAAATCCTTCTGTGAAGTAAATCAGGTGTTAAATGAGATGAAAAGAAGACTGGAGTGACAGTTTAAGGCTTTACTGTCGAGGTTTTAAAGTTTCAACATCAAACAATTCAAATCAAACATTCATGTTGAGAGGAGGTAGACAAGAGACCAGAGGTGTATATTAGAGACTAGGGGTGTATATTAGAGACTAGGGGTGTATATTAGAGACTAGAGGTGTATATTAGAGACTAGGGGTGTATATTAGAGAATATATTAGAGACTAGGGGTGTATATTAGAGACTAGGGGTGTATATTAGAGACTAGAGGTGTATATTAGAGACTAGAGGTGTATATTAGAGACTAGGGGTGTATATTAGAGACTAGAGGTGTATATTAGAGACTAGGGGTGTATATTAGAGACTAGAGGTGTGAGACTATATTTAGAGACTAGGAGACTAGATATTAGAGACTAGGGGTGTATATTAGAGACTAGAGGTGTATATTAGAGACTAGAGGTGTATATTAGAGACTAGAGGTGTATATTAGAGACTAGGGGTGTATATTAGAGACTAGAGGTATATATTAGAGACTAGAGGTGTATATTAGAGACTAGAGGTGTATATTAGAGACTAGAGGTGTATATTAGAGACTAGAGGTTTATATTAGAGACTAGAGGTTTATATTAGAGACTAGAGGTTTATATTAGAGACTAGAGGTGTATATTAGAGACTAGAGGTTTATATTAGAGACTAGGGGTGTATATTAGAGACTAGGGGTGTATATTAGAGACTAGAGGTGTATATTAGAGACTAGAGGTGTATATTAGAGACTAGGGGTGTATATTAGAGACTAGGGAGACTAGTATATTAGAGACTAGAGGTGTATATTAGAGACTAGATGTGTGTATATTAGAGACTAGAGGTGTATATTAGAGACTAGAGGTGTATATTAGAGACTAGAGGTGTATATTAGAGACTAGAGGTGTATATTAGAGACTAGAGGTGTATATTAGAGACTAGAGGTGTATATTAGAGACTAGAGGTGTATATTAGAGACTAGAGGTGTATATTAGAGACTAGAGACTAGGTGTATATTAGAGACTAGAGGTGTATATTAGAGACTAGGGGTGTATATTAGAGACTAGAGGTATATTAGAGACTAGTATATTAGAGACTAGGGGTGTATATTAGAGACTAGAGGTGTATATTAGAGACTAGAGGTGTATATTAGAGACTAGGGGTGTATATTAGAGACTAGAGGTGTATATTAGAGACTAGGGGTGTATATTAGAGACTAGGGGTGTATATTAGAGACTAGGGTGTATATTAGAGACTAGAGGTGTATATTAGAGACTAGAGGTGTATATTAGAGACTAGAGGTGTATATTAGAGACTAGGGAGACTGTATATTAGAGACTAGGGTGTATATTATATTAGAGACTAGAGGTGTATATTAGAGACTAGGGGTGTATATTAGAGACTAGGGGAGACTAGGGGTGTATATTAGAGACTAGGGGTATATTAGAGACTATATATTAGAGACTAGAGGTGTATATTAGAGACTAGGGGTGTATATTAGAGACTAGATATTAGAGACTAGAGGTGTATATTAGAGACTAGGGGTGTATATTAGAGACTAGGGGTGTATATTAGAGACTAGGGGTGTATATTAGAGACTAGGGGTGTATATTAGAGACTAGAGGTGTATATTAGAGACTAGTATATTAGAGACTAGGGGTGTATATTAGAGACTAGGGGTGTATATTAGAGACTAGGGTGTATATTAGAGACTAGGGTGTATATTAGAGACTAGGGTGTATATTAGAGACTAGGGGTGTATATTAGAGACTAGGGGTGTATATTAGAGACTAGTGTATATTAGAGACTAGAGGTGTATATTAGAGACTAGGGAGACTGTATATTAGAGACTAGGGGTGTATATTAGAGACTAGAGGTGTATATTAGAGACTAGGGTGTATATTAGAGACTAGACTATATTAGAGACTAGTGTATATTAGAGACTAGGGGTGTATATTAGAGACTAGGGGTAGTATATTAGAGACTAGAGGTGTATATTAGAGACTAGAGGTGTAGACTAGAGGTGTATATTAGAGACTAGAGGTGTATATTAGAGACTAGAGGTGTATATTAGAGACTAGGGGTGTATATTAGAGACTAGGGGTGTATATTAGAGACTAGGGGTGTATATTAGAGACTTAGAGACTAGTGTATATTAGAGACTAGGGGAGACTGTATATTAGAGACTAGAGGTGTATATTAGAGACTAGTGTATATTAGAGACTAGGGGTGTATATTAGAGACTAGGGTGTGTATATTAGAGACTAGATATTAGAGACTAGTATATTAGAGACTAGGGGTGTATATTAGAGACTAGAGGTGTATATTAGAGACTAGAGGTGTATATTAGAGACTAGGGGTGTATATTAGAGACTAGGGGTGTATATTAGAGACTAGGTGTATATTAGAGACTAGGGGTGTATATTAGAGACTGTATATTAGAGACTAGGGGTGTATATTAGAGACTAGAGGTGTATATTAGAGACTAGGGGTGTATATTAGAGACTAGAGGTGTATATTAGAGACTAGAGGTGTATATTAGAGACTAGGGGTGTATATTAGAGACTAGGGGTGTATATTAGAGACTAGAGGGGTGTATATTAGAGACTGTATATTAGAGACTAGATGTGTATATATTAGAGACTAGAGGTGTATATTAGAGACTAGAGGTGTATATTAGAGAATAGGGGTGTATATTATAGGCTTGAGGTCTATAGAAGACACTAGAGGTGTATATTAGAGACTAGAGGTGTATATATTAGAGACTAGAGGTGTATAGAAGAGACTAGAGGTGTATATTAGAGACTAGATGTGTATATATTAGAGACTAGAGGTGTATATTAGAGACTAGAGGTGTGTATTAGAGCCTAGAGGTGTATATTAGAGACTAGAAGTGTATATATTAGAGACTAGAGGTGTATATTAGAGACCAGAGGTGTATATTAGAGACTAGAGGTGTATATATTAGAGACTAGAGGTGTATATTAGAGAACAGAGGTGTGTATTAGAGGCTAGAGGTGTATATTAGAGACTAGAGGTGTATATATTAGAGACTATATGTGTATATTAGAGACTTGAGGTGTATATTAGAGGCTAGAGGTGTATATTAGAGACTAGAGGTGCATATTATAGGCTAGAGGTGCATATTATAGGCTAGAGGTGTATATTATAGGCTAGAGGTGTATAGAAGAGACTAGAGCTGTATAGAGGAGACTAGAGGTGTATATTAGAGACTAAAGGTGTATAGAAGAGACTAGTGGTGTATAGAAGAGACTAGAGGTGTATAGAAGAGACTAGAGGTGTATAGAAGAGACTAGGGGTGTATATTAGAGACGAGAGGTGTATAGACGTTGCTATTAGACCCCAATTAAGTTGCCATCCAGTCAAACAACTAGAATAGTTTAAAAAATAGTTAAAATAACTAAAAACGTTGCTCTCTGTCCCATGCGTTTCGGTAGACATTTTATGCATGCCTTCTACCGGTAGACGACACCGCAGAGATTCTAGCGAGTCCACCAGGCTGACAAACACACACACACACACACACACACACACACACACACACACACACACACACACACACACACACACACACACACACACACAACCAAAGCACAACACTTGTCACAGGTCCTCAGCCGACATCGGCAGCCATTTTGATTCATGGTGCATCAGACCATGTAGAAGAAAGGCCAATAAAGACAATGTGTAAGTCAGGCAGGCATAGCTGACACGCTAGAGGACAAGTGTGTGTGTGTGTGTGTGTGTGTGTGTGTGTGTGTGTGTGTGTGTGTGTGTGTGTGTCCTATAGGGACAGCTGTCTAGGTGCCAGCCATGCCAGACTGATGAAATGAAAAGCCTGTCGGAGGCTCTCCTGTGTAGTCTAAAATATACACAGATGGACTCCAATCAGGTTGCAGTGACGTCTCAAACATGATCAAAGGATACTGGATGACCCTGTCTGGAGTGTCGTAGCAAAGGGGTGAATTCTAATTAGCAACTTTTCAACTACTTTACTTTTTAGCTACTTTGCAACTACTTAGCATGTTCGCTAACCCTTCCACTAACCATTTAACCTAACTCATAACCCTAACCCTAACCATTTAACCTAACTCCTAACCCTAACTCCTAACCATTTAACCTAACACCTAACCCTAACCCTAACCATTTAACCTAACTCCTAACCCTAACTCCTAACCATTTAACCTAACTCCTAATCCTAACTCCTAACCATTTAACCTAACACCTAACCCTAACCCAAACCATTTAACCTAACCATTTAACCTAACTCCTAACCCTTCCCCTACCCATTTAACCTAACTCCTAACTCCAGCGTAGCCTAGTGGTTAGGGCGTTGGACTAGTAACCGGAAGGTTGCAAGTTCAAACCCCCGAGCTGACAAGGTACAAATCTGTCGTTCTGCCCCTGAACAGGCAGTTAACCCACTGTTCCTAGGGCCGTCATTGAAAATAAGAATTTGTTCTTAACTGATCTTGCCTGTTTAAATAAAAAAACTAACCATTTAACCTAACCATTTAACTTTACTCCTAACCATTTAACCTAACTCCTAACCCTCCCCCTAACCATTTAACCTAACTCCTAACCCTAACCATTTAACCTAACTCCTAACCCTAACCATTTAACCTAACTCCTAACCCTAACCATTTAACCTAACTCCTAACCCTCCCCCTAACCATTTAACCTAACTCCTAACCTTAACCATTTAACCTAACTCCTAACCCTCCCCCTAACCATTTAACCTAACTCCTAACCTTAACCATTTAACCTAACTCCTAACCCTAACCATTTAACCCCCGAGCTGAACTCTGTCGTTCTAACCATTTAACCTAACTCCTAACCGTCATTAACCATTTAACCTAACTCCTCCCTAACCATTTAAATAACTAACCATTTAACCTAACCATTTAACTTTACTCCTAACCATTTAACCTAACTCCTAACCCTCCCCCTAACCATTTAAACTAACCTAACTCCTAACCCTAACTCCTAACCCTAACCATTTAACCTAACTCCTAACCTTAACCATTTAACCTAACTCCTAACCTTAACCATTTAACCTAACTCCTAACCCTCCCCCTAACCATTTAACCTAACTCCTAATCCTAACTCCTAACCCTAACTCCTCCCCCTAACCATTTAACCTAACTCCTAACCCTAACTCCTAACCCTAACCATTTAACCTAACTCCTAACCCTAACTCCTAACCCTTCCCCTAACCATTTAACCTAACTCCTAACCCTAACTCCTAACCATTTAACCTAACTCCTAACCCTCCCCCTAACCATTTAACCTAACTCCTAACCCTAACCATTTAACCTAACTCCTAACCCTAACCATTTAACCTAACTCCTAACCCTCCCCCTAACCATTTAACCTAACCCCTAACCCTAACTCCTAACCCTCCCCCTAACCATTTAACCTAACTCCTAACTCATAACCCTAACTCCTCCCCCTAACCATTTAACCTAACTCCTAACCCTAACTCCTAACCCTAACCATTTAACCTAACTCCTAAGGGGTGTGTCATAGCAAAGGGGTGTGTCATAGCAAAGGGGAGTGTCATAGCAAAAGGGTGTCATAGCAAAGGGGTGTGTCATAACAAAGGGGAGTGTCATAGCAAAGGGGTGTGTCATAGCAAAGGGGTGTGTCATAACAAAGGGGTGTCATAGCAAAGGGGTGTGTCATAACAAAAGGGTGTCATAACAAAGGGGTGTGTCATAACAAAGGGGTGTGTCATAACAAAAGGGTGTCATAACAAAGGGGTGTGTCATAACAAAGGGGTGTGTCATAACAAAGGGGTGTCATAGCAAAGGGGTGTGTCATAGCAGAGGGGTGTCATAGCAAAGGGGTGTGTCATAGCAAAGGGGAGTGTCATAACAAAGGGGCGTGTCGTAGCAAAGGGGAGTGTCATAGCAAAGGGGTGTGTCATAGCAAAGGGGTGTGTCATAGCAGAGGGGTGTCATAGCAAAGGGGTGTGTCATAGCAAAGGGGAGTGTCATAACAAAGGGGTCTGTAGTGATACCTCTAGCACTGTGATGCAGTGTCTTAGACCACTGCGTCACTCAGGAGGCCCTGAGATATTTCTGTATATTCATTTTCAATAAATTTGCAAACGTGTTTTCACTTTGTCATTATGGGCTGTTGTGTGTAAATGGGGGAATCGAATTCAGGCTGTAACGTCACAAAACGTCTAGGGATATGAATACTTTCTGAAAGCACTGGAATAAATATGGGAAAACAGTTTGATTTCTGACCAACAACCTCTTGAGAATACCCAGCAAACTGAAAACATTCCCAGAACGTTACAGTCAGGCTCCGCTTTACAACAAAGACAAAACAGCTCACTCAATGCAGCCTGATGGGGTTGTAAAGTAGAAAAGCAAAGCTTTAAAGAAATGATTAGTGTGGGGAATAGGAGAATGCAGTACATGACCTTATATCCAGTACAAATCACATTATTGTGGGAGCACATCCTCTAAGAGTATGGAATAGGCTGATTGGGTAAAGCTCTCGTGTGTACTTGAAACACATTATATTGGTAGATATTCTGTCTGTATAGGAAATCCCTGTCATTCTATGTAACAGCCTCCACTGAGAATAGACGTTTCTATTATTGCGTTTCTATAAAATTAAGCTCAGTGGTGTGATACATGTACAACATGTTCTGTGATGTTGTTGAATAGAATATTTAATATTGTACATGATCGTGTCCTATGCTCTCCAGTGGATGTGCCCCTCTCCGAGGTTAATGGAAAGGATTTAAAGGAAACCTGAGAGAAATTATAATGTTATGCAGCGTCATTTTGCATAAGGCTGATGTCATTTTACCTTTATTTAACCAGTCATTTTGCATAAGGCTGATGTCATTTTACCTTTATTTAACCAGTCATTTTGCATAAGGCTGATGTCATTTTTTATTTAACCAGGCAAGTCAGTTAAGAACAAATTCTTATATTCAATGACGGCCTAGGAACAGTGGGTTAACTTCCTGTTCAGGGGCAGAACGACCTTGTCAGCTCGGGGATTCGAATTTGCAACCTTTCGATTACTAGTCCAACGCTCTAACCACTAGGCTACCCTGCCGCCTCTACACTCTAACAACTAGGCTACCCTGCCGCCTCTACACTCTAACCACTAGGCCACCCTGCCGCCTCTACACTCTAACAACTAGGCTACCCTGCCGCCTCTACACTCTAACAACTAGGCTACCCTGCCGCCTCTACACTCTAACCACTAGGCCACCCTGCCGCCTCTACACTCTAACAACTAGGCTACCCTGCCGCCTCTACACTCTAACAACTAGGCTACCCTGCTGCCTCTACACTCTAACCACTAGGCTACCCTGCCGCCTCTACACTCTAACCACTAGGCTACCCTGCCGCCTCCACACTCTAACCACTAGGCTACCCTGCCGCCTCTACACTCTAACCACTAGGCTACCCTGCCGCCTCCACACTCTAACCACTAGGCTACCCTGCCGCCTCTACACTCTAACCACTAGGCTACCCTGCCGCCTCTACACTCTAACAACTAGGCCCCTGCCGCCTCTACACTCTAACCACTAGGCTACCCTGCCGCCTCTACACTCTAACAACTAGGCTACCCTGCCGCCTCTACACTCTAACAACTAGGCTACCCTGCCGCCTCTACACTCTAACCACTAGGCCACCCTGCCGCCTCTACACTCTAACAACTAGGCTACCCTGCCGCCTCTACACTCTAACAACTAGGCTACCCTGCTGCCTCTACACTCTAACCACTAGGCTACCCTGCCGCCTCTACACTCTAACCACTAGGCTACCCTGCCGCCTCCACACTCTAACCACTAGGCTACCCTGCCGCCTCTACACTCTAACCACTAGGCTACCCTGCCGCCTCCACACTCTAACCACTAGGCTACCCTGCCGCCTCTACACTCTAACCACTAGGCTACCTGCTGAATTGTTCTCCTGACTTCCTGTGACTGTCAGACCCCATAGGGCTCTGGTCTATAGTAGTGCACTACCCCATAGGGCTCTGGTCTATAGTAGTGCACTACCCCAAAGGGCCCTGGTCTATAGTAGTGCACTACCCTATAGGGCCCTGGTCTATAGTAGTGCACTACCCTATAGGGCCCTGGTCTATAGTAGTGCACTACCCTATAGGGCTCTGGTCTATAGTAGTGCACTACCCTATAGGGCTCTGGTCTATAGTAGTGCACTACCCTATAGGGCCCTGGTCTATAGTAGTGCACTACCCTATAGGGCTCTGGTCTATAGTAGTGCACTACCCCATAGGGATCTGGTCTAAAGTAGTGCACTACCCCATAGGGCTCTGGTCTATAGTAGTGCACTACCCTATAGAGCTCTGGTCTAAAGTAGTGCACTACCCCATAGGGCTCTGGTCTATAGTAGTGCACTACCCTATAGGGCTCTGGTCTATAGTAGTGCACTACCCCATAGGGCTCTGGTCTGTTCTACTACCCTATAGGGCTCTGGTCTATAGCAGTGCACTATATAGGGCTCTGGTCTATAGTAGTGCACTCCCCATAGGGCCCTGGTCTATAGTAGTGCACTACCCTATTGGGCCCTGGTCTAAAGTAGTGCACTATATAGGGAATAGGGCTCTGGTCTATAGTAGTGCACTACCCTATAGGGCCCTGTTCTAAAGTTGTGCACTATATAGGGAATAGGGCTCTGGTCTATAGTAGTGCACTACCCTATAGGGCCCTGGTCTAAAGTTGTGCACTATATAGGGAATAGGGCTCTGGTCTATAGTAGTGCACTACCCTATAGGGCCCTGGTCTAAAGTAGTGCACTATATAGAGAATAGGGCTCTGGTCTATAGTAGTGCACTACCCCATAGGGCTCTGGTCTATAGTGGTGCACTACCCCATAGGGCTCTGGTCTAAAGTAGTGCACTATATAGAGAATAGGGCCCTGGTCTAAAGTAGTGCACTATATAGAGAATAGTGCTCTGGTCTAAAGTAGTGCACTACCCTATAGGGCCCTGGTCTATAGTAGTGCACTACCCCATAGGGCTCTGGTCTAAAGTGGTGCACTACCCCATAGTGCTCTGGTCTAAAGTAGTGCACTACCCTATAGGGCCCTGGTCTATAGTAGTACACTATCCCATAGTGCTCTGGTCTAAAGTGGTGCACTACCCCATAGTGCTCTGGTCTAAAGTAGTGCACTACCCTATAGGGCCCTGGTCTATAGTAGTGCACTACCCCATAGGGCTCTGGTCTAAAGTGGTGCACTACCCCATAGTGCTCTGGTCTAAAGTAGTGCACTACATATGCAATAGGGTACCCTTTAGGAGGCATCCTGGGTCTTGGTTCCGTCGTAGTCAGACAGTGCCAGTCTCCAGCGCAGAAGCTCTTCAAAGAGCCAGAGTGACCAGCACCAGAAACCCTTTGGAGAACAAACAACACCACGTCAACCAATCCCATAACTTCCTATGCCTTGCTTTCCGTCTCCTGATAAGCCTTAGAGTTGTTGCCAAGACACTGGTCCCTTGTCATGTTTTCCCTGTTCCTCTTCCTTTACTTCCTCTGGTCACCTCTGCCTTTTCCTCGTGGTGTTCGCTGGCTGGCTGCTGGCTGCTGGCTGGCTGCTGGCTGCTGGCTGCTGGCTGCTGGCTGCTGGCTGGCTGCTGGCTGGCTGCTGGCTGCTGGCTGGCTGGCTGGCTGGCTGCTGGCTGGCTGGCTGCTGGCTGGCTGGCTGGCTGCTGGCTGGCTGCTGGCTGGCTGGCTGCTGGCTGGCTGCTGGCTGGCTGCTGGCTGCTGGCTGGCTGCTGGCTGGCTGCTGGCTGCTGGCTTACCGGCTGGCTGGCTGCTGGCTGGCTGGCTGCTGGCTTGCTGGCTGGCTGACTGGCTGGCTGGCTGCTGGCTGGCTGCTGGCTGCTGGCTGCTGGCTGGGCTGCTGGCTGGCTGCTGGATGGCTGACTGGCTGGCTGCTGGCTGGCTGGCTGCTGGCTGGCTGGCTGGCTGACTGCTGGCTGGCTGCTGGCTGACTGGCTGGCTGGCTGGCTGCTGGCTGGCTGCTGGCTGACTGGCTGGCTGGCTGGCTGGCTGCTGGCTGGCTGGCTGCTGGCTGACTGGCTGGCTGGCTGCTGGCTGGCTGGCTGCTGGCTGGCTGCTGGCTGCTGGCTGGCTGCTGGCTGGCTGCTGGCTGGCTGGCTGGCTGCTGGCTGGCTGCTGGCTGGCTGCTAGCTGGCTGCTGGCTGACTGGCTGGCTGGCTGCTGGCTGGCTGCTGGCTGGCTGGCTGGCTGCTGGCTGCTGGCTGGCTGGCTGGCTGCTGGCCGGCTGGCTGCTTGCTGGCTGCTGGCTGGCTGGCTGGCTGGCTGGCTGAGAAGGGAAGAGAAGCCGATTGACACGGGCTGAGTCCCACACGGAACCCTATTCCCTATGTAGTGCACTACTCCAAGGCCACTGGTCAAAAGTAGTGCACTAGTAAGGGCATAGGGTGCCATTTGGGACACAAAGGGTTGTTTGTCTTCTATTCGGGCCTGCTGAACAACAAGTGGGTCTGCGGTGTGATGGGCACTAAAGTGTTCTGATTGAAGCAGAAATCATCTTGCTGTGATTACCCCAGGAGAGCAGTGCCACTGACCCATGAATCAAATCGTGACAGGACCGGGGAACTGGCACGGTTCAGTCAGCTCTCTGCTCCTCCTCCTGCTGCTGCTGCTGCTGCTGTTGGGATCCAGGGCCTCCCTGCAGAGTCCGTCTGAAATGATCTGCTCAGGCCTGCTCAGTAGGACCTGGCAAACAAGCATTTCGCTACACCCGCAATAACATTTAACATTTAACATCTGTTAAATTGATTTAGAAATTATGATTCTGTCTCTCTCTTATCATTGTGATTCTGTCTCTCTCTCTCTTTTCATTGTGATTCTGTCTCTCTCTCTCTCTTCATTGTGATTCTGTCTCTCTCTCTCTTTTCATTGTGATTCTGTCTCTCTCTCTCTTTTCATTGTGATTCTGTCTCTCTCTCTCTTTTCATTGTGATTCTGTCTCTCTCTTTTCATTGTGATTCTGTCTCTCTCTCTCTCTTTTCATTGTGATTCTGTCTCTCTCTCTCTTCATTGTGATTCTGTCTCTCTCTCTCTTTTCATTGTGATTCTGTCTCTCTCTTTTCATTGTGATTCTGTCTCTCTCTCTCTTTTCATTGTGATTCTGTCTCTCTCTCTCTTCATTGTGATTCTGTCTCTCTCTCTCTTTTCATTGTGATTCTGTCTCTCTCTCTTTTCATTGTGATTCTGTCTGTCTCTCTCTTCATTGTGATTCTGTCTCTCTCTCTCTTTTCATTGTGATTCTGTCTCTCTCTCTCTTCATTGTGATTCTGTCTCTCTCTCTCTTTTCATTGTGATTCTGTCTCTCTCTCTCTTCATTGTGATTCTGTCTCTCTCTCTCTTTTCATTGTGATTCTGTCTCTCTCTCTTTTCATTGTGATTCTGTCTCTCTCTCTTTTCATTGTGATTCTGTCTCTCTCTCTCTCTTCATTGTGATTCTGTCTCTCTCTCTCTTTTCATTGTGATTCTGTCTCTCTCTCTCTTCATTGTGATTCTGTCTCTCTCTCTTTTTTCATTGTGATTCTGTCTCTCTCTCTTTTCATTGTGATTCTGTCTCTCTCTCTCTCTTTTCATTGTGATTCTGTCTCTCTCTCTTTTCATTGGGATTCTGTCTCTCTCTCTCTTTTCATTGTGATTCTGTCTCTCTCTCTTTTCATTGTGATTCTGTCTCTCTCTCTCTCTTTTCATTGTGATTCTGTCTCTCTCTCTTATCATTGTGATTCTGTCTCTCTCTCTCTCTTTTCATTGTGATTCTGTCTCTCTCTCTCTTCATTGTGATTCTGTCTCTCTCTCTCTTTTCATTGTGATTCTGTCTCTCTCTTTTCATTGTGATTCTGTCTCTCTCTCTCTCTTTTCATTGTGATTCTGTCTCTCTCTCTCTTCATTGTGATTCTGTCTCTCTCTCTCTTTTCATTGTGATTCTGTCTCTCTCTCTTTTCATTGTGATTCTGTCTCTCTCTCTCTTTTCATTGTGATTCTCTCTCTCTCTCTTTTCATTGTGATTCTGTCTCTCTCTCTCTTCATTGTGATTCTGTCTCTCTCTCTCTCTTTTCATTGTGATTCTGTCTCTCTCTCTCTCTTCATTGTGATTCTCTCTCTCTCTCTTTTCATTGTGATTCTGTCTCTCTCTCTCTTCATTGTGATTCTGTCTCTCTCTCTCTCTTTTCATTGTGATTCTCTCTCTCTCTCTTTTCATTGTGATTCTGTCTCTCTCTCTCTTCATTGTGATTCTGTCTCTCTTCATTGTGATTCTCTCTCTCTTTTCATTGTGATTCTGTCTCTCTCTCTTTTCATTGTGATTCTGTCTCTCTCTCTCTCTTCATTGTGATTCTCTCTCTCTTTTCATTGTGATTCTCTCTCTCTTTTCATTGTGATTCTGTCTCTCTCTCTCTCTTCTCATTGTGATTCTGTCTCTCTCTCTCTCTTTACATTGGGATTCTGTCTCTCTCTCTCTTCATTGTGATTCTCTCTCTCTTTTCATTGTGATTCTGTCTCTCTCTCTCTTCTCATTGTGATTCTGTCTCTCTCTCTCTTTTCATTGTGATTCTGTCTCTCTCTCTTTTCATTGTGATTCTGTCTCTCTCTCTCTCTTCATTGTGATTCTCTCTCTCTTTTCATTGTGATTCTGTCTCTCTCTCTCTCTTCTCATTGTGATTCTGTCTCTCTCTCTCTCTTTACATTGTGATTCTGTCTCTCTCTCTCTCTTTTCATTGTGATTCTCTCTCTCTTTTCATTGTGATTCTCTCTCTCTTTTCATTATGATTCTGTCTCTCTCTCTCTCTTTTCATTGTGATTCTCTCTCTCTCTCTTTTCATTGTGATTCTGTCTCTCTCTCTCTTTTCATTGTGATTCTGTCTCTCTCTCTCTTTACATTGTGACTCTCTCTATCTCTCTTTTCATTGTGATTCTGTCTCTCTCTCTCTTTTCATTGTGATTCTGTCTCTCTTCTCATTGTGATTCTGTCTCTCTCTTATTGTGATTCTGTCTCTCTCTTTTCATTGTGATTCTCTCTCTCTCTTTTCATTGTGATTCTGTCTCTCTCTCTCTTCTCATTGTGATTCTGTCTCTCTCTCTCTTTTCATTGTGATTCTGTCTCTCTCTCTCTCTTTTCATTGTGATTCTGTCTCTCTCTCTCTCTTTTCATTGTGATTCTGTCTCTCTCTTTTCATTGTGATTCTCTCTCTCTCTTTTCATTGTGATTCTGTCTCTCTCTCTCTTTACATTGTGACTCTGTCTCTCTCTCTCTTTACATTGTGACTCTGTCTCTCTCTCTCTCTTTTCATTGTGATTATGTCTCTCTCTCTCTCTTTTCATTGTGATTCTGTCTCTCTCTCTCTTTTCATTGTGATTCTGTCTCTCTCTCTCTTTACATTGTGACTCTCTCTCTCTCTCTTTTCATTGTGATTCTCTCTCTCTCTTTTCATTGTGATTCTCTCTCTCTCTTTACATTGTGACTCTCTCTCTCTCTCTTTTCATTGTGATTCTGTCTCTCTCTCTTTTCATTGTGATTCTGTCTCTCTCTCTCTTTTCATTGTGATTCTGTCTCTCTCTCTCTTTTCATTGTGACTCTCTCTCTCTCTCTCTTTTCATTGTCATTCTCTCTCTCTCTTTTCATTGTGATTCTGTCTCTCTCTCTTTACATTGTGACTTCTGTCTCTCTCTCTTTTCATTGTCATTCTCTCTCTCTCTTTTCATTGTGATTCTGTCTCTCTCTCTTTTCATTGTCATTCTCTCTCTCTCTTTTCATTGTGATTCTGTCTCTCTCTCTTTTCATTGTGATTCTGTCTCTCTCTCTCTTCATTGTGATTCTGTCTCTCTCTCTCTCGTCATTGTGATTCTCTCTCTCTTTTCATTGTGAATCTGTCTCTCTCTCTCTCTTCATTGTGATTCTCTCTCTCTCTTCTCATTGTGATTCTGTCTCTCTCTCTCTCTTCTCATTGTGATTCTGTCTCTCTCTCTTTTCATTGTGAATCTGTCTCTCTCTCTCTCTTCATTGTGATTCTCTCTCTCTCTTCTCATTGTGATTCTGTCTCTCTCTCTCTTTTCATTGTGATTCTGTCTCTCTCTCTCTCTTCTCATTGTGATTCTGTCTCTCTCTCTCTCTTCATTGTGATTCTCTCTCTCTCTTCTCATTGTGATTCTGTCTCTCTCTCTTTTCATTGTGATTCTGTCTCTCTCTCTCTCTTCATTGTGATTCTGTCTCTCTCTCTCTCTTTTCATTGTGATTCTGTCTCTCTCTCTCTCTCTTCATTGTGATTCTGTCTCTCTCTCTCTTTACATTGTGACTCTCTCTATCTCTCTTTTCATTGTGATTCTCTCTCTCTCTCTTTTCATTGTGATTCTGTCTCTCTCTCTCTTCATTGTGATTCTGTCTCTCTTCATTGTGATTCTCTCTCTCTTTACATTGTGATTCTCTCTCTCTCTCTTTTCATTGTGATTCTGTCTCTCTCTCTCTCTCTTCATTGTGATTCTGTCTCTCTCTCTCTCTTTTCATTGTGATTCTGTCTCTCTCTCTCTCTTCATTGTGATTCTGTCTCTCTCTCTCTCTTCTCATTGTGATTCTGTCTCTCTCTCTCTTCATTGTGATTCTGTCTCTCTCTCTCTTTTCATTGTGATTCTGTCTCTCTCTCTCTTCATTGTGATTCTGTCTCTCTCTCTCTTCATTGTGATTCTGTCTCTCTCTCTCTCTTCTCATTGTGATTCTGTCTCTATCTCTCTTTTCATTGTGATTCTGTCTCTATCTCTCTTTTCATTGTGATTCTGTCTCTCTCTCTCTCTTCTCATTGTGATTCTGTCTCTCTCTCTCTCTTTTCATTGTGATTCTGTCTCTCTCTCTCTTTACATTGTGATTCTGTCTCTCTCTTTTCATTGTGATTCTGTCTCTCTCTTCTCATTGTGATTCTGTCTCTCTCTTTTCATTGTGATTCTGTCTCTCTCTCTCTTTTCATTGTGATTCTGTCTCTCTTCTCATTGTGATTCTGTCTCTCTCTTATTGTGATTCTGTCTCTCTCTTCTCATTGTGATTCTGTCTCTCTCTTTTCATTGTGATTCTGTCTCTCTCTTTTCATTGTGATTCTCTCTCTATTTTCATTGTGATTCTGTCTCTCTCTCTCTTCTCATTGTGATTCTGTCTCTCTCTCTCTTTTCATTGTGATTCTGTCTCTCTCTCTCTCTTTTCATTGTGATTCTGTCTCTCTCTCTCTCTTTTCATTGTGATTCTGTCTCTCTCTTCTCATTGTGATTCTGTCTCTCTCTCTTTTCATTGTGATTCTGTCTCTCTCCTCCATCACCTCTCACCCCTCTCCTACCCCATCATTCCCTCACCTCTCCTCTCTCTCTGACCTCTCTCAGGGGAGTGAGGACATAAACAGGCTGTCCCTGGGAGACCTTGTGGCCAGCTGTCTGTCTCTGTACCCCTGACCTGAGTTATCTCTACAGCAGAACCCTGTACCCTCGCCAGCTGTCTGTCTCTGTCCCCTGACCTGAGGTATCTCTACAGCAGAACCCTGACCTGAGGTATCTCTACAGCAGAACCCTGACCTGAGGTATCTCTACAGCAGAACCCTGACCTGAGGTATCTCTACAGCAGAACCCTGACCTGAGGTATCTCTACAGCAGAACCCTGACCTGAGGTACCTCTACAGCAGAACCCTGTACCCTCGCCAGCTGTCTGTCTCTGCCCCCTGTCCTGAGGTATCTCTACAGCAGAACCCTGTACCCTCGCCAGCTGTCTGTCTCTGCCCCCTGACCTGAGGTATCTCTACAGCAGAACCCTGACCTGAGGTATCTCTACAGCAGAACCCTGACCTGAGGTATCTCTACAGCAGAACCCTGACCTGAGGTATCTCTACAGCAGAACCATGTACCCCTGACCTGAGGTATCTCTACAGCAGAACCCTGTACCCTCGCCAGCTGTCTGTCTCTGCCCCCTGACCTGAGGTATCCCTACAGCAGAACCCTGACCTGAGGTATCTCTACAGCAGAACAGAACAATGTGGGATGCATATCAGTGGAGGCTGCTGAGGGGAGGACGGCTCATAGTAATGAACGGAGCAAATGGAACAGTATCAAACACCTGGAAACCATGGAAACCATGTGATTGATGTACAGTATTTGATACCGTTCCACAGAATCCGCTCCAGTCATTACCCTGAGCCCGTCCTCCCCAATTATGGTGCCACCAGCCTCCTGTGAGGCATATACAGTACACCAGTGACAGGAAGCCCCTTACATAGCCTGACGATAGGATCCTTTATGGACCTCAGGGCCTGTCATCATAGATGTGAAGGTTTAAAAAGATGTGGTCGGCAGTGTAGGATTTCAGTGCATAATAATGTATTTTCAGATCAAAGAGGAGCACCTTGAGGAAGACAATGTAGCAGAGAAATCAAAGAAACCGTGCTCTGTAACCCCCACGCATTTTTGTGTTTTTGCTAGTCATTTTTTTAAACATTTGTTTTAGTCAAGTACTACATATTATGGATATATAATGTTATTTTTAAGTTTAGTTTTGAACTCGTGTCTAGTTGGAAATTAATACATTTATTAAAAATTTATAAATTAACAATGTAAGAATAATGATTTTTATTGTCGTGGGGAGAAGGAGAAGAGGACCAAGGTGCAGCGTGGGTAAGTATTCATTATACGTTTAATAAATACGAACACTTGAACAAAAAAACAACAAACAAACAGTTCTGCAAGGTGCAAATACACTAAAACAGGAAACAGCTACCCACAAAACCCATGTGGGCAAGAGCTGCCTAAGTATGGTTCTCAATCAGAGACAACCAGGCTACCTAAGTATGGTTCTCAATCAGAGACAACCAGGCTACCTAAGTATGGTTCTCAATCAGAGACAACCAGGCTACCTAAGTATGGTTCTCAATCAGAGACAACCAGGCTACAGAGACAACCAGGCTAAAGTATGGTTCTCAATCAGGGACAACCAGGCTACCTAAGTATGGTTCTCAATCAGAGACAACCAGCCTACCTAAGTATGGTTCTCAATCAGGGACAACCAGGCTACCTAAGTATGGTTCTGAATCAGAGACAACCAGGCTACCTAAGTATGGTTCTCAATCAGAGACAACCAGGCTACCTAAGTATGGTTCTCAATCAGGGACAACCAGGCTACCTAAGTATGGTTCTCAATCAGAGACAACCAGGCTACCTAAGTATGGTTCTCAATCAGGGACAACCAGGCTACCTAGGTATGGTTCTCAATCAGGGACAACCAGGCTACCTAAGTATGGTTCTCAATCAGAGACTACGACGGACAGCTGTCCCCGATTGAGAACCACACCCGGCCAAAATCAAACGACATACAAAAACATACAAAAAGACCATAGAATGCCCACCCTAGTCACACCCTGGCCTAACCAAAATAGAGAATAAAAGCCAGGGGGCGTGAGAGTAGTTTGAGTAAATCTGGTGCTAAGTTGGAAGAAGACTGATAAAGTAGTAGAGTAAAGGGTCACCTCACCAATGAATACTGTCCACAATACGACTGATGTAGTTGTAGAGGGTCACTAATGAATACTGTCCACAATACCACTGATGTAGTTGTAGAGGGTCACTAATGAATACTGTCCACAATACGACTGATGTAGTTGTAGAGGGTCACTAATGAATACTGTCCACAATACGACTGATGTAGTTGTAGAGGGTCACTCACTAATGAATACTGTCACAATACACTGATGAATCACTGAATACTGTCCACAATACGACTGATGTAGTTGTAGAGGGTCACCTCACTAATGAATACTGTCCACAATACCACTGATGTAGTTGTAGAGGGTCACCTCACTAATGAATACTGTCCCATACCACTGATGTAGTTGTACTAATGAAT
>NC_088403.1:7346021-7373312 GCF_034236695.1 Oncorhynchus nerka
GTGAAGCCTGTAAGAATCTCTGATAGCCTGGCGGTGCTCATCCTGTCTAGGGGAAGTTATGAAGCCTGTAAGAATCTCTGATAGCCTGGCGGTGCTCGTCCTGTCTAGTGGAAGTTGTGAAGCCTGTAAGAATCTCTGATAGCCTGGCGGTGCTCGTCCTGTCTAGTGGAAGTTATGAAGCCTGTAAGAATCTCTGATAGCCTGGCGGTGCTCGTCCTGTCTAGTGGAAGTTGTGAAGCCTGTAAGAATCTCTGATAGCCTGGCGGTGCTCGTCCTGTCTAGTGGAAGTTATGAAGCCTGTAAGAATCTCTGATAGCCTGGCGGTGCTCATCCTGTCTGGGGGAACTTATGAAGCCTGTAAGAATCTCTGATAGCCTGGCGGTGCTCGTCCTGTCTAGGGGAAGTTGTGAAGCCTGTAAGAATCTCTGATAGCTTAGTGGTGCTCACCCTGTCTAGTGGAAGTTATGAAGCCTGTAAGAATCTCTGATAGCCTGGCGGTGCTCATTCTGTCTGGGGGAACTTATGAAGCCTGTAAGAATCTCTGATAGCCTGGCGGTGCTCGTCCTGTCTAGGGGAAGTTGTGAAGCCTGTAAGAATCTCTGATAGCTTTGTGGTGCTCACCCTGTCTAGCTGATCTATGTGTGTTGGTAGGAGCAACGTATGTGTAGAGTTTCGGATACGCTTGTATGTTGTAGTGGGGGGGCGGGTGGCGGCAGCATCTCTTTCTTGTGTTATTATACAAAACAACGGTTGTTGATGTGTTCAGACCCCATTTTTGTACATTTGAACAGCAGAAGGAACAATCTATCTTGCGTTTTTAGGGCTCTAAAGCAATATTAGTTGCTACATCCCCCCATGGATGTAGAATGGCATTTCCTCCTAGAGCTGTGCCCGAGCCCTGAACGCTATCAACAGCTCCAACAAAGCCTACGACAAAATCCTGCCATGAGAATGTGGACTCTCACTCAACAGCCAGGCCGGCCAAGCTAGCACCAACTGAGACGAGGTTCCTCGAATTCACTTCTGATAGCAGTGTAAAGAAACTGGTAAATCAACCAGAAAAATCACAAATCAATCATCTACATTTGACATTATTTACGTTATTTAGCAGACGCTCAGATCCAGAGAGACTTACAGTTAGTGAGAGAATTACAGTTAGTGAGAGACTTACAGTTAGTGAGAGACTTACAGTTAGTGAGAGACTTACAGTTAGTGAGAGACTTACAGTTTGTGAGATAATTACAGTTTGAGAGACTTACAGTTTGTGAGAGACTTACAGTTAGTGAGAGACTTACAGTTGGTGAGAGACTTACAGTTGGTGAGAGACTTACAGTTAGTGAGAGGTTTACAGTTAGTGAGAGACTTACAGTTAGTGAGAGGATTACAGTTAGTGAAGTGCAGTTAGTGAGAGAGAATTACAGTTAGTAGAGACACAGTTATTAGAGACTTACAGTTAGTGAGAGACTTACAGTTAGTGAGATAATTACAGTTAGTGAGAGGTTTACAGTTAGTGAGAGAATTACAGTTAGTGAGAGACTTACAGTTAGTGATAGACTTACAGTTAGTGAGAGACTTACAGTTAGTGAGAGACTTACAGTTGGTGAGAGAATTACAGTTAGTGAGAGACTTAAAGTTCATCTTAAGGTATAGCTCGATGGGACAACCACATATCACTGTCATAGTAAGTACATTTTTCCTCATTCAGGTAACTATCAGCTGGGTCAGAGCTAGTAAGGGGGGGGTCAAGAGTTCATGAATGTTCACGATGAGGGGGGGGGGTGCTGTGGGATTATTTAAGATGCTGTTTGAAGAGGTCGGGTTTCAGATGTTTTCAGAAGATGGGCAGGGACTCTGCTGTCCCTGTTTCAGGGGGAAGCTGGTTCCACCATTGGGGTGACAGGACAGAGAAGAGCTTGGACTGAGCTGAGAGGAAGCTGCCTTCCCGTAGGGGTGGGAGGACAGAGAAGAGCTTGGACTGGGCTGAGAGGAAGCTGCCTTCCTATAGGGGTGAGAGGACAGAGAAGAGCTTGGACTGGGCTGAGAGGAAGCTGCCTTCCCGTAGGGGTGACAGGACAGAGAAGAGCTTGGACTGGGCTGAGAGGAAGCTGCCTTCCCGTAGGGGTGAGAGGACAGAGAAGAGATTGGACTGGACTGAGAGGAAGCTGCCCTCCTATAGGGGTGAGAGGACAGAGAAGAGCTTGGACTGGACTGAGAGGAAGCTGCCCTCCCGTAGGGATGAGAGGGCCAAGAGACCAGAGGTAGCAGAACGGAGTGCTTGGTTGGGGTGTAGGGTTGGGGTGTAGGGTTTGAACATAAGCCTGGGGTGGCAGAACGGAGTGCTTGGTTGGGGTGTAGGGTTGGGGTGTAGGGTTGGGGTGTAGGGTTTGAACATAGCCTGGGGTGGCAGAACGGAGTGCTTGGTTGGGGTGTAGGGTTGGGGTGTAGGGTTGGGGTGTAGGGTTTGAACATAAGATAGGGCCAAGAGACCAGAGGTAGCAGAACGGAGTGACAGGACAGAGAAGAGCTTGGACTGGGCTGAGAGGAAGCTGCCCTCCCGTAGGGGTGAGAGGTCAGAGAAGAGCTTGGACTGGGCTGAGAGGAAGCTGCCCTCCTATAGGGGTGACAGGACAGAGAAGGGTTTGGACTGGGCTGAGAGGAAGCTGCCCTCCCGTAGGGGTGAGAGGTCAGAGAAGAGCTTGGACTGGGCTGAGAGGAAGCTGCCCTCCTATAGGGGTGAGAGGACAGAGAAGAGATTGGACTGGGCTGAGAGGAAGCTGCCCTCCCGTAGGGGTGACAGGACAGAGAAGAGCTTGGACTGGGCTGAGAGGAAGCTGCCTTCCCGTAGGGGTGACAGGACAGAGAAGAGCTTGGACTGGGCTGAGAGGAAGCTGCCTTCCCGTAGGGGTGACAGGACAGAGAAGAGCTTGGACTGGGCTGAGAGGAAGCTGCCTTCCCGTAGGGGTGACAGGACAGAGAAGAGATTGGACTGGGCTGAGAGGAAGCTGCCCTCCCATAGGGATGAGAGGGCCAAGAGACCAGAGGTAGCAGAACGGAGTGCTTGGTTGGGGTGTAGGGTTGGGGTGTAGGGTTGGGGTGTAGGGTTTGAACATAAGCCTAGGGTGGCAGAACGGAGTGCTTGGTTGGGGTGTAGGGTTGGGGTGTAGGGTTTGAACATAAGCCTGAAGGTAGGGGAGGGGAAGATCCTCTTGCTGCTCCAGAAAGCATGTTAAAACAAGGACCAATTATATTACATATTACCAATGACATAATTACAATTACCAATGACATATTCAACATTTGCCTCTTCTGTATTGACAGCCAGGTGTCCTCCACTGCTCGTTGGCATCTCCTCTAGCTGTGCTCCAATGAAATTCAGCTCACCGGTTTCCAACATCTCATTTGAGTCTGAAATCAAATATGGCACGGTTTGATGCAGCGCATTCCGTTTCATGACACTGTGGCAGACGGGAGGTCAAACATGATTAAATGACTATTTCAACAAAAAAAACTCAATTAGACTCAGTCGGCGGGGCAGTTTGAGGCATAATGCTATAAAAAAATGGCCCACGGCTCTTCAGAATGTGAATATGAGAATCTGTCGTAGGTCTCCCTGAGGTAATGAAATCAATATAAGAAGCAAAACAATGAGGATACTCATTTCAGTTTCATCAAGTACAGATATGTAATACCAAATGGTTTATATTGAATGAATGAACGAAATGAATTTGGATCATCTCAACCTGGAGATTGATATCAATTTGTACATACTGTTGGTTAAGCATAGCTTTTTTATGAATGATTTGCAAGAAAAAAAGCTGCCAAGTCATCATGAAACACTTGAGTGATGAAGATGACAGGCGTTTGGGTTTCTACGTTACTGTTATGCTGCTTAGTGCATCTCTCTCTCTCTGTGTGTCTCCCTCTCTCTCTCTCTCTCTCTCTCTCTCTCTCTCTCTCTCTCTCTCTCTCTCTCCTCTCTCTCTCTCTCTCTCTCTCTCTGTGTGTCTCCCTACTCTCTCTCTCTCTCTCTGTGTGTCTCCCTACTCTCTCTCTCTCCCTTCTCTCTCTCTCTCTCTCTCTCTTCTCTCTCTCTCTCTCTCTCTCTGTGTCTCCCTACTCTCTCTCTCTCTCTCTCTGTGTGTCCCCCTCTTTCTGTCTCCCTACACTCTCTCTCTCTCTCTCTCTCTCTCTCTCTCTCTTTCTCTCTGTGTCTCCCTACTCTCTCTCTCTCTCTCTCTCTCTCTCTCTCTGTGTCTCCCTACTCTCTCTCTCTCTCTCTCTCTGTGCGTGTGTCCCCCTCTTTCTGTCTCCCTACACTCTCTCTCTCTCTCTCTCTGTGTGTCTCCCTACTCGTCTCTGTCTCTGTCTCTCTCTCTCTCTCTCTCTGTGTCCCCCTCTTTCTGTCTCCCTACTCTCTCTCTGTGTGTCCTCTCTCTCTCTCTCTCTCTCTCTCTCTCTCTCTCTCTCTCTCTCTCTCTCTCTCTCTCTCTCTCTCTCTCTCTCTCTCTCTCTCTCTCTCTCTCTCTCTCTCTCTCTCTGTGTGTCTCCCTACTCGTCTCTGTCTCTCTCTCTCTCTCTCTCTTTCTCTCTGTGTCTCCCTACTCTCTCTCTCTCTCTCTGTGTCTCCCTACTCTCTCTCTCTCTCTCTCTGTGCGTGTGTCCCCCTCTTTCTGTCTCCCTACACTCTCTCTCTCTCTCTCTCTCTCTCTCTCTCTGTGTGTCTCCCTACTCGTCTCTGTCTCTGTCTCTCTCTCTCTCTGTGTCCCCTCTTTCTGTCTCCCTACTCTCTCTCTCTCTCTGTGTCCCTCTCTCTCTCTCTCTCTCTCTCTCTCTCTCTGTGTGTGTCCCCCTCTTTCTGTCTCCCTACTCTCTCTATCTCTCTTGCGTGCTATTTCTCTCTCTCTATCTCTACCTATAGTATACCTCTATCTCTACCTATAGTATACCTCTCTCTATCTCTACCTATAGTATACCTCTCTCTATCTCTACCTATAGTATACCTCTCTCTATCTCTACCTATAGTATACCTTTCTCTATTCTATATATATCTATAGTATACCTCTCTCTATATATATATCTACCTACAATATACATCTCTCTCTCTCATATATATATATATATAGTATACCTCTCTATCTCTACCTATAGTATACCGCTCTCTATCTCTACCTATAGTATACCTCTCTCTATATCCACCTACAATATACCTCTCTCTATATCTACCTATAGTATAACTTTCTATCTCTACCTATAGTATACCTCTCTCTATCTCTACCTATAGTATACCTCTATCTCTACCTATAGTATACCTCTCAATCTCTACCTATAGTATACCTCTCTCTATCTCTACCTATAGTATACCTCTCTCTATTCTATATATATATATATATATCTATAGTATACCTGTCTATATCTCCCTATAGTATACCTCTCTCTATATCCACCTATAGTATACCTCTCTCTATATCTACCTATAGTATAACTTTCTATCTCTACCTATAGTATACCTCTCTCTATTCTATATATATCTATAGTATACCTCTCTATATATATATATCTATAGTATACCTCTCTATATATATATATATCTATAGTATACCTCTCTATATATATCTATAGTATACCTCTCTATATATATCTATAGTATACCTCTCTATATATCTATCTATAGTATACCTCTCTCTCTATATATATATATAGTATACCTCTCTCTCTCTATATATATATATAGTATACCTCTCTATATCTATATTTGAACATAAGATATATATATCTATAATATACCTCTCTATATATATCTATAGTATTCCTCTCTATATATATATATATATATCTATAATATACCTCTCTATATATATCTGTAGTATTCCTCTCTCAATATATATCTATAGTATTCCTCTCTCTATATATATATATATATATATATATACACATCTATAGTATACCTCTCTATATATATCTATAGTATTCCTCTCTCTATATATCGCTGTTGGCTGGGCTCCCTGCCTGTGCCATTAAACCCCTACAACTCATCCAGAACGCCGCAGCCCGTCTGGTGTTCAACCTTCCCAAGTTCTCTCACGTCACCCCGCTCCTCCGCTCTCTCCACTGGCTTCCAGTGAAGCTCGCATCCGCTACAAGACCATGGTGCTTGCCTACGGAGCTGTGAGGGAACGGCACCTCAGTACCTCCAGGCTCTGATCAGGCCCTACACCCAAACAAGGGCACTGCGTTCATCCACCTCTGGCCTGCCCCGCTCCATACCACTGAGGAAGTACAGTTCCCGCTCAGCCCAGTCAAAACTGTTCGCTGCTCTGGCCCCCAATGGTGGAACAAACTCCCTCACGACGCCAGGACAGCGAGTCAATCACCACCTTCCGGAGACACCTGAAACCCCACCTCTTTAAGGAATACCTAGGATAGGATAAAGTAATCCTTCTCACCCCTCCCCTTAAAAGATTTAGATGCACTATTGTAAAGTGGCTGCTCCACTGGATGTCATAAGGTGAATGCACCAATTTGTAAGTCGCTCTGGATAAGAGCGTCTGCTAAATGACTTAAATGTAAATGTAAATATATCTATAGTATACCTCTCTATATATATATATATATCTATAGTATACCTCTCTATATATATATATATCTATAGTATTCCTCTCTATATATATCTATAGTATTCCTCTCTATATATATCTATAGTATTCCTCTCTATATATATCTATAGTATTCCTCTCTATATATATCTATAGTATTTCTCTCTATATATCTATAGTATACCTCTCTATATATATATCTATAGTATACCTCTCTATATATATATATATCTATAGTATTCCTCTCTATATATATCTATAGTATTCCTCTCTATATATATCTATAGTATTCCTCTCTATATATATCTATAGTATTCCTCTCTATATATATCTATAGTATTCCTCTCTATATATCTATAGTATACCTCTCTATATATATATCTATAGTATACCTCTCTATATATATATCTATAGTATACCTCTCTATATATATCTATAATATACCTCTCTATATATATCTATAGTATACCTCTCTATATATATCTATAGTATACCTCTCTCTATCTCTCTATATATATATGAGTATACATCTCCATATATATCTATAATATACCTCTCTATGTATATCTATAGTATACCTCTCTCTATATATCTATAGTATACCTCTCTCTCTCTATATATATATATATGAGTATACATCTCCATATATATCTATAATATACCTCTCTATGTATATCTATAGTATACCTCTCTCTATATATATATCTATAGTATACCTCTCTATATATATATATCTATAGTATACCTCTCTATATATCTATCTATAGTATACCTCTCTCTATATATATCTATAGTATACCTCTCTATATATATCTATAGTATACCTCTCTATATATATCTATAGTATACCTCTCTATATATATCTATAGTATACCTCTCTCTCTCTCTATATATATATGAGTATACATCTCCATATATATATCTATAATATACCTCTCTATGTATATCTATAGTATACCTCTCTCTATATATATATCTATAGTATACCTCTCTATATATATATATCTATAGTATACCTCTCTATATATCTATCTATAGTATACCTCTCTATATATATCTATCTATAGTATACCTCTCTATATATATCTATATATACCTCTCTCTCTCTATATATATATCTATAGTATTCCTCTCTCTATAAATATCTATAATATACCTCTCTATATATATCTATAGTATACCTCTCTATATATATCTATAGTATACCTCTCTCTATATATATCTATAGTATACCTCTCTATATATATCTATAGTATGCCTCTCTCTCTCTCTCTATATATATCTATAATATACCTCTCTATATATATATCTATATTATTCCTCTCTCTATATATATCTATAATATACCTCTCTCTATATATCTATAATATACCTCTCTATATATATCTATAGTATTCCTCTCTCTATATATATCTATAATATACCTCTCTCTATATATCTATAATATACCTCTCTATATATATCTATAGTATTCCTCTCTCTATATATATCTATAATATACCTCTCTATATATATCTACCTATAGTATACCTCTATATATATATCTATAATATACCTCTCTATATATATCTGTAGTATTCCTCTCTCAATATATATCTATAGTATTCCTCTCTCTCTATATATATATATATATATATATACACATCTATAGTATACCTCTCTATATATATCTATAGTATTCCTCTCTCTATATATCGCTGTTGGCTGGGCTCCCTGCCTGTGCCATTAAACCCCTACAACTCATCCAGAAACGCCCGCAGCCCGGCCTGGTGTTCAACCTTCCCAAGTTCTTCACGTCACCGCTCCTCCGCTCTCTCCCACTGGCTTCAGTTGAAGCTCGCATCCGCTACACCATGGTGCTTGCCTGCGGAGCTGTGAGGGGAACGGCACCTCAGTACCTCCAGGCTCTGATCAGGCCCTACACCCAAACAAGGGGCACTGCGTTCCCACCTCTGGCCTGCCCGCCTCCACATACCACTGAGGAAGTACAGTTCCCGCTCAGCCCAGTCAAAACTGTTAAACTGCTCTGGCCCCCAATGGTGGAACAAACTCCTCACGACGCCAGGACAGCGGAGTCAATCACCACCTTCCGGAGACACCTGAAACCCCTCTTTAAGGAATACCTAGGATAGGATAAAGTAATCCTTCTCACCCCTCCCCTTAAAAGATTTAGATGCACTATTGTAAAGTGGCTGCTCCACTGGATGTCATAAGGTGAATGCACCAATTTGTAAGTCGCTCTGGATAAGAGCGTCTGCTAAATGACTTAAATGTAAATGTAATATATCTATAGTATACCTCTCTCTATATATATATATATATCTATAGTATACCTCTCTATATATATCTATAGTATTCTCTATATATATCTATAGTATACCTCTCTATATATATCTATAGTATTCCTCTCTATATATCTATGATATACCTCTCTATATATATATATCTATAGTATATTTTCTATATATATATCTATAGTATACCTCTCTATATATATCTATAATATACCTTCTCTATATATATATCATAGTATTCCTCTTCTCTATATATATATATATATCTATAATATACCTCTCTCTATATATCTATAATATACCTCTCTCTATATATCTATAATATACCTCTCTCTATATATATATCTATAAAGTACAAATTCTCTCTATATATATATATACATAGCATACCTCTCTATATATCTATCTATAGTATACCTCTTCTATATATAATATTCATAGTATACCTCTCTATATATATCTATAGTATTCCTCTCTATATATATCTATAGTATTCCTCTCTATATATATCTATAGTATTCCTCTCTCTATATATCTATAGTATACCTCTCTATATATATCTATAGTATACCTCTATATATATCTATAGTATACCTCTCTCTATATATCTATAGTATACCTCTCTATATATATCTATAGTATACCTCTCTATATATATCTATAATATACCTCTCTATATATATATATCTATAGTATACCTCTCTATATATATCTATAATATACCTCTCTCTATATATATATATCTATAGTATACCTATATAGAGAGGAATACTATAGATATATATAGAGAGGAATACTATAGATATATATAGAGAGGAATACTATAGATATATATATATATAGAGAGGTATACTATAGATATATATATATATATAGAGAGGTATACTATAGATATATTTACATTTACATTTAAGTCATTTAGCAGACGCTCTTATCCAGAGCGACTTACAAATTGGTGCATTCACCTTATGACATCCAGTGGAGCAGCCACTTTGCAATAGTGCATCTAAATCTTTAAGGGGAGGTGAGAAGGATTACTTTATCCTATCCTAGGCATTCCTTAAAGAGGGGGGTTTCAGGTGTCCCGGAAGGTGGTGATTGACTCCGCTGTCCTGGCCGTGAGGGGAGTTTGTCTCCACCATTGGGGGCCAGAGCAGCGAACAGTTTTGACTGGGCTGAGCGGGAAACTGTACTTCCTCAGTGGTATGGAGAGCAGCAGGCCAGAGGTGGATGAACGAGTGCCTTTGTTTGGGTGTAGGGCCTGATCAGAGCCTGGAGGTATTGAGGTGCTGCCTCTCAGCCCGTAGGCAAGCACCATGGTCTTGTAGCGGATGCGAGCTTCAACTGGAAGCCAGTGGAGAGCGGAGGAGCGGTGACGGGAGAGAACTTTGGAAGGCTGAACACCAGACGGGCTGCGGCGTCTGGGATGAGTTGTAGGGGTTTAATGGCACAGGCAGGGAGCCCAGCCAACAGCGATATATAGAGAGAGGAATACTATAGATATATATAGAGAGGTATACTATAGATGTGTATATATATATATATATATATATAGAGAGAGGAATACTATAGATATATATTGAGAGAGGAATACTACAGATATATATAGAGAGGTATATTATAGATATATATATATATATATAGAGAGGAATACTATAGATATATATAGAGAGGTATATTATAGATATATATATAGAGGTATACTATAGGTAGATATATATAGAGAGGTATATTATAGATATATATAGAGAGAGGAATACTATAGATATATATAGAGAGGTATATTATAGATATATAGAGAGAGGTATATTATAGATATATATAGAGAGAGGAATACTATAGATATATATAGAGAGGTATATTATAGATATATAGAGAGAGGTATATTATAGATATATACAGAGAGAGGAATAATATAGATATATATATAGAGAGGTATATTATAGATATATATAGAGAGAGAGAGAGAGGCATACTATAGATATATATAGAGAGGTATACTATAGATATATATAGAGAGAGGTATACTATAGATATATATAGAGAGGTATACTATAGATATATATAGAGAGGTATATTATAGATATTTATAGAGAGAGGAATACTATAGATATATATATATAGAGAGAGAGGTATATATAGATATATATAGAGAGGTATACTATAGATATATATATATAGAGAGAGGTATACTATAGATAGATATATAGAGAGGTATACTATAGATATATATATATAGAGAGGTATACTATAGATATATATATAGAGAGAGGTATACTATAGATATACATAGAGAGGTATATTATAGATATATATGGAGATGTATACTCATATATATATATATAGAGAGAGAGAGGTATACTATAGATATATATAGAGAGGTATACTATAGATATATATAGAGAGGTATACTATAGATATATATAGAGAGGTATACTATAGATATATATAGAGAGAGGTATACTATAGATAGATATATAGAGAGGTATACTATAGATATATATATATAGAGAGGTATACTATAGATATATATATAGAGAGAGGTATACTATAGATATACATAGAGAGGTATATTATAGATATATATGGAGATGTATACTCATATATATATATATAGAGAGAGAGAGGTATACTATAGATATATAGAGAGAGGTATACTATAGATATACATAGAGAGGTATATTATAGATATATATGGAGATGTATACTCATATATATATATAGAGATAGAGAGAGGTATGAGGTGCCGTTCCCCTCACAGCTCCGTAGGCAAGCACCATGGTCTTGTAGCGGATGCGAGCTTCAACTGGAAGCCAGTGGAGAGAGCGGAGGAGCGGGGTGACGTGAGAGAACTTGGGAAGGTTGAACAATTGGACGGGCTGCGGCGTTCTGGATGAGTTGTAGGGGTTTAATGGCACAGCAGGGAGCCCAATAACAGCGATATATAGAGAGAGAATACTATAGATATATAGAGAGGTATACTATAGATGTGTATATATATATATATATATATAGAGAGAGGATATATATAGATATATATATGAGAGAGGAATACTAGATATATATATAGAGAGGTATATTATAGATATATATATATATATAGAGAGGAATACTATAGATATAGATAGAGAGGGAGATATATATATATATAGAGGTATATATATATAGATATATAGAGAGGTATATTATAGATATATATATAGAGATAGGAATATATAGATATAGATAGAGAGGGAGATATATTATAGATATATATAGAGAGAGAGAGAGAGGATATATATAGATATATATAGAGAGGAATACTATAGATATATATAGAGAGAGTATATTATAGATATAGAGAGAGGTATATTATATATATATACAGAGAGAGGAATAATATAGATATATATATAGAGAGGTATATTATAGATATATATAGAGAGAGAGAGAGAGAGCATACTATAGATATAGAGAGATATATGATATATATAGAGAAATATATATAGATATATATAGTATATATAGATATATATAGAGAGGATATTTATAGATATTTATAGATTGAGATAATACTATAGATATATATATATAGAGAGAGAGTATATATAGATATATATAGAGAGGTGTACTATAGATATATATAGAGAGAGTTATAGATAGATATATAGAGAGGTATACTATAGATATACAGATATACAGAGAGGTATAGATAGATATTTCCATATAGAGAGGTATACTATAGATATATATAGAGAATATTTATTTGTAGATATATATGGAGATGTATACTTTTATATATATATAGAGAGAGAGGTATATATAGATATATATGGAGATGCTATAAACAACCGATAGGCTATACTATAGATATATATAAAGACTATAGATATACTATAAGAGATATATATATAGATATAGAGAGGGATATATATATATAGATATAGAGATGGATATACTATAGATATATATATAGAGAGAGATATATAGATATATAGAGAGAGAGGGATATTATAGATATATATGGAGATGTATACTATATATATATATAGAGAGAGAGAGAGATATAGATATATATAGAGAGAGAGGATACTATAGATATATATAGAGAGAGTATATTATAGATATATATGAGAGATGTATATATATATATATATAGAGAGAGAGAGAGAGTATATATATATATATATAGAGAGGTATACTATAGATATATATAAATATATTATAGATATATATAGAGGGGTATATATATATATATATATAGAGAAGGATATATATATATATATATAGAGAGGTAGAGATAGATATATAGATAAATATATATATATATATATCTCTACTATATATATATATATAGAGAGGAAGGATATATATATATATAGAGAGAGAAGAGATATGAGATATATCTCTACTATAGATAGATATATACTATATATCTATAGAGATCTATATATATATATATATATCTCTCTATATATATATATATAGAGAGAGAGGGAGATTATATATATATATATTAGTCTCTTATATATATCTATATAGAGAGAGATATCTATAGATATATATATATATATATATATATATATCTATAGAGAGGATATATATATATATATATATATAGAGAGGAGATATATTATATATATATATATATATATATATATATATATCTCTATATCTAGAGGATATATATATATATATATATATATAGAGAGTATATATATATATATAGATAGATATATACTATAGATATATATAGAGGAGAGATATATATATATATATAGAAGGGGATATATATATATATAGATATATATATTATAGATATATATCTCTCTATATATATATATATAGAGAGGATACTATAGATATATATATAGAGAGAGAGGGGGGATACTATAGATATATATATAGATAGATATATATATTATAGATATATATCTATAGAGAGAGGAGATATACTATATATATATATATCTATATATAGAGATATCTATGTATCTATAGAGAGAGAGGTATAGATATATATCTATATATATAGAGAGGTATACTATAGATATATATATATAGAGAGAGGTATATTATAGATATATATATATATAGTATATCCTCTATATATATCTATAGTATTCCTCTCTATATATATCTATATATTCCTCTATATATATCTCCATAGTATCTCTCTATATATATCTATAGTATTCTCTCTATATATCTATAGTATACCTCTATATATATCTATAGTATTCCTCTCTATATATCTATAGTATACCTCTCTATATATATATCTATAGTATACCTCTCTATATATATATCTATAGTATACCTCTCTATATATATCTATAATATACCTCTCTATATATATATATCTATAGTATTCCTCTCTCTATATATATATATATCTATAATATACCTCTCTCTATATATCTATAATATACCTCTCTCTATATATCTATAATATACCTCTCTCTATATATATATCTATAGTATACCTCTCTATATATATATATCTATAGTATACCTCTCTATATATCTATCTATAGTATACCTCTCTCTATATATATCTATAGTATACCTCTCTCTATATATCTATAGTATACCTCTCTATATATATCTATAGTATACCTCTCTATATATATCTATAATATACCTCTCTATATATATATATCTATAGTATACCTCTCTATATATATCTATAATATACCTCTCTCTATATATATATATCTATAGTATACCTCTCTATATATATATATCTATAATATACCTCTCTCTATATATATATATCTATAGTATACCTCTCTATATATATATCTATAGTATACCTCTCTATATATATCTATAATATACTTCTATATATATATATCTATAGTATAAATCTCTATATATATCTATAGTATACCTCTCTATATATATATCTATAGTATACCTCTCTATATATATATCTATAGTATACCTATATATATCTATAATATACTCTCTATATATATATCTATAATATACCTATATATATATAGTATACCTCTCTATATATATATCTATAGTATTCCTCTCTATATATCTATAGTATACTATATATCTATATATCTATAATATACTCTCTATATATATATCTATAATATACCTCTATATATATCTATAGTATACCTCTCTATATATATATATCTATAATATACCTCTCTATATATATATCTATAGTATACCTCTCTATATATATCTATAGTATACCTCTCTATATATATCTATCTAGTATAATTTCTCTATATATCTATAGTATACCTCTATATATATCTATAATATACCTCTCTATATATATCTATAGTATACCTCTCTATATATATATATCTATAATATACCTCTCTCTATATATCTATAGTATACCTCTCTATATATATATATCTATAATATACCTCTCTATATATATCTATAATATACCTCTCTATATATATCTATAGTATACCTCTCTATATATATATATATCTATAATATACCTCTCTATATATCTATAATATACCTCTCTATATATCTATAGTATACCTCTCTATATATATCTATAATATACCTCTCTATATATCTATAGTATACCTCTCTATATATATCTATAATATACCTCTCTATATATCTATAGTATACCTCTCTATATATATATCTATAACATACCTCTCTATATATCTATAATATACCTCTCTATATATATCTATAATATACCTCTCTATATATCTATAGTATACCTCTCTATATATATATCTATAATATACCTCTCTATATATATCTATAGTATACCTACTATAATATACTCTCTATATATATCTATAGTATACCTCTCTATATATCTATAATATACCTCTCTATATATATCTATAATATACCTCTCTATATATCTATAATATACCTCTCTATATATATCTATAGTATACCTCTCTATATATATCTATAATATACCTCTCTATATATCTATAGTATACCTCTCTATATATATCTATAATATACCTCTCTATCTATAATATACTATAATCTATAATATACCTCTATATATATCTATAGTATACCTCTCTCTATAGTATACCTCTAATATATATCTATAATATACCTCTATATATCTATAGTATACCTCTCTATATATATCTATAGTATACCTCTCTATATATATATATCTATAATATACCTCTCTATATATATCTATAGTATACCTCTCTATATATATCTATATATATACCTCTATATATATCTATAATATACACTCTCTATATATATCAGTATTCCTCTATATATATATATATCTATAATATACCTCTCTATATATCTATAATATACCTTCCTATAGTATACCTGGGATATATCACACATTTTTCTATAGTATACTTCTATATATATATCTATAATATACCTCATATATCTATAATATACCTCTCTATTATATCTATAATAATATATCTATAGAACCTTCTGTATATATATCTATCTATACCTCTCTATATAATATACCTCTCCATCTATAAAACTCTCATATCTATAGTCATATATATCTAATATACGGAAAACAATGTATACCATTAAATCTGTTCTGATATAAAGCTATGGTAACATTATATATATATCTATAATATACCTCTCTATAATCTTGCAATATACCTCTCTCTGTTATTGAAGGCAGCTATGTTATTCGTTAAATATTCTCCATAGCGCTTTGGGCCACATTTTTCTATTTACTGCAGTATTTATCATTATAGAGGTTAATATGTCTGGATGTTTTCACAGACCAGCTCATCATAAAACTGTCGACATTAGTCCTTGTAATAGTTAATATGTCTGGATGACAGACCAGATGGTAACATTATAGAGGTTAATGCTCCTGGATGACAGACCAGATGGTAACATTATAGAGGTTGTATGTCTGGATGACAGACCAGATGGCAAACATTATAGAGGTTAATATGTCTGGATGACAGACTAGATGGTAACGTTCATAGAGGCTAAATATGTCTGGATGACAGACCAGATGGTAACATTATAGAGGTTAATATGTCTGGATGACAGACCAGATGGTAACGTTATAGAGGTTAAATATGTATGGATGACACCAGATGGTAACATTATAGAGGTTAATATGTCTGGATGACAGACCAGATGGTGACATTATAGGAAGGGAGAATGCAAACCCCAATCGTGTTTGCTAATGGAGGAGTGACGTCTTCAGTTAGTGCTGGCCTGTGCAGGGAGAGTAACCTCATAACAGACGGAGGTTAACCCCTGACCAAACACAGCTTTTTGGGGACTGTGACTATGGACTACAAGACACTCTACTGCTTTGTAAATGTTCTCATACTGTAGAACGATGAAGCAACAGGGCACCCGTTTCTAATAGGAGGAAACATAATCCAGGATCTCATAATACCAGTTAAATCTCAGCTTGATAATAAACAGGTGAGCAGTACAGCAACAACCAGTGTTGAGGCAGAAGTGTCTGAGGTAACAGCATGTCCAGGGATTCCTGCAACACGGTCCACACAGAATCATCGCTGCAACACAGCACGTCTCCAGTAGGTGTCAGTAAGGAGGGAAGGTATAACATTTGAGAAAAAGAGAGGGAGAGACAAAGAGATGGGAGAGAACGCAAGAGGGGGAGAGACTCAGAGAGAGACTAAGAGATATAAAGAGATGGAGAGAATGCAAGAGAGGGAGATAGAGAGACTCAGAGGGAGACTCAGAGAGACAGATATAAAGAGAGACAGATATAAAGAGAGGGAGACAGAGAGACAGAGAGACACAGATATAAAGAGAGACACAGATATAAAGAGAGGGAGACAGAGAGACAGAGAGACACAGATATAAAGAGAGACAGAGATATAGGGAGACAGAGACAGAGAGACAGAGATATAAAGAGGTGGAGAGAACGCAAGAGAGAGAGCAAAGAGAGAGAGAGCAAAGAGAAAAGAGAAAAGAGAGAGAGAGAAAAAGAGAAAAGAGAGAGAGAGAGAGAGAAAAGAGAGAGAGAGAGAGAGAGAGAAAAGAGAGAGAGAGAGAGAGAGAGAAAAGAGAGAGAGAGAGAGAGAGAGAGAGAGCAAAGAGAGAGAGAGCAAAGAGAGAGAGAGAGAGAGAGAGAGAGAGCAAAGAGAGAGAGCAAAGAGAGAGAGAGAGAGAGCAAAGAGAGAGAGAGAGAGAGCAAAGAGAGAGAGAGAGAGAGCAAAGAGAGAGAGAGAGAGAGCAAAGAGAGAGAGAGAGAGAGCAAAGAGAGAGAGAGAGAGCAAAGAGAGAGAGAGAGAGCAAAGAGAGAGAGAGAGAGCAAAGAGAGAGAGAGAGAGCAAAGAGAGAGAGAGAGAGCAAAGAGAGAGAGAGAGAGCAAAGAGAGAGAGAGAGAGCAAAGAGAGAGAGAGAGCAAAGAGAGAGAGAGCAAAGAGAGAGAGAGCAAAGAGAGAGAGAGCAAAGAGAGCGAGAGCAAAGAGAGCGAGAGCAAAGAGAGCGAGAGCAAAGAGAGAGAGAGCAAAGAGAGAGAGAGCAAAGAGAGAGAGAGCAAAGAGAGAGAGCAAAGAGAGAGAGAGCAAAGAGAGAGAGAGCAAAGAGAGAGAGCAAAGAGAGAGAGAGCAAAGAGAGAGAGAGCAAAGAGAGAGCAAAGAGAGAGCAAAGAGAGAGCAAAGAGAGAGCAAAGAGAGAGCAAAGAGAGAGCAAAGAGAGAGCAAAGAGAGAGCAAAGAGAGAGCAAAGAGAGAGCAAAGAGAGAGCAAAGAGAGAGCAAAGAGAGAGAGAGAGCAAAGAGAGAGAGAGAGCAGAGAGAGAGAGAAAAGAGAGAGAGAGAGCAGAGAGAGAGAGAGCAGAGAGAGCATAGAGAGCATAGAGAGCGAGAAACAGACAGAGAGAGAGTCAGAGGACTGGCTCCCCATCCCCAGCTCTATGATCTGTATTTTTGACCCCATAGTAAAGCCCAGGATCATCTCAGCCATTTACAGTCTGGCACAGATGTTTCCACATGGCACCCTATTCTCCATAGGGCTCTGGTCTAAAGTAGCACTATATAGGAATAGGGCTCTGGTCTAAAGTAGAGCACTATATAGGGAATAAGGTTCTGGTCTAAAGTAGAGCACTATATAGGGAATAGGGCTCTGGTCTAAAGTAGTGCACTATATAGGGAATAGGGCTCTGGTCTAAAGTAGTGCACTACATAGGGAATAGGGCTCTGGTCTAAAGTAGAGCACTATATAGGGAATAAGGTTCTGGTCTAAAGTAGTGTACTATATCGGGAATAGGGGTGCCATTTGGGATGCACACACCCACTATGTTATCCTTTGCAGGGCAGTGGTGCATGATGGGAGATATAGAGAGATGAGAAGTATGCCCGTAGCACTCAAACAGTGGCATCTGGCATGGCTCCTTCTGTTGGCTATATGACACCAGCAAACAGGGACAGAGAGGGAGAGAAAGACTAATGAGACCTGGCCTCAATTCAGATCATGCCATGACAATGTCATAGTACACGGATGTTTGTTGGAAATAATATATGGTTCTGATTGGTGCAGAAGTCGTTATGTAAAGTACTGTGTGAATGACTGAGAAGGGGAGGAGGAGAGAGAGAAAGGGAGAGAGAGGGGGGAGAGAGGGGAGAGAGAGGGAAAGAGAGAGAGAGATATTTGGACCATATATCATGGTCCTTCTGTTTTATGTTGTTGCTTTGGAGCCACTCACTGTCAGGCTCTGGTCTAAAGTACTGTACTATATAGGGAATAGGGCTCTGGTCTACAGTACTGCACTATATAGGGAATAGGCCTCTGGTCTACAGTACTACACTATATAGGGAATAGGGCTCTGGTCTACAGTACTGCACTATATAGGGAATAGGGCTCTGGTCTCACAGTACTACACTATATAGGAATAGGGCTCTGGGTCTACAGTACTGCACCATATAGGAATAGGGCTCTGGTCTACAGTACTACACTATATAGAATAGGGTTTCTGGTCTACAGTACTGCACTATATAGGGAATAGGCTCTGGTCTACAGTACTGTACTCATAGGGAATAGGGCTCTAGTCTAAAGTAGTGCACTATATAGGGAATAGGGCTCTGGTCTAAATTAGTGCACCATATAGGGAATAGGGCTCTGGTCTACAGTAGTGCACTATATAGGAAATAGGGCTCTGGTCTACAGTACTGCACTATATAGGGAATAGGGCCTGGTCTAAAGTAGTGCACTATATAGGGAATAGGGCTCTGGTCTCACAGTACTGCACTATAGGGAATAACAGGGTCACTGGGGACACTGCATCCACAGCATAACACGGTGCCTGCCCGTCTCTAGCCCCCAGGTAACCACAGGAAGTTGGCTCAGGTCTCCTACCCAGCGTAGCCCTTACTCCCTGTGAGCCCCCCCAATACATTTTTGGGCTGACTCCTCAGGCTTCCATCCGCTCTGCCGTGCTAGCTCCTCATAATGCCGCCCTCTGCTTTTGAGGCGTCCAGCTCGCTTTGGGGCGGTAATATTCCCTGGCTCTGCCTAGGGTCCTTTCCCGTCTTGAATCTCCTCCCAAGTCCATCTCTCAAGTAGTGCAGCCTCTCCCACTGCTGCTGCTGCCTGCTACCACGCCCGCTGGTCCCTGTTGCGGTGGGTGATTCTGTAAGGGTTTTCTGGTGAAAGAGAAGCTGCAGCGTGGTGGGTTCTTTAATTTATAAAGAAACTACACATGAGATAACTAACAAAACAACAAACGGGTTTTCAAACACAGAGACAGGAAATAATGGTGAAAACACAGAGAAGGAACAATCACCCACAAAACACACAGTGAAACCAAAACAGTCCCATCTGGTGCAACACAGAGACATGTGAAACCTAAAACAGTCCCATCTGGTGCAAACACAGAGACAGGTTAATCACCCACAAACACACAGTGAAACTTAAAAACAGTCCTATCTGGTATAAAGAAACACAGAGACAGGAACAATCACCCACAAAACACAGTGAAATCAGTCCTATCTGAGAGACAGGAACAATCATAAAAACCTGTAATTCAAAGAGACAACAAACACCTGCCTCTGATTTGAGAAAACTAACAGGCCGAAAACATAGAAATACCCAAAACATAGAAAAACAAACATAGACTGCCCACCCAACTCCACGCCCTGACCATACTAAATAATGACAAAACAAAGGAAATAAGGTCAGAAACGTGACAATAGGGGTCCATCTGGGACACACACTCCTTCTCTACAGCTCCAAAAGAGGTGACACACATCTATCTCTCTGGCCTCGTGGTAGTTGTCTAAATGAATCATCACACATCTATCTCTCTGGCCTCGTGGTAGTTGTCTAAATGAATCCTCACACACCTATCTCTCTGGCCTCGTGGTAGTTGTCTAAATGAATCCTGTCACACCTATCTCTCTGGCCTCGTGGTATCTCATCACATGATCTATTCCTGGCCTCGGTAGTTGTCTAAATGAATCATCACACACCTATCTCTCTGGCCTCGTGGTAGTTGTCTAAATGAATCCTGACACACCTATCTCTCTGGCCTCGTGGTAGTTGTCTAAATGAATCATCACACACCTATCTCTCTGGCCTCGTGGTAGTTGTCTAAATGAATCCTCACACACCTATCTCTCTGGCCTCGTGGTAATTGTCTAAATGAATCATCACACATCTATCTCTCTGGCCTCGTGGTAGTTGTCTAAATGAATCATCACACACCTATCTCTCTGGCCTCGTGGTAGTTGTCTAAATGAATCATCACACATCTATCTCTCTGGCCTCGTGGTAGTTGTCTAAATGAATCATCACACATCTATCTCTCTGGCCTCGTGGTAATTGTCTAAATGAATCCTCACACACCTATCTCTCTGGCCTCGTGGTAGTTGTCTAAATGAATCCTCACACACCTATCTCTCTGGCCTCGTGGTAGTTGTCTAAATGAATCCTGACACACCTATCTCTCTGGCCTCGTGGTAATTGTCTAAATGAATCATCACACATCTATCTCTCTGGCCTCGTGGTAGTTGTCTAAATGAATCCTGACACACCTATCTCTCTGGCCTCGTGGTAGTTGTCTAAATGAATCATCTCTCTGGCCTCTCGTGGTAAAAATGAATCATCACAGGTAATTCATTGTTCTATGTTAAAAACGGAGCCTGCACTTTCGATGCTCTGTGGACATCACGGCCCTGTGTGTGTGTGTGTGTGTGTGTATAGATGTGTTTGTCTGTAGTGTATAATAAAACTGCCACATTACGTCTGTGAGACGTGCTGACCTGCTAACCTGCTGACCTGCTGACCTGCTGCACCCTCGATCTTTGACCGCACGGTAGCCTATATCTCTAGTAGTCACACTGTCTGGTCCCTCGTCCCCCAGCCTATATCTCTAGTAGTCACACTGTCTGCTCCCTCTTCCTCCAGCCTATATCTCTAGTAGTCACACTGTCTGGTCCCTCGTCCCCCAGCCTATATCTCTAGTAGTCACACTGTCTGCTCCCTCTTCCTCCAGCCTCACAGACCTTTGACCCCACGGTAGCCTATATCTCTAGTAGTCACACTGTCTGGTCCTCGTCCCCAGCCTATATCTCTAGTAGTCACACTGTCTGCTCCCTCTTCCTCCCCCAGCCTATATCTCTAGTAGTCACACTGTCTGCTCCCTCTTCCTCCAGCCTCACAGACCTTTGACCTCACGGTAGCCTATATCTATAGTAGTCACACTGTCTGCTCCCTCTTCCTCCAGCCTATATCTCTAGTAGTCACACTGTCTGGTCCCTCTTCCTCCAGCCTCACAGACCTTTGACCCCATTGCTTGTGTTTCTTGGCCCAAGCAAGTCTCTTCTTCTTATTGGTGTCCTTTAGTGATGGTTTCTTTGCAGCAATTCAAACATGAAAGCCTGATTCGCACAGTCTCCTCTGAACAGTTGATATTGAGATGTGTCTATTACTTGAACTCTGTGAAGAATTTATTTGGGCTGCAAATTCTGAGGTTGGTAACTCTAATGAATTTATCCTCTGCAGCAGAGGTAACTCTGGGTCTTCCTTTCCTGTGGCGGTCCTCATGAGAGCCAGTTTCATCATAGCGCTTGATGGTTTTTGCAACTACACTTGAAGAAACTTTCATTTTATGGATTGACTGACCTTCATGTCTTCAAGTAATGATGAACTGTCGTTTCTCTTTGCTTATTTGAGCTGTTCTTGGCATAATATGGACTCGGTCTTCTACCAAATAGGGCTATCTTCTGTATACCACCCCTACCTTGTCACAACACAACTGATTGGCTCAAACGCATTAAGAAGGAAAGAAATTCCACAAATCAACTTTTAAGAAGGCACACCTGTTAATTGAAATGCATTCCAGGTGACTTCCTCATGAAGCTGGTTGAGAGAATGCCAAGAGTCTGAAAAGCTGTCATCAAGGCAAAGGGTGGCTACTAAAGAAGAATTCTCAAATATAAAATATCTTCGATTTAACACTTTTTTGGTTACTGCATGATTCCATATGTGTTATTTCACAGTGTTGATGTCTTCACTATTATTCTACAGTGTAGAAAAGAGTAAAAATGTAGACCTTACCCAGCTGGATGCCTGGATCTAAACATACAGTCAGATCAGATCACTCAGATCAGGCCATTATCATTCTCTACAGCTCCCTCCAATAGGGCGTTTTAATATGTAAGATCATGCTGCTATTGACAAGCTGTGCTGAGGAAAGTCATGTATGGCCATTATCTGAATTAAGGGGATTACTTGGTGTGTTATTGCACAGCTGAATCAACGTGATATATGAGGTGACCTGACCTGAACCTGAGCTGATCAGATGCTGAGGTAGAGGCTTTCACACATGAATGGTTCAGTGTCTGAATGGTTCAGTGGCTATTTACATTAAAGGGAGGGAGGGAGGCAAGGAAGGAGGGAGGGAGGGAGGCAAGGAGGGGGAGGGAGGAAGGAGGGAGGGAGGGGGCAGGCAAGGAAGGAAGGAGAGAGGGAGGGAGGCAAGGAGGGAAGGAGAGAGGGAGGTAGGCAAGGAGGGAGGGGAGGTAGGCAAGGAAGGAGAGAAGGGGGAGGCAAGGAAGGAAGGAGAGGGAGGGAGGGAGGCAAGGAGGGAAGGGAGAGAGGGAGGGAGGCAAGGAGGGAAGGAGAGAGGGAGGGAGGCAAGGAGGGAGGGAGGCAAGGAGGGAGGAGGAGGCAGGTAAGGAAGGAGAGGGAGGGAGGCAGGTAAGGAAGGAGAGAGAGAGGGAGGGAGGCAGGCAAGGAAGGAGAGATGGAGGGAGCGAGGCAGGCAAGGAGGGAGAGAGGGAGGCAGGCAAGGAAGGAAGGAGAGAGGAGGGAGGCAAGGAGGGAAGGAGAGAGGGAGGTAGGCAAGGAGGGGGAGGGAGGTAGGCAAGGAAGGAGAGAAGGAGGGAGGCAAGGAAGGAAGGAGAGAGGGGGGAGGCAAGGAGGAAGGAGAGAGGGAGGGAGGCAAGGAGGGAAGGAGAGAGGGAGGTAGGCAAGGAGGGAGGGAGGGAGGGAGGCAGGTAAGGAAGGAGAGAGGGAGGAGGCAGGTAAGGAAGGAGAGAGAGAGGGAGGGAGGCAGGCAAGGAGGGAGGCAGGCAAGGAGGGAGGGAGGAGGTAGGCAAGGAAGAAGAGAAGGAGGGAGGCAAGGAAGGAAGGAGAGAGGGAGGGAGGCAGGTAAGGAAGGAGAGAGGGAGGAGGCAGGTAAGGAAGGAGAGAGAGAGGGAGGGGAGGCAGGCAAGGAAGGAGAGAGGGAGGGAGGGGAGGCAGGCAAGGAGGGAGGCAGGCAAGGAGAGGGGAGGGAGGGGCAGGCAGGGAGGAGGGAGGGGAGGAGGCAAGGAGAAGGAGGGAGGGAGGCAAGGAGGGAGGGAGGGAGGCAAGGAAGGAAGGAGAGAGTGGAGGCAGGTAAGGAAGGAAGGGAGAGAGGGAGGAGGCAGGTAGGAAGGAGAGAGGGAGAGAGAGGGAGGGAGGAGGAGGCAGGCAAGGAAGGGAAGGAGAGAGGGAGGGAGGCAGGCAAGGAGGGAGGGAGGGAGGCAGGCAGGGAAGGAAGGAGAGAGGGAGGGAGGGGAGAGGCAAGGAAGGAGAGAGGGAGGGAGGGAGGCAAGGAAGGAGAGAGGGAGGGAGGGAGGCAGGCAAGGAGGGACGGAGGGAGGCAGGGAAGGAAGGAGAGAGGGAGGCAGGCAGGTAAGGAGGGAGGGAGGCAAGGAAGGAGAGAGGGAGGCAGGCAGGCAGGCAGGTAAGGAAGGAGAGAGGTAGGCAGGCAGTCAAGGAAGGAGAGGGAAGGAGGGAGGCAGGCAGGTAAGGAGGGAGGAGGCAAGGAAGGAGAGGGATGGAGAGCAGGCGGAGTAAGGAGGGAGGGAGACAAGGAAAAAGGAGGAGGAAACAAACAGAGCAGAGTAAGGAAGAGAAAGTGACGAGCAGTCAAGGAAGGAGGGAAGGAGGGAGGCAGGCAGGTAGGAGGAGGGAGAGCAAGGAAAAAGGAGAGGAGAGCAGGCAGGCAGGTAAGGAAGGAGAGAGGTAGGCAGGCAGTCAAGGAAGGAGAGAGGTAGGCAGGCAGTCAAGGAAGGAGAGAGGGAAGGAGGGAGGCAGGCAGGTAAGGAGGGAGGGAGGCAAGGAAGGAGAGCGGGATGGAGGCAGGCAGGTAAGGAAGGAGAGAGGGAGGGAGGCAGGCAAGGAAGGAGAGAGGGAGGGAGGCAGGCAGGCAGGTAAGGAAGGAGGGAGAAAGTGAAGTATGATATGTTACACATGGTAGTTACAGTATGATATGTTACACCTCACTACATGGTAGTTACAGTATGATATGATACACATCACTACATGGTAGTTACAGTATGATATGTTACCCCTCACTACATGGTAGTTACAGTATGATATGTTACCCCTCACTACATGGTAGTTACAGTATGATATGTTACACCTCACTACATGGTAGTTACAGTATGATATAATACACATGGTAGTTACAGTATGATATGTTACCCCTCACTACATGGTAGTTACAGTATGATATGATACACCTCACTACATGGTAGTTACAGTATGATATGTTACACCTCACTACATGGTAGTTACAGTATGATATGTTACCCCTCACTACATGGTAGTTACAGTATGATATGATACACCTCACTACATGGTAGTTACAGTATGATATGTTACACCTCACTACATGGTAGTTACAGTATGATATGTTACACCTCACTACATGGTAGTTACAGTATGATATATTACACCTCACTACATGGTAGCATGGTAGTTACAGTATGATATGATACACCTCACTACATGGTAGCATGGTAGTTACAGTATGATATGTTACACATCACTACATGGTAGTTACAGTATGATATGATACACCTCACTACATGGTAGTTACAGTATGATATGTTACCCCTCACTACATGGTAGTTACAGTATGATATGTTACACCTCACTACATGGTAGTTACAGTATGATATGTTACACCTCACTACATGGTAGTTACAGTATGATATGATACACCTCACTACATGGTAGTTACAGTATGATATGTTACCCCTCACTACATGGTAGTTACAGTATGATATGTTACACATCACTACATGGTAGTTACAGTATGATATGATACCCCTCACTACATGGTAGTTACAGTATGATATGTTACACCTCACTACATGGTAGTTACAGTATGATATGATACACCTCACTACATGGTAGTTACAGTATGATATGATACACCTCACTACATGGTAGTTACAGTATGATATGATACACCTCACTACATGGTAGTTACAGTATGATATGTTACACCTCACTACATGGTAGTTACAGTATGATATGATACACCTCACTACATGGTAGCATGGTAGTTACAGTATGATATGTTACACCTCACTACATGGTAGTTACAGTATGATATGATACACCTCACTACATGGTAGCATGGTAGTTACAGTATGATATGTTACCCCTCACTACATGGTAGCATGGTAGTTACAGTATGATATGTTACCCCTCACTACATGGTAGTTACAGTATGATATGATACACCTCACTACATGGTAGTTACAGTATGATATGTTACCCCTCACTACATGGTAGCATGGTAGTTACAGTATGATATGATACACCTCACTACATGGTAGTTACAGTATGATATGTTACACCTCACTACATGGTAGTTACAGTATGATATGTTACCCCTCACTGCATGGTGAGTTACAGTATGAAATGATACCCCTCACTACATGGTAGCATGGTAGTTACAGTATGATATGTTACCCCTCACTACATGGTAGCATGGTAGTTACAGTATGATATGTTACACCTCACTACATGGTAGTTACAGTATGATATGATACACCTCACTACATGGTAGCATGGTAGTTACAGTATGATATGTTACCCCTCACTACATGGTAGCATGGTAGTTACAGTATGATATGTTACCCCTCACTACATGGCTAGTTACAGTATGAAATGTTACCCCTCACTACATGGTAGTTACAGT
>NC_088403.1:7373812-7398484 GCF_034236695.1 Oncorhynchus nerka
TACCATGTAGTGAGGTGTATCATATCATACTGTAACTACCATGTAGTGATGTGTAACATATCATACTGTAACTACCATGCTACCATGTAGTGAGGTGTAATATATCATACTGTAACTACCATGTAGTGAGGTGTATCATATCATACTGTAACTACCATGCTACCATGTAGTGAGGTGTAATATATCATACTGTAACTACCATGTAGTGAGGTGTATCATATCATACTGTAACTACCATGTAGTGAGGTGTAACATATCATACTGTAACTACCATGTAGTGAGGGGTAACATATCATACTGTAACTACCATGTAGTGAGGTGTAACATATCATACTGTAACTACCATGTAGTGAGGTGTATCATATCATACTGTAACTACCATGCTACCATGTAGTGAGGGGTAACATATCATACTGTAACTACCATGCTACCATGTAGTGAGGTGTAACATATCATACTGTAACTACCATGTAGTGAGGTGTAACATATCATACTGTAACTACCATGCTACCATGTAGTGAGGGGTAACATATCATACTGTAACTACAGTGCTTTTATGTCATGCTGTGACTGCCATTGTTTGGTCCATATCATATCATACTGTAACTACCCATGTAGTGAGGTGTAACATCATCATCAGCCTGTAACTACCATGTGAGTGAGGGTGTATTATATCACTACTGTAACTACCTCCTTCCTTGCCTGTCTCCTCCCTCCCTCTCTCCTTCCTTGCCTCCCTCCCTCCCTCTCTCCTTCCTTACCTGCCTGCCTCCCTCCCTCCCTCCCTACCTCCCTCCTTGCCTGCACTCCCTCCCTCTCTCCTTCCTTGCCTGCACCTCCCTCCCTCTCTCTCCCTCTCTCCCTTCCTTACCTGCCTCCCTCCCTCTCCTTCCTCCCTCCGTCCCTCCTTGCCTGCCTCCCTCCCTCCCTCCCTCTCTCCCTCCCTCTCTCCTTCCTTCCTGCCTGCCTCCCTCCCTCCCTCCTTGCCTGCCTCCCCTCCCTCCCTCTCTCCTTCCTTGCCTGCCTCCCTCCCTCTCTCTCCCTCTCTCCTTCCTTGCCTGTCTCCCTCCCTCCCTCTCTCCTTCCTTGCCTCCCTCCTCCCTCTCCCTTCCCCCTTACCTGCCTCCCTCCCTCTTCCTCCCTCCCCTCTCCCTCCTTGCCTGCCTACCTGCCTCCCTCCCTCTCTCCTTCCTTGCATGCCTCCCTCCTCTCTCTCCCTCTCTCCCCTTCCCTCCCTCCTCCCTCTGCCTCCCCTCTCCTTCCTTGCCTGCCTCCCTCCCTCCCTCTCCCTCTCTCCTTCCTTACCTGCCTCCCTCCCTCTCTCTCCCTCTCCTTCCTTGCCTGCCTCCCCTCCCCTCTCTCCTCCGTCCCTCCTTGCCTGCCTCCCCTCCCTCCCTCTCTCCTTCCTTGCCTCCCCTCCCTCCCTCCTCCTTCCTTACCTGCCTCCCTCCCTCCTCCCTCTCTCCTTCCTTGCCTGCCTCCTCCCTCCCTCTCTCCTTCCTACCTGCCTCCCTCTCCTTCCTTACCTTGCCTGCCTCCCTCCCTCTCCCTCCTTGCCTTCCTCCCCTCCCTCCCTCCCTCCCTCCACCTGCCTCCCTCCCTCTCTCCTTCCTCCTCCTGCCTCCCTCCCTCTCTCTCCCTCTCTCCTTCCTTACCTGCCTGCCTCCCTCCCTCCCTCCTTGCCTGCCTCCCTCCCTCCCTCTCTCCTTCCTTGCCTCCCTCCCTCCTCCTTCCTTGCCTCCTCCCTCCTCCCTCTCCCCTTCCCTACCTGCCTCCTCCCTCCCCTTACCTGCCTCCCTCCCTCTCTCCTTCCTTCCTTACCTGCCTCCCTCCCTCTCTCTCCTTCGCTTCACCTGCCTCCCTCCCTCTCTCCTTCCCTTCCTACCTGCCTCCTCCCTCTCTCCTTCCTTCCCTTGCCTCCCTCCCTCCCTCCTTGCCTCCCTCCCTCCTTGCCTCCCTTGCCTCCCTCCCTCCCTCCTTACCTGCTCCCTCCCTCCTCCTTGCCTGCCTCCCCTCCCTCCCTCTCTCCTTCCTTGCCTGCCTCCTCCCTCTCTCTCCTTCCTTACCTGCCTCCCCTCCTCTCTCCTTCCTTACCTGCCTCCCTCCTCTCTCCTTCCTTCCTTGCCTCCTCCTTCTCTTCTTCCTTGCCTCTCCCTCCCTCCCTCCTTGCCTGCCTCCCTCCTTGCCTGCCTCCCTCCCTCTCTCTCTCCTTCCTTACCTGCCTCCCTCCCTCTCTCCTTCCTTACCTGCCTCCCTCCCTCCCTCCCTCCTTGCCTACCTCCCTCTCTCCTTCCCTCCTTGCCTCCCTCCCTCTCTCCTTCCCTCCTTGCCTCCCTCCCTCTCTCCTTCCTTCCTTGCCTCCCTCCTTCTCTCCTTCCCTTGCCTACCTCCCTCCCTCCTTGCCTACCTCCCTCTCTCCTTCCCTCCTTGCCTCCCTCCCTCTCTCCTTCCTTCCTTGCCTGCCTCCCTCTCCCTCCTTGCCTGCCTCGCTCCCCTCCATCTCTCCTTCCTTGCCTGCCTCCCTCCCTCTCTCTCTCCTTCCTTACCTGCCTCCCTCCCTCTCTCCTTCCTTACCTGCCTCCCTCCCTCCCTCCTTGCCTCCCTCCCTCCTTGCCTCCCTCCCTCTCTCCTTCCCCCTCCTTGCCTCCCTCCCTCTCTCCTTCCCTCCTTGCCTCCCTCCCTCTCTCCTTCCTTCCTTGCCTCCCTCCTTCTCTCCTTCCTTGCCTACCTCCCCTCCCTCCTTGCCTACCTCCCTCTCTCCTTCCCTCCTTGCCTCCCTCCCTCTCTCCTTCCTTCCTTGCCTGCCTCCCTCCCTCCCTCCTTGCCTCCCTCCCTCCTTGCCTCCCTCCCTCCCTCCTTCCTTGCCTCCCTCCCCTCCCTTTAATGTAAATAGCCACTGAACCATTCAGACACTGAACCATTCATGTGTGAAAGCCTCTACCTCAGCATCTGATCAGCTCAGGTTCAGGTCAGGTCACTCCTCATATATCACGTTGATTCAGCTGTGCAATAACACACCAAGTAATCCCCTTAATTCAGATAATGGCCATACATGACTTTCCTCAGCACAGCTTGTCAATAGCAGCATGATCTTACATATTAAAACGCCCTATTGGAGGGAGCTGTAGAGAATGATAATGGCCTGATCTGAGGTACTAAGTCACGACTATATATACATGACTGTATGTTTAGATCCAGGCATCCAGCTGGGTAAGGTCTACATTTTTACTCTTTTCTACACTGTAGAATAATAGTGAAGACATCAACACTGTGAAATAACACATATGGAATCATGCAGTAACCAAAAAAGTGTTAAATCGAAGATATTTTATATTTGAGAATTCTTCTTTAGTAGCCACCCTTTGCCTTGATGACAGCTTTTCAGACTCTTGGCATTCTCTCAACCAGCTTCATGAGGAAGTCACCTGGAATGCATTTCAATTAACACGTGTGCCTTCTTAAAAAGTTAATTTGTGGAATTTCTTTCCTTCTTAATGCGTTTGAGCCAATCAGTTGTGTTGTGACAAGGTAGGTGTGGTATACAGAAGATATCCCTATTTGGTAGAAGACCGAGTCCATATTATGCCAAGAACAGCTCAAATAAGCAAAGAGAAACGACAGTTCATCATTACTTGAAGACATGAAGGTCAGTCAATCCATAAAATGAAAGTTTCTTCAAGTGTAGTTGCAAAAACCATCAAGCGCTATGATGAAACTGGCTCTCATGAGGACCGCCACAGGAAAGGAAGACCCAGAGTTACCTCTGCTGCAGAGGATAAATTCATTAGAGTTACCAACCTCAGAATTTGCAGCCCAAATAAATTCTTCACAGAGTTCAAGTAATAGACACATCTCAATATCAACTGTTCAGAGGAGTCTGTGTGAATCAGGCCTCCATGGTCGAATTGCTGCAAAGAAACCATCACTAAAGGACACCAATAATAAGAAGAGACTTGCTTGGGCCAAGAAACACAAGCAATGGGGTCAAAGGTCTGTGAGGCTGGAGGAAGAGGGACCAGACAGTGTGACTACTAGAGATATAGGCTGGAGGAAGAGGGAGCAGACAGTGTGACTACTAGAGATATAGGCTGGGGGACGAGGGACCAGACAGTGAGACTACTGAGAGGAAGAGGCTACAGACGTGTGGTCAAAGGTCTGTGAGGCTGGAGGAAGAGGGAGCAGACAGTGTGACTACTAGAGATATAGGCTGGAGGAAGAGGGACCAGACAGTGTGACTACTAGAGATATAGGCTAGAGGAAGAGGGAGCAGACAGTGTGACTACTAGAGATATAGGCTGGGGGAAGAGGGAGCAGACAGTGTGACTACTAGAGATATAGGCTAGAGGAAGAGGGAGCAGACAGTGTGACTACTAGAGATATAGGCTAGAGGAAGAGGGAGCAGACAGTGTGACTACTAGAGATATAGGCTGGGGGAAGAGGGAGCAGACAGTGTGACTACTAGAGATATAGGCTGGGGGACGAGGGACCAGACAGTGTGACTACTAGAGATATAGGCTAGAGGAAGAGGGAGCAGACAGTGTGACTACTAGAGATATAGGCTACCGTGAGGTCAAAGGTCTGTGAGGCTGGAGGAAGAGGGACCAGACAGTGTGACTACTAGAGATATAGGCTACCGTGCGGTCAAAGATAGGTGCAGATTCAGGTCAGCAACTACCACGTCTCACAGAGATAGATGTGGAGATTTATTATACACTACAGACAAACACATCTATACACACACACACACACACACAGGGCCGTGATGTCCACAGAGCATCGAAAGTGCAGGCTCCGTTTTTAACATAGAACAATTAATTACCTGTGATGATTCATTTAGACAACTACCACGAGGCCAGAGAGATAGGTGTGTCAGGATTCATTTAGACAACTACCACGAGGCCAGAGAGATAGGTGTGTGAGGATTCATTTAGACAACTACCACGAGGCCAGAGAGATAGGTGTGTGATGATTCATTTAGACAACTACCACGAGGCCAGAGAGATAGATGTGTGAGGATTCATTTAGACAATTACCACGAGGCCAGAGAGATAGGTGTGTGAGGATTCATTTAGACAACTACCACGAGGCCAGAGAGATAGGTGTGTGATGACTCATTTAGACAATTACCACGAGGCCAGAGAGATAGATGTGTGATGATTCATTTAGACAACTACCACGAGGCCAGAGAGATAGGTGTGTGATGATTCATTTAGACAATTACCACGAGGCCAGAGAGATAGATGTGTGTCACCTCTTTTGGAGCTGTAGAGAAGGAGTGTGTGTCCCAGATGGACCCCTATTGTCACGTTCTGACCTTTATTTCCTTTGTTTTGTCATTATTTAGTATGGTCAGGGCGTGAGTTGGGTGGGCAGTCTATGTTTGTTTTTCTATGTTTTGGGGTATTTCTATGTTTCGGCCTAGTATGGTTCTCAATCAGAGGCAGGTGTCATTAGTTGTCTCTGATTGAGAATCATACAGGTTTCACTGTGTGTTTGTGGGTGATTGTTCCTGTCTCTGTGTTTGCACCAGATAGGACTGTTTTAGGTTTCACTGTGTGTTTGTGGGTGATTGTTCCTGTCTCTGTGTTTGCACCAGATAGGACTGTTTTAGGTTTCACTGTGTGTTTGTGGGTGATTGTTCCTGTCTCTGTGTTTGCACCAGATAGGACTGTTTTAGGTTTCACTGTGTGTTTGTGGGTGATTGTTCCTGTCTCTGTGTTTGCACCAGATAGGACTGTTTTAGGTTTCACTGTGTGTTTGTGGGTGATTGTTCCTGTCTCTGTGTTTGCACCAGATGGGATAGGTTTCACTGTTTTATTGTTCCTGTCTCTGTGTTTCACTGTTTTAGGTTTCACTGTGTTTTGTTTCACTGTGTGTTGTGGGTGATTGTTCCTGTCTCTGTGTTTGCACCAGATGGGACTGTTTTAGGTTTCACTGTGTGTTTGTGGGTGATTGTTCCTGTCTCTGTGTTTGCACCAGATGGGACTGTTTTAGGTTTCACTGTGTGTTTGTGGGTGATTGTTCCTGTCTCTGTGTTTGCACCAGATGGGACTGTTTTAGGTTTCACTGTGTGTTTGTTGGGTGATTGTTCCTGTCTCTGTGTTTGTACCAGATAGGACTGGTTTAGGTTTCACTGTGTGTTTGTTGGGTGATTGTTCCTGTCTCTGTGTTTGCACCAGATGGGACTGTTTTAGGTTTCACTGTGTGTTTGTGGGTGATTGTTCCTGTCTCTGTGTTTGCACCAGATGGGACTGTTTTAGGTTTCACTGTGTTTGTGGGTGATTGTTCCTGTCTCTGTGTTTGCACCAGATAGGACTGGTTTAGGTTTCACTGTGTGTTTGTGGGTGATTGTTCCTGTCTCTGTGTTTGCACCAGATGGGACTGTTTTAGGTTTCACTGTGTGTTTGTGGGTGATTGTTCCTGTCTCTGTGTTTGCACCAGATGGGACTGTTTTAGGTTTCACTGTGTGTTTGTGGGTGATTGTTCCTGTCTCTGTGTTTGCACCAGATAGGGCTGTTTTAGGTTTTCTCACCTTTGTTGTTTTTGTTAGTTATCTCATGTGTAGTTTCTTTATAAATTAAAGAACATGAATAACCACCACGCTGCTTTTTGGTCCGCTTCTCTTTCACCAGAAAACCCTTACAGAATCACCCACCGCAACAGGACCAAGCGGCGTGGTAACGGGCAGCAGCAGCAGCAGCAGCAGCAGTGGGAGAGGCTGCACTACTTGGAGAGATGGACTTGGGAGGAGATTCTAGACGGGAAAGGACCCTGGGCAGAGCCAGGAGAATATTGCCGCCCCAAAGCCGAGCTGGACGCAGCAAAAGCAGAGAGGCGGCATTATGAGGAGCTAGCACGGCAGAGCGGATGGAAGCCTGAGAGTCAGCCCCAAAAATGTATTGGGGGGGGGGGGGGCTCACAGGGAGTAGGGCTACGCTAGGTAGGAGACCTGAGCCAACTTCCTGTGGTTACCTGGGGGCTAGAGAGACCGGGCAGGCACCGTGTTATGCTGTGGATCGCACGGTGTCCCCAGTGACCTATTCCCTATATAGTACACTACTTTAGACCAGAGCCCTATTCCCTATATAGTGCACTACTGTAGACCAGAGCCCTATTCCCTATATAGTGCACTACTTTAGACCAGAGCCCTATTCCCTATATAGTGCAGTACTGTAGACCAGAGCCCTATTTCCTATATAGTGCACTACTGTAGACCAGAGCCCTATTCCCTATATAGTGCACTACTTTAGACTAGAGCCCTATTCCCTATATAGTGCAGTACTGTAGACCAGAGCCCTATTCCCTATATAGTGCAGTACTGTAGACCAGAGCCCTATTCCCTATATAGTGTAGTACTGTAGACCAGAGCCCTATTCCCTATATAGTGCAGTACTGTAGACCAGAGCCCTATTCCCTATATAGTGTAGTACTGTAGACCAGAGGCCTATTCCCTATATAGTGCAGTACTGTAGACCAGAGCCCTATTCCCTATATAGTACAGTACTTTAGACCAGAGCCTGACAGTGAGTGGCTCCAAAGCAACAACATAAAACAGAAGGACCATGATATATGGTCCAAAATATCTCTCTCTCTCTCTTTCCCTCTCTTTCCCCTCCCCCTCTCTCTCCCCCTCTCTCCCCTCTCCCCCTCTCTCTCCCTTTCTCTCTCTCCTCCTCCCCTTCTCAGTCATTCACACAGTACTTTACATAACGACTTCCTGCACCAATCAGAACCATATATTATTTCCAACAAACATCAGGTATTACTATGACATTGTAATGGCATGATCTGAATTGAGGCCAGGTCTCTCATTAGTCTTTCTCTCCCTCTCTGTCCCTGTTTGCTGAGTGTCATATAGCCAACAGAAGGAGCCATGCCAGATGCCACTGTTTGAGTGCTACGGGCATACTTCTCATCTCTATATCTCCCATCATGCACCACTGCCCCTGCAAGGTAACATAATTGGGTGTGTGCATCCCAAATGGCACCCTATTCCCGATATAGTACACTACTTTAGACCAGAACCTTATTCCCTATATAGTGCTCTACTTTAGACCAGAGCCCTATTCCCTATGTAGTGCACTACTTTAGACCAGAGCCCTATTCCCTATATAGTGCACTACTTTAGACCAGAGCCCTATTCCCTATATAGTGCTCTACTTTAGACCAGAACCTTATTCCCTATATAGTGCTCTACTTTAGACCAGAGCCCTATTCCCTATATAGTGCACTACTTTAGACCAGAGCCCTATGGAGAATAGGGTGCCATGTGGAAGACATCATGTGCCAGACTGTAAATGGCTGAGATGATCCTGGGCTTTACTATGGGGTCAAAAATACAGATCATAGAGCTGGGGATGGGGAGCCAGTCCTCTGACTCTCTCTCTGTCTGTTTCTCGCTCTCTATGCTCTCTATGCTCTCTATGCTCTCTCTCTATGCTCTCTCTGCTCTCTCTGCTCTCTCTCTCTCTTTTCTCTCTCTCTTTGCTCTCTCTCTCTCTTTGCTCTCTCTCTCTCTTTGCTCTCTCTCTTTGCTCGCTCTCTTTGCTCGCTCTCTTTGCTCGCTCTCTTTCTCTCTTTGCTCGCTCTCTTTGCTCGCTCTCTTTGCTCGCTCTCTTTGCTCGCTCTCTTTGCTCGCTCTCTTTGCTCGCTCTCTTTGCTAGCTCTCTTTGCTCTCTCTCTCTCTTTGCTCTCTCTCTCTCTTTGCTCTCTCTCTCTCTTTGCTCTCTCTCTCTTTGCTCTCTCTCTCTTTGCTCTCTCTCTCTTTGCTCTCTCTCTCTCTCTCTCTTTGCTCTCTCTCTCTTTGCTCTCTCTCTCTTTGCTCTCTCTCTCTTTGCTCTCTCTCTCTTTGCTCTCTCTCTCTTTGCTCTCTCTCTTTGCGCTCTCTCTTTGCTCTCTCTCTTTGCGCTCTCTCTCTTTGCGCTCTCTCTCTTTGCGCTCTCTCTCTTTGCGCTCTCTCTCTTTGCGCTCTCTCTCTTTGCTCTCTCTCTCTTTGCTCTCTCTCTCTTTGCTCTCTCTCTCTTTGCTCTCTCTCTCTTTGCTCTCTCTCTCTTTGCTCTCTCTCTCTCTTTGCTCTCTCTCTTTGCTCTCTCTCTCTCTTTGCTCTCTCTCTCTTTGCTCTCTCTCTCTCTGCTTTGCTCTTTGCTCGCTCTCTTTGCTCTCTCTCTCTCTTTTCTCTCTCTCTTTGCTCTCTCTCTCTCTCTTTGCTCTCTCTCTCTCTTTGCTCTCTCTCTCTCTTTGCTCTCTCTCTCTCTTTGCTCTCTCTCTCTCTTTGCTCTCTCTCTCTCTTTGCTCTCTCTCTCTCTTTGCTCTCTCTCTCTCTTTGCTCTCTCTCTCTCTTTGCTCTCTCTCTCTCTTTGCTCTCTTTGCTCTCTCTCTCTCTTTGCTCTCTCTCTCTCTTTGCTCTCTCTCTCTCTTTGCTCTCTCTCTCTTTGCTCTCTCTCTCTCTTTGCTCTCTCTCTCTCTTTGCTCTCTCTCTCTTTGCTCTCTCTCTCTCTCTCTTTGCTCTCGCTCTCTCTCTCTCTTTGCTCTCGCTCTCTCTCTCTTTGCTCTCGCTCTCTCTCTCTTTGCTCTCGCTCTCTCTCTCTCTTTGCTCTCTTTGCTCTCGCTCTCTCTCTCTCTGCTCTCGCTCTCTCTCTCTCTCTTTGCTCGCGCTCTCTCTCTTTGCTCTCGCTCTCTCTCTCTTTTCTCTCGCTCTCTCTCTCTTTGCTCTCGCTCTCTCTCTCTTTGCTCGCGCTCTCTCTCTCTTTGCTCGCTCTCTCTCTCTTTGCTCTCTCTCGCTCTCTCTCTCTTTGCTCTCTCGCTCTCTCTCTCTTTGCTCTCTCTCTCTCTCTCTTTGCTCTCTCTCTCTCTCTCTCTTTGCTCTCTCTCTCTCTCTCTCTTTGCTCTCTCTCTCTCTCTCTTTGCTCTCTCTCTCTCTCTTTGCTCTCTCTCTCTCTTTGCTCTCTCTCTCTCTCTTTGCTCTCTCTCTCTCTCTCTCTCTTTGCTCTCTCTCTCTCTCTCTCTCTTTGCTCTCTCTCTCTCTCTCTCTTTGCTCTCTCTCTCTCTCTCTCTCTTTGCTCTCTCTCTCTCTCTCTCTCTTTGCTCTCTCTCTCTCTCTCTTTGCTCTCTCTCTCTCTCTCTTTGCTCTCTCTCTTTGCTCTCTCTCTCTCTCTCTCTTTGCGCTCTCTCTCTCTCTCTTTGCGCTCTCTCTCTCTCTCTCTTTGCGCTCTCTCTCTCTCTCTTTGCGCTCTCTCTCTCTCTCTTTGCGCTCTCTCTCTCTCTCTTTGCGCTCTCTCTTTGCGCTCTCTTTTTCTCTCTCTCTGCTCTCTCTCTTTTTCTCTCTTGCATTCTCTCCATCTCTTTATATCTCTTAGTCTCTCTCTGAGTCTCTCCCCCTCTTGCGTTCTCTCCCATCTCTTTGTCTCTCCCTCTCTTTTTCTCAAATGTTATACCTTCCCTCCTTACTGACACCTACTGGAGACGTGCTGTGTTGCAGCGATGATTCTGTGTGGACCGTGTTGCAGGAATCCCTGGACATGCTGTTACCTCAGACACTTCTGCCTCAACACTGGTTGTTGCTGTACTGCTCACCTGTTTGACTATTGACTAAGGATTTAACTGGTATTACATATGAGATCCTGGGATTATGTTTCCTCCTATTAGAAACGGGTGCCCTGTTGCTTCATCGTTCTACAGTATGAGAACATTTACAAAACGATGAAGTGTCTTGTGGTCCATAGTCACAGTCCCCAAAAAGCTGTGTTTGGTCAGGGGTTAACCTCCGTCTGTTGTAGAGGTTACTCTCCTACACAGGCCAGCACTAACTGAAACGTCCTCCTCCATTAGCAAACACGATTAGGGTTTACATTCTCCTTCCTATAATGTCACCATCTGGTCTGTCATCCAGACATATTAACCTCTATAACGTTACCATCTGGTCTGTCATGCAGACATATTAACCTCTATAACGTTACCATCTGGTCTGTCATCCAGACATATTAACCTCTATAATGTTACCATCTGGTCTGTCATCCAGACATATTAACCTCTATAACGTTACCATCTGGTCTGTCATCCAGACATATTAACCTCTATAACGTTACCATCTGGTCTGTCATCCAGACATATTAACCTCTATAATGTTACCATCTGGTCTGTCATCCAGACATATTAACCTCTATAATGTTACCATCTGGTCTGTCATCCAGACATATTAACCTCTATAATGTTACCATCTGGTCTGTCATCCAGACATATTAACCTCTATAACGTTACCATCTGGTCTGTCATCCAGACATATTAACCTCTATAATGTTACCATCTGGTCTGTCATCCAGACATATTAACCTCTATAACGTTACCATCTGGTCTGTCATCCAGACATATTAACCTCTATAATGTCACCATCTGGTCTGTCATCCAGACATATTAACCTCTATAATGTTACCATCTGGTCTGTCATCCAGACATATTAACCTCTATAATGTTACCATCTGGTCTGTCATCCAGACATATTAACCTCTATAATGTTACCATCTGGTTTACCTCAGAACAGATTTAATGGCTCATTGTTTTCCTATTACAGGACTAAAGGGGATTGACAGTTTTATGATGAGCATGTAAACGATTGGCTGTTTGAAAACACCACGACAGAAGTTCAGTTATTTAGCTAATTAATTTAATATGATAAATGTCTGCTAGAAGTAAATAGAAAAATGTGTGACCCCCCCCCCCCCCCAGCGCTATGGAAGATATTTGATGTGTCTGAATAACAAACTGTATGTGTGAGATAGAGGTATACTATAGATATATATATAGAGGTATACTATAGATATATATAGAGAGGTATACTATAGATATATATATATAGAGGTATACTATAGATATATATATATAGAGAGGTATACTATAGATATATATAGAGAGGTATACTATAGATATATATAGAGAGGTATACTATAGATATATATAGAGAGGTATACTATAGATATAGAGAGGTATACTATAGATATATAGAGAGAGGTATATTATAGATATATAGAGAGAGGTATACTATAGATATATATAGAGAGGTATATTATAGATATATATAGAGAGGTATACTATAGATATATATAGAGAGGTATATTATAGATATATATAGAGAGGTATACTATAGATATATATATAGAGGTATATAGATATATAGAGAGGTATATTATAGATATATATAGAGAGAGGTATACTATAGATATATATAGAGAGGTATATTATAGATATATATAGAGAGGTATACTATAGATATATATAGAGAGGTATACTATAGATATATATGTATACTATAGATATATATGTATATTATAGATATATATAGAGAGGTATATTATAGATATATATAGAGAGGTATACTATAGATATATATAGAGAGGTATACTATAGATATATAGAGAGGTATATTATAGATATATATAGAGGTATATTATAGATATATATATAGAGAGGTGTACTATAGATATATATAGAGAGGTATATTATAGATATATATAGAGAGGTATACTATAGATATATATAGAGATTTATGCTATAGATATATATAGAGAGGTATACTATAGATATATATAGAGAGGTATACTATAGATATATATAGAGAGGTATACTATAGATATATATAGAGAGGTATACTAAGATATATATAGAAGGTATACTATAGATATATATAGAGAGGTATACTATAGATATATATAGAGAGGTATACTATAGATATATATAGAGAGGTATACTATAGATATATATAGAGAGGTATACTATAGATATATATAGAGAGGTATACTATAGATATATATAGAGAGGTATACTATAGATATATATATAGAGAGGTATACTATAGATATATATATATAGAGAGGAATACTATAGATATATATATAGAGAGGTATACTATAGATATATATATAGAGAGGTATACTATAGATATATATAGAGAGGTATACTATAGATATATATAGAGAGGAATACTATAGATATATATATAGAGAGGTATACTATAGATATATATATAGAGAGGTATACTATAGATATATATATAGAGGTATACTATAGATATATATAGAGAGGTATACTATAGATATATATAGAGAGGTATACTATAGATATATATAGAGAGAGGTATATTATAGATATATAGAGAGAGGTATACTATAGATATATATATAGAGAGGTATACTATAGATATATATATATAGAGGTATATTATAGATAGATATATAGAGAGGTATACTATAGATATATAGAGAGAGGTATATTATAGATATATAGAGAGAGGTATACTATAGATATATATATAGAGAGGTATACTATAGATATATATATATAGAGAGGTATATTATAGATAGATATATAGAGAGGTATACTATAGATATATAGAGAGATTTATATTATAGATATATGGTATACTATAGATATATATCCAGAGGTATACTATAGAATATATATAGAGAGGTATATTATAGATATATAGAGAGGTATACTATAGATATATATAGAGGTATATTATAGATATATATATAGAGAGGTATATTATAGATATATATAGAGAGGTATACTATAGATATATATAAAGAGGTATATTATAGAGAGAGGTATACTATATATATATATATAGAGAGGTATACTATAGATATATATATATAGAGAGGTATATTATAGATATATATATAGAGAGGTATACTATAGATATATATATATAGAGGGTATAGATATATATAGAGAGGTATACTATAGATATATAGAGAGGTATATTATAGATATATATAGAGGTATACTATAGATATATATATAGAGAGGTATACTAGATATATATATAGAGGTATATTATAGATATATATATAGAGAGGTATACTATAGATATATATATAGAGAGGTATATTATAGATATATAGAGAGGTATACTATAGATATATAGAGAGGTATATTATAGATATATATAGAGAGGTATACTATAGATATATATAGAGAGGTATACTATAGATATATATATGAGAGAGGTATATTATAGATATATAGAGAGAGGTATACTATAGATATATATAGAGAGGTATACTATAGATATATATATATAGAGAGGTATATTATAGATATATATAGAGAGGTATACTATAGATATATTATAGATATATAGAGAGGTATACTATAGATATATATAGAGAGGTATACTATATATATATATAGAGAGGTATACTATAGATATATATTTAGATATATATAGAGGTATACTATAGAATATATATAGAGAGGTATACTATAGATATATATAGAGAGGTATACTATACTATATATATAGAGGAATACTATAGATATATATATATGAGAGGTATACTATAGATATATATAGAGGTATACTATAGATATATATAGAGGTATACTATAGATATATATATACTGTATAGATATATATATATAGAGGTATATTATAGATAGATATATAGAGAGGTATACTATAGATATATAGAGAGAGGTATATTATAGATATATAGAGAGAGGTATACTATAGATATATATATAGAGAGGTATACTATAGATATATATATATAGAGGTATATTATAGATAGATATATAGAGGTATACTATAGATATATAGAGAGAGGTATATTATAGATATATAGAGAGAGGTATACTATAGATATATATAGAGAGAGGTATACTATAGATATATATATAGAGAGGTATATTATAGATATATAGAGAGAGGTATACTATAGATATATATAGAGAGGTATATTATAGATATATATATAGAAGGTATATTATAGATATATACAGAGGAGGTATACTATAGATATATATAGAGAGGTATATTATAGATATATATAGAGAGGTATACTATAGATATATATATATAGAGAGGTATACTATTATATATATATATAGAGAGAGGTATATAGATATATATATAGAGAGGTATACTATAGATATATATATATAGAGAGGTATATTATAGATATATATAGAGGTATACTATAGATATATAGAGAGAGGTATATTATAGATATATAGAGAGAGGTATACTATAGATATATATATAGAGAGGTATACTATAGATATATATATATATAGAGAGGTATATTATAGATATATAGAGAGAGGTATACTATAGATATATATAGAGAGGTATATTATAGATATATATATAGAGAGGTATATTATAGATATATATAGAGAGGTATACTATAGATATATATAGAGAGGTATATTATAGATATATATAGAGAGGTATACTATAGATATATATATAGAGAGGTATACTATAGATATATATATAGAGAGAGGTATATTATAGATATATATATAGAGAGGTATACTATAGATATATATATATAGAGAGGTATATTATAGATATATATAGAGAGGTATACTATAGATATATATAGAGAGGTATACTATAGATATATATATAGAGAGGTATACTATAGATATATATAGAGAGGTATACTATAGATATATATAGAGAGGTATACTATAGATATATATAGAGAGGTATACTATAGATATATATAGAGAGGTATACTATAGATATATATATAGAGAGGTATACTATAGATATATATAGAGAGGAATACTATAGATATATATATAGAGAGGAATACTATAGATATATATAGATATATAGATATATATAGAGAGGTATACTATAGATATATATAGAGAGGAATACTATAGATATATATATAGAGAGGTATACTATAGATATATATAGAGAGGTATACTATAGATATATATATAGAGAGGTATACTATAGATATATATAGAGAGGTATACTATAGATATATATAGAGAGGTATACTATAGATATATATATAGAGAGGTATACTATAGATATATAGAGAGAGGTATATTATAGATATATAGAGAGAGGTATACTATAGATATATATATAGAGAGGTATACTATAGATATATATATATAGAGGTATATTATAGATAGATATATAGAGAGGTATACTATAGATATATAGAGAGAGGTATATTATAGATATATAGAGAGGTATACTATAGATATATATATAGAGAGGTATACTATAGATATATATATATAGAGGTATATTATAGATAGATATATAGAGAGGTATACTATAGATATATATAGAGAGGTATACTATAGATATATAGAGAGAGGTATATTATAGATATATAGAGAGAGGTATACTATAGATATATATATAGAGAGGTATATTATAGATATATAGAGAGAGGTATACTATAGATATATATAGAGAGGTATATTATAGATATATATATAGAGGTATATTATAGATATATATATAGAGAGGTATACTATAGATATATATAGAGGTATATTATAGATATATATAGAGGTATACTATAGATATATATATAGAGGTATACTATAGATATATATATAGTATATTATAGATATATATATAGAGAGGTATACTATAGATATATATATATAGAGGTATATTATAGATATATATAGAGAGGTATACTATAGATATATAGAGAGAGGTATATTATAGATATATAGAGAGAGGTATACTATAGATATATATATAGAGAGGTATACTATAGATATATATATATAGAGAGGTATATTATAGATATATAGAGAGAGGTATACTATAGATATATATAGAGAGGTATATTATAGATATATATATAGAGAGGTATATTATAGATATATATAGAGAGGTATACTATAGATATATATAGAGAGGTATATTATAGATATATATAGAGAGGTATACTATAGATATATATATATAGAGAGGTATACTATAGATATATATATAGAGAGAGGTATATTATAGATATATATATAGAGAGGTATACTATAGATATATATATATATAGAGAGGTATATTATAGATATATAGAGAGAGAGGTATACTATAGATATATATAGAGAGAGGTATACTATAGATATATATAGAGAGAGGTATATTATAGATATATATAGAGAGAGGTATACTATAGATATATATAGAGAGGTATATTATAGATATATATATATAGAGAGGTATACTATAGATATATATAGAGAGGTATATTATAGATATATATATAGAGAGGTATATTATAGATATATATAGAGAGAGGTATACTATAGATATATATATAGAGAGGTATATTATAGATATATATATAGAGAGGTATATTATAGATATATATATATATAGAGGTATACTATAGATATATATAGAGAGAGGTATATTATAGATATATATAGAGAGAGGTATACTATAGATATATATATAGAGAGAGGTATACTATAGATATATAGAGAGAGGTATATTATAGATATATATATAGAGAGGTATACTATAGATATATAGAGAGAGGTATATTATAGATATATATATAGAGAGGTATACTATAGATATATATATAGAGAGAGGTATATTATAGATATATATATAGAGAGGTATACTATAGATATATAGAGAGAGGTATATTATAGATATATATATAGAGGTATACTATAGATATATATATAGAGAGAGGTATATTGTAGATATATATATAGAGAGGTATACTATAGATATATATATAGAGAGGTATACTATAGATATATATAGAGAGGTATACTATAGATATATATATAGAGAGGTATACTATAGATATATATATAGAGAGGTATACTATAGATATATATAGAGAGGTATATTATAGATATATATATATAGAGAGGTATACTATAGATATATATATATAGAGAGAGGTATATTATAGATATATATATAGAGAGGTATACTATAGATATATAGAGAGAGGTATATTATAGATATATATATAGAGAGGTATACTATAGATATATAGAGAGAGGTATATTATAGATATATATATAGAGAGGTATACTATAGATATATATATAGAGAGAGGTATATTATAGATATATATATAGAGAGGTATACTATAGATATATAGAGAGAGGTATATTATAGATATATATATAGAGAGGTATATTATAGATATATATATATATATAGAGAGGTATACTATAGATATATATATATAGAGAGGTATACTATAGATATATATATAGAGAGGTATACTATAGATATATATATATAGAGAGAGGTATATTATAGATATATATATAGAGAGGTATACTATATATATATATATAGAGAGGGTATACTATAGATATATATAGAGAGGTATACTATAGATATATATATAGAGAGGTATACTATAGATATATATATAGAGAGGTATACTATAGATATATATATATAGAGAGGTATATTATAGATATATATATATAGAGAGGTATACTATAGATATATATATAGAGAGGTATACTATAGATATATATAGAGAGGTATACTATAGATATATATATAGAGAGGTATACTATAGATATATATATATAGAGAGGTATACTATAGATATATATATAGAGAGGTATACTATAGATATATATATAGAGAGGTATACTATAGATATATAGAGAGGAATACTATAGATATATATAGAGAGGAATACTATAGATATATATAGAGAGGAATACTATAGATATATATAGAGAGGAATACTATAGATATATATAGAGAGGAATACTATAGATATATATATATATAGAGAGGTATACTATAGATATATATATATATAGAGAGAGGTATACTATAGATATATTTACATTTACATTTAAGTCATTTAGCAGACGCTCTTATCCAGAGCGACTTACAAATTGGTGCATTCACCTTATGACATCCAGTGGAGCAGCCACTTTACAATAGTGCATCTAAATCTTTTAAGGGGAGGGTGAGAAGGATTACTTTATCCTATCCTAGGTATTCCTTAAAGAGGTGGGGTTTCAGGTGTCTCCGGAAGGTGGTGATTGACTCCGCTGTCCTGGCGTCGTGAGGGAGTTTGTTCCACCATTGGGGGGCCAGAGCAGCGAACAGTTTTGACTGGGCTGAGCGGGAACTGTACTTCCTCAGTGGTATGGAGGCGAGCAGGCCAGAGGTGGATGAACGCAGTGCCCTTGTTTGGGTGTAGGGCCTGATCAGAGCCTGGAGGTACTGAGGTGCCGTTCCCCTCACAGCTCCGTAGGCAAGCACCATGGTCTTGTAGCGGATGCGAGCTTCAACTGGAAGCCAGTGGAGAGAGCGGAGGAGCGGGGTGACGTGAGAGAACTTGGGAAGGTTGAACACCAGACGGGCTGCGGCGTTCTGGATGAGTTGTAGGGGTTTAATGGCACAGGCAGGGAGCCCAGCCAACAGCGATATATAGAGAGAGGAATACTATAGATATATATAGAGAGGTATACTATAGATGTGTATATATATATATATAGAGAGAGGAATACTATAGATATATATTGAGAGAGGAATACTACAGATATATATAGAGAGGTATATTATAGATATATATATATATATAGAGAGGAATACTATAGATATATATATAGAGGTATACTATAGGTAGATATATATAGAGAGGTATATTATAGATATATATAGAGAGAGGAATACTATAGATATATATAGAGAGGTATATTATAGATATATAGAGAGAGGTATATTATAGATATATATAGAGAGAGGAATACTATAGATATATATATATAGAGAGGTATATTATAGATATATATAGAGAGAGAGAGAGAGGCATACTATAGATATATATAGAGAGGTATACTATAGATATATATAGAGAGAGGTATACTATAGATATATATAGAGAGGTATATTATAGATATTTATAGAGAGAGGAATACTATAGATATATATATATAGAGAGAGAGGTATATATAGATATATATAGAGAGGTATACTATAGATAGATATATAGAGAGGTATACTATAGATATATATATATAGAGAGGTATACTATAGATATATATATATAGAGAGAGGTATACTATAGATATACATAGAGAGGTATATTATAGATATATATGGAGATGTATACTCATATATATATATAGAGAGAGAGAGGTATACTATAGATATATATAGAGAGGTATACTATAGATATATATAGAGAGGTATACTATAGATATATATAGAGAGGTATACTATAGATATATATAGAGAGAGGTATACTATAGATATATATAGAGGTATATTATAGATATTTATAGAGAGGAATACTATAGATATATATATATATAGAGAGAGGTATATATAGATATATATAGAGATTATCTATAGATAGATATATAGAGGTATACTATACATATATATTATAGATATATATGGAGATGTATACTCATATATATATATAGAGAGAGAGAGGTATACTATAGATATATATAGAGAGGTATACTATAGATATATATAGAGAGAGGTATACTATAGATATATATAGAGAGGTATATTATAGATATTTATAGAGAGAGGAATACTATAGATATATATATAGAGAGGTATATTATAGATATTTATAGAGAGAGAGAGAGAGGCATACTATAGATATATATAGAGAGGTATACTATAGATATATATAGAGAGGTATACTATAGATATATATAGAGAGGTATACTATAGATATATATAGAGAGGTATACTATAGATATATATATATATATATATATAGAGAAAGAGTATATTATAGATATATATAGAGAGAGGTATATTATAGATAGATATATAGAGGTATACTATAGATATATAGATATAGAGAGGTATACTATATATATATATAGAGAGAGAGAGGTATACTATATATATATATAGAGAGAGAGAGGTATACTATAGATAGATATATAGAGAGGTATACTATAGATATATATAGAGAGGTATACTATAGATATATATAGAGAGGTATACTATAGATATATATATATATATAGAGAGGTATACTATAGATATATATATAGAGAGGTATACTATAGATATATATAGAATAGAGAGAGGTATACTATAGGTAGAGATAGAAAGTTATACTATAGGTAGATATAGAGAGAGGTATACTATAGGTGGATATAGAGAGAGGTATACTATAGGGAGATATAGACAGGTATACTATAGATATATATATATAGAATAAGAGAGGTATACTATAGGTAGAGATAGAGAGGTATACTATAGGTAGAGATTGAGAGGTATACTATAGGTAGAGATAGAGGTATACTATAGGTAGAGATAGAGAGAGAGTACACTATAGGTAGAGATAAGAGAGAGGTATACTATAGGTAGAGATAGAAAGTTATACTATAGGTAGATATAGAAAGGTATATTGTAGGTGGATATAGGTAGAGATAGGTATACTATATAGGTAGAGATAGAGAGGTATACTATATATATATGAGAGAAGATGTATATTGTAGGTAGATATATATAGATAGAGGTATACTATAGATATATATAGAATAGAAAGGTATACTATAGGTAGAGATAGAGAGGTATACTATAGGTAGAGATAGAGAGAGGTATACTATAGGTAGAGATAGAGAGAGGTATACTATAGTAGAGATAGAGGTATACTATAGGTAGAGATAGAGAGAGAAACAGCACGTAGAGAGAGATAGAGAGAGTAGGGAGACAGAAAGAGGGGGACACACACAGAGAGAGAGAGAGAGAGAGAGAGAGAGAGAGAGAGGGACACAGAGAGAGAGAGAGAGTAGGGAGACAGAAAGAGGGGGACACAGAGAGAGAGAGAGAGAGAGACAGAGACAGAGGTAGTAGGGAGACACACAGAGAGAGAGAGAGAGAGTGTAGGGAGACAGAAAGAGGGGGACACACGCACAGAGAGAGAGAGAGAGACAGGGAGACACAGAGAGAGAGAGAGAGAGAGAGAGAGTAGGGAGACACAGAGAGAGAGTGTGGGGAGACAGAGGGGAAGGGAGAGAGAGAGTAGGGAGACACACAGAGAGAGAGAGAGAGAGAGAGGAGAGAGAGAGAGACACAGGGAGAGAGGAGAGTGGGAGAGTGAGGGGAGAAGGGAGACACAGAGAGAGAGAGAGAGAGAGAGAGAGAGAGAGAGAGAGAGAGATGCACTAAGCAGCATAACAATGCTGACAAAAACCCAAACGCCTGTCATCTTCATCACTCAAGTGTTTCATGATGACTTGGCAGCTTTTCTTACCAAATCATTCATAAAAAAGCTATGCATAACCAACATTATGTACAAATTGATATCAATCTCCCAGGTTGGGAGATGATCCAAATTCATTTCTGTTCATTCATTCAATATAAACCATTTGGTATTACATATCTGTATGATGACTGAAATGGGTATCCTCATTGTTTCTATTATATTGATTTCATTACCTCAGGAGACCCTACGACAGATTCTCATATTCACATTCTGAAGAGCCGTGGGCCATTTTTTTATAGCATTATAAAGCCTCAAACTGCCCCGCCCGACTGAGTCCTAATTGAGTTTTTTTGTTGTTGAAATAGTCATTTTAATCATGTTTGACCTCCCGTCTGCCACAGTGTCATAGAAACAGGAATCGCTGCATCAAAACCGTGCCATATTTGATTTCAGACTCAAATGAGATGTTTGGAAACCGGTGGGCTGAATTTCAATTGGAGCACAGCTAGAGGAGATGCCAACGAGCAGTGGGGACACCCACCTGGCTGTCAATACAGAAGGAGCAAATGTTGAATATGTCATTGGTAATTGTAATTATGTCATTGGTAATATGTAATATAATTGGTCCTTGTTTTAACATGCTTTTCTGGAGCAGCAAGAGGATCTTCCCTCCCCCTACCTTCAGGGCTTATGTTCAAGCCCTACACCTTTAGCCTACACCCCAACCCTACACCCCAACCAGCACTCCGTTCTGCCACCCCAGGCTTATGTTCAAACCCTACACCCCAACCCTACACCCCAACCCTACACCCCAACCAAGAACTCCGTTCTGCTACCTCTGGTCTCTTGGCCCTCTCATCCCTATGGGAGGGCAGCTCCCTATCAGTCCAGTCCAATCTCTTCTCTGTTCTCTCACCCCTATAGGAGGGCAGCTTCCTCTCAGCCCAGTCCAAGCTCTTCTCTGACCTCACCCCTCTCACCCCTCAGCCCAGTCCAAGCTCTTCTCTGGAGGAAGGCAGCTTCCTCTCAGCCCAGTCCAAACCCTTCTCTGTCCTGTCACCCCTATAGGAGGGCAGCTTCCTCTCAGCCCAGTCCAAGCTCTTCTCTGACCTCTCACCCCTAAGGGAGGGCAGCTTCCTCTCAGCCCAGTCCAAGCTCTTCTCTGTCCTGTCACCCCAATGGTGGAACCAGCTTCCCCCTGAAACAGGGACAGCAGAGTCCCTGCCCATCTTCTGAAAACATCTGAAACCCGACCTCTTCAAACAGCATCTTAAATAATCCCCAGCACCACCCCCTCATCATGAACATTCATGAACTCTTGCCCCCCCCTAGCTCTGGACCCAGCTGATAGTTACCTGAATGAGAAAAAAAATGTACTTACTATGACAGTGATATGTGGTTGTCCCATCGAGCTATACCTTAAGATGAACTTTAAGTCTCTCACTAACTGTAATTCTCTCACCAACTGTAAGTCTCTCACTAACTGTAAGTCTCTCACTAACTGTAAGTCTCTCACTAACTGTAAGTCTCTCACTAACTGTAATTCTCTCACTAACACCTTAAACCTCTCACTAACTGTAATTATCTCACTAACTGTAAGTCTCTCACTAACTGTAAGTCTCTCACTAACTGTAAGTCTCTCACTAACTGTAAGTCTCTCACTAACTGTAAGTCTCTCACTAACTGTAATTCTCTCACTAACTGTAAACCTCTCACTAACTGTAAACCTCTCACTAACTGTAAGTCTCTCACCAACTGTAAGTCTCTCACCAACTGTGAAGTCTCTCACCAACTGTAAGTCTCTCACTAACTATAAGTCTCTCTCACTAACTGTGTAAGTCTACTCACAAACTGTAAGTCTCTCACTAACTGTAAGTCTCTCATAACTCTTAAGTCTCTCACTAACTGTAATTCTCTCACTAACTGTAAGTCTCTCTGGATCTGAGCGTCTGCTAAATAGCATAAATAATGTCAAATGTAGATGATTGATTTGTGATTTTTCTGGTTGATTTTACCAGGTTTATTTACACTGCTATCAGAAGTGAATTCGAGGAACCTCGTCTCGGTTGGTGCTAGCTTGGCCGGCCTGGCTGTTGAGTGAGAGTCACATTCTCATGGCAGGATTTTGTCATGGGGCTTTGTTGGAGCTGTTGATATGTTCAGGGCTCAGGCACAGCTCCTAGGAGGAAATGCCATTTACATCCGTGGGGGATGTAGCCTAATGTTGCTTTAGGAGCCCTAAAAGCGCCGAGATAGTTGTTCCTTAAGCTGTTCCAAATGTTACAAAATGGGGTCTGAACACATCAACAACCGTTGTTTTGTATAATAACACAAGAAAGAGATGCCGCCGCCCCCCCCCCCCACTACAACATACAAGCGTATCCGAAACTCTCCACATACGTTGCTCCTACCAACACACATAGATCAGCTAGACAGGGTGAGCACCACTAAGCTATCAGAGATTCTTACAGGCTTCATAACTTCCACTAGACAGGACGAGCACCGCCAGGCTATCAGAGATTCTTACAGGCTTCATAACTTCCCCTAGACAGGACGAGCACCGCCAGGCTATCAGAGATTCTTACAGGCTTCACAACTTCCCCTAGACAGGACGAGCACCGCCAGGCTATCAGAGATTCTTACAGGCTTCATAACTTCCACTAGACAGGACGAGCACCGCCAGGCTATCAGATATTCTTACAGGCTTCAT
>NC_088403.1:7398584-7413584 GCF_034236695.1 Oncorhynchus nerka
GAGGGAGATGGGATAGAGGGAGATAACTTTACTGGTGATGGGACTAGGGCTGGAGATGGAACTTGGGGGAACTTGGGGTGGTGGGGAAGAGGGGGAGAGAGGGAGAGAGAGGGAGATAACTTTACTGGTGATGGGACTTGGGCTGGGGTGGTGGGGAAGAGGGGAGAGAGGAGAGAGAGGGAGATAACTTTACTGGTGATGGAACTTGGGCTGGGGTGGTGGGGAAGAGGGGGAGAGAGGGAGAGAGAGGGAGATAACTTTACTGGTGATGGGACTTGGGCTGGGGTGGTGGGGGAGAGGGGAGAGGGGATAGAGGGAGAGGGGAGAGAGGGGAGAGGGATAGAGGGGAGGGGATAGGGCTGGGGTGGTGGGAGAGGGGCTGGGGTGGTGGGAGGTAGAGAGGAAGAGGGGGATGGGGTAAGAGAGAAGGAGAAAGGTTGAGATCGAGAAAGAGAGAGAGATTTTTATTGTTTTATTCACTTTTGTTTATTATTTATTTAACTTGCTTTGACAATGTGTTTCCCATAACAATAAAGCCCTTTGAATTTAATTGATAGAGACACGTAGAGAAACGGAGAGAGAGAGAGAGAGAGACAGAGAGAGAGAGAGAGAGACAGAGAGAGAGACAGAGAGACGTAGAGAAACGGAGAGAGAGAGAGAGAGAGAGAGGGAGAGAGAGAGACAGAGGGAGAGAGAGAGACAGAGAGACAGAGAGAGAGAGAGAGCGAGAGAGAGAGAGCGAGAGAGAGAGAGAGGTAGAGACGTAGGGCTGATAACAGAGTTATCTCTGAGAGGTAGAGACGTAGGGATGATAACAGAGTTATCTCTGAGAGGTAGCGACGTAGGGATGATAACAGAGTTATCTCTGAGAGGTAGAGACGTAGGGATGATAACAGAGTTATCTCTGAGAGGTAGAGACATAGGGATGATAACAGAGTTATCTCTGAGAGGTAGAGACATAGGGATGATAACAGAGTTATCTCTGAGAGGTAGAGACGTAGGGATGATAACATAGTTATCTCTGAGAGGTAGCGACGTAGGGATGATAACAGAGTTATCTCTGAGAGGTAGAGACGTAGGGATGATAACAGTGTTATCTCTGAGAGGTAGAGATTCAGGGGTGATAACATAGTTATCTCTGAGAGGTAGAGACGTAGGGATGATAACATAGTTATCTCTCAGAGGTAGAGACGCAGGGATGATAACAGAGTTATCTCTGAGAGGTAGAGATGCAGGGATGATAACAGTGTTATCTCTGAGAGGTAGAGACGTGGGGATGATAACAGCGTTATCTCAGGGCAGCAGTAGCAGAACACAGTGTAGGAGTCAACATCATTGTTTTCAGAACTCTCTAGCAGGAGAATTGATAAGGCCTCTACTCTGTCTACAGCACCATCACTCTCCCTGCAGACAGACAGATCATACTCCTGAGGGGTGTGTGTGTATGTGTGTGTGTGTGTGAGAGAGAGAGAGTCTGTGTGTTTGTGTGTGTGTGTGTTAATAACCAGGACAGATATACTAACCCAGCAGGAGATAATAATCCAGACGGAGATAATAACTAGGACATACATAATAACCAGGACAGAGATAATAACCAGGACATAGATAATAACCCAGAAGGATATAATAACCAGGACAGATATAATAACACAGAAGGAGATAATAACCAGGACAGATATAATAACACAGAAGGAGATAATAACCAGGACATATATAATAACACAGAAGGAGATAATAACCAGGACAGATATAATAACACAGAAGGAGATAATAACCAGGACAGATATAATAACACAGAAGGAGATAATAACCAGAACAGAGATAATAACCAAGACAACGATAATAACCCATAAGGAGATAATAACCAGGACATATATAATAACCAGAACAGAGATAATAACCAAGACAATGATAATAACCCATAAGGAGATAATAACCAGGACATATATAATAACCAGGACAGATATAATAACCAGGACAGAGATAATAACCAGGACAGATATACAAACCAGGAAGGAGATAATAACCATGACAGAGATAATAACCATGACATAGATACTAACCTGGCTACGAGATAATAACCAGGATATAGATACTAATCCAGAAGGAGATAAAAACCCAGAATGAGATAAGAACCAGGACAGAGATAATAACCATGCCATATATAATAATCATGACATATATAATAACCATGACATATATAATAACCATGAAGGAGATAATAACCAGGACAGAGATAATAACCAGGACATATATAATAACCAGGACAGAGATAATAAACAGGACAGAGATAATAACCAGGACAGAGATAATAACCAGGAATATAAACATGATAACAAAAGCAAATACCTGCTTAAACAACATGAAAGTGAACATGAAGCACAGTCTTGGTTACCAATCTCTCCGTGATAAACAGTTCTCTAAATGTTACCAGTCTCTCAGTTCTCTAAATGTTACCAGTCTCTCTGTTATAAACAGTTCTCTAAATGTTACCAGTCTCTCAGTTCTTTAAATGTTACCAGTCTCTCCGTTCTCTAAATGTTACCAGTCTCTCAGTTCTCTAAATGTTACCAGTCTCTCCGTGATAAACAGTTCTCTAAATGTTACCAGTCTCTCCGTTCTATAAATGTTACCAGTCTCTCCGTTCTCTAAATGTTACCAGTCTCTCAGTTCTCTAAATGTTACCAGTCTCTCCGTTCTCTAAATGTTACCAGTCTCTCAGTTCTCTAAATGTTACCAGTCTCTCCGTTCTCTAAATGTTACCAGTCTCTCCGTGATAAACAGTTCTCTAAATGTTACCAGTCTCTCCGTGATAAACAGTTCTCTAAATGTTACCAGTCTCTCCATGATAAACAGTTCTCTAAATGTTACCAGTCTCTCCATGATAAACAGTTCTCTAAATGTTACCAGTCTCTCCGTGATAAATGTTACCAGTCTCTCCGTTCTCTAAATGTTACCAGTCTCTCCGTTCTCTAAATGTTACCAGTCTCTCCGTGATAAACAGTTCTCTAAATGTTACCAGTCTCTCCGTTCTCTAAATGTTACCAGTCTCTCCGTGATAAACAGTTCTCTAAATGTTACCAGTCTCTCAGTTCTCTAAATGTTACCAGTCTCTCCGTGATAAACAGAGTTCACTGCACATCGAGAGCAGAGAGCTGCTCGTTCTCTAAATGATCATGTCATACTGGGTCACCGTGCAGTCACATCTAGACCAGTCAGTCACATCTAGACCAGTCGTTCTCTAAGTTATCATGTCATACTGGGTCACCATGCAGTCACATCTAGACCAGTCAGTCACATCTAGACCAGTCAGTCACATCTAGACCAGTCAGTCACATCTAGACCAGTCGTTCTCTAAGTTATCATGTCATACTGGGTCACCATGCAGTCACATCTAGACCAGTCAGTCACATCTAGACCAGTCATTCTCTAAGTTATCATGTCATACTGGGTCACCATGCAGTCACATCTAGACCAGTCGTTCTCTAAGTTATCATGTCATACTGGGTCACCGTGCAGTCACATCTAGACCAGTCAGTCTCTAAGTTATCATGTCATACTGGGTCACCGTGCAGTCACATCTAGACCAGTCAGTCACATCTAGACCAGTCGTTCTCTAAGTTATCATGTCATACTGGGTCACCATGCAGTCACATCTAGACCAGTCATTCTCTAAGTTATTATGTCATACTGGGTCACCATGCAGTCACATCTAGACCAGTCAGTCTCGAAGTTATCATGTCATACTGGGTCACCATGCAGTCTCATCTAGACCAGTCATTCTCTAAGTTATCATGTCATACTGGGTCACCAGTCAGTCACATCTAGACCAGTCAGTCTCTAAGTTATCATGTCATACTGGGTCACCATGCAGTCTCATCTAGACCAGTCATTCTCTAAGTTATCATGTCATACTGGGTCACCAGTCAGTCACATCTAGACCAGTCGTTCTCTAAGTTATCATGTCATACTGGGTCACCATGCAGTCACATCTAGACCAGTCAGTCACATCTAGACCAGTCAGTCTCTAAATGATCATGTCATACTGGGTCACCATGCAGTCTCATCTAGACCAGTCATTCTCTAAATGATCATGTCATACTGGGTCACCATCCAGACTCATCTAGACCAGTCAGTCTCTAAATGATCATGTCATACTGGGTCACCATGCAGTCTCATCTAGACCAGTCATTCTCTAAGTTATCATGTCATACTGGGTCACCATGCAGTCACATCTAGACCAGTCAGTCACATCTAGACCAGTCATTCTCTAAGTTATCATGTCATACTGGGTCACCATGCAGTCACATCTAGACCAGTCATTCTCTAAGTTATCATGTCATACTGGGTCACCAGTCAGTCTCTAAGTTATCATGTCATACTGGGTCACCAGTCAGTCTCTAAGTTATCATGTCATACTGGGTCACCAGTCAGTCACATCTAGACCAGTCAGTCACATCTAGACCAGTCAGTCACATCTAGACCAGTCAGTCACATCTAGACCAGTCAGTCTCTAAGTTATCATGTCATACTGGGTCACCAGTCAGTCACATCTAGACCAGTCATTCTCTAAGTTATCATGTCATACTGGGTCACCAGTCAGTCACATCTAGACCAGTCAGTCTCTAAGTTATCATGTCATACTGGGTCACCAGTCAGTCACATCTAGACCAGTCAGTCTCTAAGTTATCATGTCATACTGGGTCACCAGTCAGTCACATCTAGACCAGTCAGTCTCTAAGTTATCATGTCATACTGGGTCACCAGTCAGTTATCATGTCATACTGGGTCACCAGTCAGTCTCTAAGTTATCATGTCATACTGGGTCACCAGTCAGTCTCTAAGTTATCATGTCATACTGGGTCACCAGTCAGTCACTAAGTTATCATGTCATACTGGGTCACCATGCAGTCTCATCTAGACCAGTCAGTCACATCTAGACCAGTCAGTCACATCTAGACCAGTCAGTCACATCTAGACCAGTCAGTCACATCTAGACCAGTCAGTCCCATCTAGACCAGTCAGTCTCTAAGTTATCATGTCATACTGGGTCACCAGTCAGTCACATCTAGACCAGTCAGTCTCTAAGTTATCATGTCATACTGGGTCACCATGCAGTCTCATCTAGACCAGTCATTCTCTAAGTTATCATGTCATACTGGGTCACCAGTCAGTCACATCTAGACCAGTCAGTCTCTAAGTTATCATGTCATACTGGGTCACCAGTCAGTCACATCTAGACCAGTCAGTCTCTAAATGATCATGTCATACTGGGTCACCATGCAGTCTCATCTAGACCAGTCATTCTCTAAATGATCATGTCATACTGGGTCACCATGCAGTCTCATCTAGACCAGTCAGTCTCTAAATGATCATGTCATACTGGGTCACCATGCAGTCTCATCTAGACCAGTCATTCTCTAAGTTATCATGTCATACTGGGTCACCATGCAGTCACATCTAGACCAGTCAGTCACATCTAGACCAGTCATTCTCTAAGTTATCATGTCATACTGGGTCACCATGCAGTCACATCTAGACCAGTCATTCTCTAAGTTATCATGTCATACTGGGTCACCAGTCAGTCTCTAAGTTATCATGTCATACTGGGTCACCAGTCAGTCTCTAAGTTATCATGTCATACTGGGTCACCAGTCAGTCACATCTAGACCAGTCAGTCACATCTAGACCAGTCAGTCACATCTAGACCAGTCAGTCCCATCTAGACCAGTCAGTCTCTAAGTTATCATGTCATACTGGGTCACCAGTCAGTCACATCTAGACCAGTCATTCTCTAAGTTATCATGTCATACTGGGTCACCAGTCAGTCACATCTAGACCAGTCAGTCTCTAAGTTATCATGTCATACTGGGTCACCAGTCAGTCTCATCTAGACCAGTCAGTCTCTAAGTTATCATGTCATACTGGGTCACCAGTCAGTCACATCTAGACCAGTCAGTCTCTAAGTTATCATGTCATACTGGGTCACCAGTCAGTCTCTAAGTTATCATGTCATACTGGGTCACCAGTCAGTCTAGACCAGTTATCATGTCATACTGGGTCACCAGTCAGTCTCTAAGTTATCATGTCATACTGGGTCACCAGTCAGTCTCTAAGTTATCATGTCATACTGGGTCACCAGTCAGTCTCTAAGTTATCATGTCATACTGGGTCACCAGTCAGTCTCTAAGTTATCATGTCATACTGGGTCACCAGTCAGTCTCTAAGTTATCATGTCATACTGGGTCACCAGTCAGTCTCTAAGTTATCATGTCATACTGGGTCACCAGTCAGTCTCTAAGTTATCATGTCATACTGGGTCACCAGTCAGTCTCTAAGTTATCATGTCATACTGGGTCACCAGTCAGTCTCTAAGTTATCATGTCATACTGGGTCACCAGTCAGTCTCTAAGTTATCATGTCATACTGGGTCACCAGTCAGTCTCTAAGTTATCATGTCATACTGGGTCACCAGTCAGTCTCTAAGTTATCATGTCATACTGGGTCACCAGTCAGTCTCTAAGTTATCATGTCATACTGGACTGGGTCACCAGTCAGTCTCTAAGTTATCATGTCATACTGGGTCACCAGTCAGTCTCTAAGTTATCATGTCATACTGGGTCACCAGTCAGTCTCTAAGTTATCATGTCATACTGGGTCACCAGTCAGTCTCTAAGTTATCATGTCATACTGGGTCACCAGTCAGTCTCTAAGTTATCATGTCATACTGGGTCACCAGTCATGTCATACTAGTCAGTCAGTCTCTAAGTTATCATGTCATACTGGGTCACCAGTCAGTCTCTAAGTTATCATGTCATACTGGGTCACCAGTCAGTCTCTAAGTTATCATGTCATACTGGGTCACCAGTCAGTCTCTAAGTTATCATGTCATACTGGGTCACCAGTCAGTCTCTAAGTTATCATGTCATACTGGGTCACCAGTCAGTCTCTAAGTTATCATGTCATACTGGGTCACCAGTCAGTCCCATCTAGACCAGTCAGTCTCTAAGTCAACATGTCATACTGGGTCACCAGTCAGTCTCTAAGTTATCATGTCATACTGGGTCACCAGTCAGTCTCTAAGTTATCATGTCATACTGGGTCACCAGTCAGTCTCTAAGTTATCATGTCATACTGGGTCACCAGTCAGTCTCTAAGTTATCATGTCATACTGGGTCACCAGTCAGTCTCTAAGTTATCATGTCATACTGGGTCACCAGTCAGTCTCTAAGTTATCATGTCATACTGGGTCACCAGTCAGTCTCTAAGTTATCATGTCATACTGGGTCACCAGTCAGTCTCTAAGTTATCATGTCATACTGGGTCACCAGTCAGTCACATCTAGACCAGTCAGTCTCTAAGTTATCATGTCATACTGGGTCACCAGTCAGTCTCTAAGTTATCATGTCATACTGGGTCACCAGTCAGTCTCTAAGTTATCATGTCATACTGGGTCACCAGTCAGTCTCTAAGTTATCATGTCATACTGGGTCACCAGTCAGTCCCATCTAGACCAGTCAGTCTCTAAGTTATCATGTCATACTGGGTCACCAGTCAGTCTCTAAGTTATCATGTCATACTGGGTCACCAGTCAGTCCCATCTAGACCAGTCAGTCTCTAAGTTATCATGTCATACTGGGTCACCATGCAGTCACATCTAGACCAGTCATACTGGGTCATTCTCTAAGTTATCATGTCATACTGGGTCACCAGTCAGTCCCATCTAGACCAGTCAGTCTCTAAGTTATCATGTCATACTGGGTCACCATGCAGTCACATCTAGACCAGTCAGTCACATCTAGACCAGTCAGTCTCTAAATGATCATGTCATACTGGGTCACCATGCAGTCTCATCTAGACCAGTCATTCTCTAAATGATCATGTCATACTGGGTCACCATGCAGTCTCATCTAGACCAGTCAGTCTCTAAATGATCATGTCATACTGGGTCACCATGCAGTCTCATCTAGACCAGTCATTCTCTAAGTTATCATGTCATACTGGGTCACATGCAGTCACATCAGTCAGTCATTCTCTAAGTTATCATGTCATACTGGGTCACCAGTCAGTCTCTAAGTTATCATGTCATACTGGGTCACCAGTCAGTCTCTAAGTTATCATGTCATACTGGGTCACCAGTCAGTCACATCTAGACCAGTCAGTCACATCTAGACCAGTCAGTCACATCTAGACCAGTCAGTCTCTAAGTTATCATGTCATACTGGGTCACCAGTCAGTCACATCTAGACCAGTCATTCTCTAAGTTATCATGTCATACTGGGTCACCAGTCAGTCACATCTAGACCAGTCAGTCTCTAAGTTATCATGTCATACTGGGTCACCATGCAGTCTCATCTAGACCAGTCAGTCTCTAAGTTATCATGTCATACTGGGTCACCAGTCAGTCACATCTAGACCAGTCAGTCTCTAAGTTATCATGTCATACTGGGTCACCAGTCAGTCACATCTAGACCAGTCAGTCTCTAAATGATCATGTCATACTGGGTCACCATGCAGTCTCATGTAGACCAGTCATTCTCTAAATGATCATGTCATACTGGGTCACCATGCAGTCTCATCTAGACCAGTCAGTCTCTAAATGATCATGTCATACTGGGTCACCATGCAGTCTCATCTAGACCAGTCAGTCTCTAAGTTATCATGTCATACTGGGGCAGTCACATCTAGACCAGTCAGTCACATCTAGACCAGTCAGTCTCTAAGTTATCATGTCATACTGGGTCACCATCAGTCACATCTAGACCAGTCTCTAAGTTATCATGTCATACTGGGTCACCAGTCAGTCTCTAAGTTATCATGTCATACTGGGTCACCAGTCAGTCTCTAAGTTATCATGTCATACTGGGTCACCAGTCAGTCACATCTAGACCAGTCAGTCACATCTAGACCAGTCAGTCACATCTAGACCAGTCAGTCTCTAAGTTATCATGTCATACTGGGTCACCAGTCAGTCACATCTAGACCAGTCATTCTCTAAGTTATCATGTCATACTGGGTCACCAGTCAGTCACATCTAGACCAGTCAGTCTCTAAGTTATCATGTCATACTGGGTCACCATGCAGTCTCATCTAGACCAGTCAGTCTCTAAGTTATCATGTCATACTGGGTCACCAGTCAGTCACATCTAGACCAGTCAGTCTCTAAGTTATCATGTCATACTGGGTCACCAGTCAGTCTCTAAGTTATCATGTCATACTGGGTCACCAGTCAGTCTCTAAGTTATCATGTCATACTGGGTCACCAGTCAGTCTCTAAGTTATCATGTCATACTGGGTCACCAGTCAGTCACATCTAGACCAGTCAGTCTCTAAGTTATCATGTCATACTGGGTCACCAGTCAGTCTCTAAGTTATCATGTCATACTGGGTCACCAGTCAGTCTCTAAGTTATCATGTCATACTGGGTCACCAGTCAGTCTCTAAGTTATCATGTCATACTGGGTCACCAGTCAGTCTCTAAGTTATCATGTCATACTGGGTCACCAGTCAGTCACTAAGTTATCATGTCATACTGGGTCACCAGTCAGTCTCTAAGTTATCATGTCATACTGGGTCACCAGTCAGTCTCTAAGTTATCATGTCATACTGGGTCACCAGTCAGTCTCTAAGTTATCATGTCATACTGGGTCACCAGTCAGTCTCTAAGTTATCATGTCATACTGGGTCACCAGTCAGTCTCTAAGTTATCATGTCATACTGGGTCACCAGTCAGTCTCTAAGTTATCATGTCATACTGGGTCACCAGTCAGTCTCTAAGTTATCATGTCATACTGGGTCACCAGTCAGTCTCTAAGTTATCATGTCATACTGGGTCACCAGTCAGTCTCTAAGTTATCATGTCATACTGGGTCACCAGTCAGTCTCTAAGTTATCATGTCATACTGGGTCACCAGTCAGTCTCTAAGTTATCATGTCATACTGGGTCACCAGTCAGTCTCTAAGTTATCATGTCATACTGGGTCACCAGTCAGTCCCATCTAGACCAAGTCTAAGTCATGTCATACTGGGTCACCAGTCAGTCTCTAAGTTATCATGTCATACTGGGTCACCAGTCAGTCTCTAAGTTATCATGTCATAGACCAGTCAGTCTCTAAGTTATCATGTCATACTGGGTCACCAGTCAGTCTCTAAGTTATCATGTCATACTGGGTCACCAGTCAGTCTCTAAGTTATCATGTCATACTGGGTCACCAGTCAGTCCCATCTAGACCAGTCAGTCTTAGTTATCATGTCATACTGGGTCACCAGTCAGTCTCTAAGTTATCATGTCATACTGGGTCACCAGTCAGTCTCTAAGTTATCATGTCATACTGGGTCACCAGTCAGTCTCTAAGTTATCATGTCATACTGGGTCACCAGTCAGTCTCTAAGTTATCATGTCATACTGGGTCACCAGTCAGTCTCTAAGTTATCATGTCATACTGGGTCACCAGTCAGTCTCTAAGTTATCATGTCATACTGGGTCACCAGTCAGTCTCTAAGTTATCATGTCATACTGGGTCACCAGTCAGTCTCTAAGTTATCATGTCATACTGGGTCACCAGTCAGTCACATCTAGACCAGTCAGTCTCTAAGTTATCATGTCATACTGGGTCACCAGTCAGTCTCTAAGTTATCATGTCATACTGGGTCACCAGTCAGTCTCTAAGTTATCATGTCATACTGGGTCACCAGTCAGTCTCTAAGTTATCATGTCATACTGGGTCACCAGTCAGTCCCATCTAGACCAGTCAGTCTCTAAGTTATCATGTCATACTGGGTCACCAGTCAGTCTCTAAGTTATCATGTCATACTGGGTCACCAGTCAGTCCCATCTAGACCAGTCAGTCTCTAAGTTATCATGTCATACTGGGTCACCATGCAGTCTCATCTAGACCAGTCATTCTCTAAGTTATCATGTCATACTGGGTCACCAGTCAGTCACATCTAGACCAGTCGTTCTCTAAGTTATCATGTCATACTGGGTCACCATGCAGTCACATCTAGACCAGTCAGTCACATCTAGACCAGTCAGTCTCTAAATGATCATGTCATACTGGGTCACCATGCAGTCTCATCTAGACCAGTCATTCTCTAAATGATCATGTCATACTGGGTCACCATGCAGTCTCATCTAGACCAGTCAGTCTCTAAATGATCATGTCATACTGGGTCACCATGCAGTCTCATCTAGACCAGTCATTCTCTAAGTTATCATGTCATACTGGGTCACCATGCAGTCACATCTAGACCAGTCATTCTCTAAGTTATCATGTCATACTGGGTCACCAGTCAGTCTCTAAGTTATCATGTCATACTGGGTCACCAGTCAGTCTCTAAGTTATCATGTCATACTGGGTCACCAGTCAGTCACATCTAGACCAGTTCACATGTCATACTGGGTCACCAGTCAGTCACATCTAGACCAGTCAGTCTCTAAGTTATCATGTCATACTGGGTCACCAGTCAGTCACATCTAGACCAGTCATTCTCTAAGTTATCATGTCATACTGGGTCACCAGTCAGTCACATCTAGACCAGTCAGTCTCTAAGTTATCATGTCATACTGGGTCACCATGCAGTCTCATCTAGACCAGTCAGTCTCTAAGTTATCATGTCATACTGGGTCACCAGTCAGTCACATCTAGACCAGTCAGTCTCTAAGTTATCATGTCATACTGGGTCACCAGTCACATCTAGACCAGTCAGTCTCTAAATGATCATGTCATACTGGGTCACCAGTCAGTCTCTCTAAATTATCATGTCATACTGGGTCACCAGTCAGTCTCATCTAGACCAGTCAGTCTCTAAATGATCATGTCATACTGGGTCACCATCAGTCTCATCTAGACCAGTCAGTCTCTAAGTTATCATGTCATACTGGGGGTCACCAGTCAGTCTCTAAGTTATCATGTCATACTGGGTCACCATGCAGTCTCTAAGTTATCATGTCATACTGGGTCACCAGTCAGTCTCTAAGTTATCATGTCATACTGGGTCACCAGTCAGTCTCTAAGTTATCATGTCATACTGGGTCACCAGTCAGTCTCTAAGTTATCATGTCATACTGGGTCACCAGTCAGTCATCTAGACCAGTCATTCTCTAAGTTATCATGTCATACTGGGGTCAGTCTAGACCAGTCAGTCTCTAAGTTATCATGTCATACTGGGTCACCAGTCAGTCTCTAAGTTATCATGTCATACTGGGTCACCAGTCAGTCTCTAAGTTATCATGTCATACTGGGTCACCAGTCAGTTATCATGTCATACTGGGTACCAGTCAGTATCTCATGTCACATCTGGGTCACCAGTCAGTCTCTAAGTTATCATGTCATACTGGGTCACCAGTCAGTCTCATCTAGACCAGTCTCTAAGTTATCATGTCATACTGGGTCACCAGTCAGTCTCTAAGTTATCATGTCATACTGGGTCACCAGTCAGTCTCTAAGTTATCATGTCATACTGGGTCACCAGTCAGTCTCTAAGTTATCATGTCATACTGGGTCACCAGTCAGTCTCTAAGTTATCATGTCATACTGGGTCACCAGTCAGTCTCTAAGTTATCATGTCATACTGGGTCACCAGTCAGTCTCTAAGTTATCATGTCATACTGGGTCACCAGTCAGTCTCTAAGTTATCATGTCATACTGGGTCACCAGTCAGTCTCTAAGTTATCATACTGGGTCATACTGGGTCACCAGTCAGTCTCTAAGTTATCATGTCATACTGGGTCACCAGTCAGTCTCTAAGTTATCATGTCATACTGGGTCACCAGTCAGTCTCTAAGTTATCATGTCATACTGGGTCACCAGTCAGTCTCTAAGTTATCATGTCATACTGGGTCACCAGTCAGTCTCTAAGTTATCATGTCATACTGGGTCACCAGTCAGTCAGTAGACCAGTTATCATCTGGGTCACCAGTCAGTCTCTAAGTTATCATGTCATACTGGGTCACATCAGTCAGTCTCTAAATGTTATCATGTCATACTGGGTCACCAGTCAGTCTCTAAGTTATCATGTCATACTGGGTCACCAGTCAGTCTCTAAGTTATCATGTCATACTGGGTCACCAGTCAGTCTCTAAGTTATCATGTCATACTGGGTCACCAGTCAGTCTCTAAGTTATCATGTCATACTGGGTCACCAGTCAGTCACATCTAGACCAGTCAGTCTCTAAGTTATCATGTCATACTGGGTCACCAGTCAGTCTCTAAGTTATCATGTCATACTGGGTCACCAGTCAGTCTCTAAGTTATCATGTCATACTGGGTCACCAGTCAGTCCCATCTAGACCAGTCATCATGTCATACTGGGTCACCAGTCAGTCACATCTAGACCAGTCAGTCTCTAAGTTATCATGTCATACTGGGTCACCAGTCAGTCTCTAAGTTATCATGTCATACTGGGTCACCAGTCAGTCACATCTAGACCAGTCAGTCATCCTAGACCAGTCAGTCACATCTAGACCAGTCAGTCTCTAAGTTATCATGTCATACTGGGTCACCATGCAGTCACATCTAGACCAGTCAGTCCAGACCAGTCAGTCTCTAAGTTATCATGTCATACTGGGTCACCATGCAGTCTCATCTAGACCAGTCATTCTCTAAATTATCATGTCATACTGGGTCACCATGCAGTCACATCTAGACCAGTCAGTCTCTAAGTTATCATGTCATACTGGGTCACCAGTCAGTCTCATCTACCAGTCAGTCACATCTAGTCACCAGTCAGTCTCTAAGTTATCATGTCATACTGGGTCACCAGTCAGTCACATCTAGACCAGTCAGTCTCTAAGTTATCATGTCATACTGGGTCACCAGTCAGTCTCTAAGTATCATGTCATACTGGGTCACCAGTCAGTCTCTAAGTTATCATGTCATACTGGGTCACCAGTCAGTCATCTAGACCAGTCAGTCTAAGTTATCATGTCATACTGGGTCACCAGTGGGTCATGTCATAGTCACCAGTCAGTCTCTAAGTTATCATGTCATACTGGGTCACCAGTCAGTCATGTCATCTAGACCAGTCAGTCTCCTAAGCTATCATGTCATACTGGGTCACCAGTCAGTCTCTAAGTTATCATGTCATACTGGGTCACCAGTCAGTCTCTAAGTTATCATGTCATACTGGGTCACCAGTCAGTCTCTAAGTTATCATGTCATACTGGGTCACCAGTCAGTCTCTAAGTTATCATGTCATACTGGGTCACCAGTCAGTCTCTAAGTTATCATGTCATACTGGGTCACCAGTCAGTCTCTAAGTTATCATGTCATACTGGGTCACCAGTCAGTCTCTAAGTTATCATGTCATACTGGGTCACCAGTCAGTCTCTAAGTTATCATGTCATACTGGGTCACCAGTCAGTCTCTAAGTTATCATGTCATACTGGGTCACCAGTCAGTCCATCTAGACCAGTCAGTCTCTAAGTTATCATGTCATACTGGGTCACCAGTCAGTCTCTAAGTTATCATGTCATACTGGGTCACCAGTCAGTCTCTAAGTTATCATGTCATACTGGGTCACCAGTCAGTCCTAAGTTATCATGTCATACTGGGTCACCAGTCAGTCTCTAAGTTATCATGTCATACTGGGTCACCAGTCAGTCTCTAAGTTATCATGTCATACTGGGTCACCAGTCAGTCTCTAAGTTATCATGTCATACTGGGTCACCAGTCAGTCTCTAAGTTATCATGTCATACTGGGTCACCAGTCAGTCTCTAAGTTATCATGTCATACTGGGTCACCAGTCAGTCTCTAAGTTATCATGTCATACTGGGTCACCAGTCAGTCTCTAAGTTATCATGTCATACTGGGTCACCAGTCAGTCTCTAAGTTATCATGTCATACTGGGTCACCAGTCAGTCTCTAAGTTATCATGTCATACTGGGTCACCAGTCAGTCTCTAAGTTATCATGTCATACTGGGTCACCAGTCAGTCTCTAAGTTATCATGTCATACTGGGTCACCAGTCAGTCTCTAAGTTATCATGTCATACTGGGT
>NC_088403.1:7421084-7425982 GCF_034236695.1 Oncorhynchus nerka
TGTAGAGTCCTCAACACTATCACTCTGTAGAGTCCACACCACTATCACTATCACTCTGTAGAGTCCACAACACTATCACTCTATAGAGTCCACACCACTATCACTCTGTAGAGTCCACACCACTATCACTCTGTAGAGTCCACATCACTATCACTCTGTAGAGTCCACACCACTATCACTATCACTCTATAGAGTCCACAACACTATCACTCTATAGAGTCCACACCACTATCACTATCACTCTGTAGAGTCCACACCACTATCACTATCACTCTGTAGAGTCCACAACACTATCACTCTATAGAGTCCACACCACTATCACTCTGTAGAGTCCACACCACTATCACTCTGTAGAGTCCACACCACTATCACTATCACTCTGTAGAGTCCACAACACTATCACTCTATAGAGTCCACACCACTATCACTCTGTAGAGTCCACACCACTATCACTATCACTCTGTAGAGTCCACAACACTATCACTCTATAGAGTCCACACCACTATCACTCTGTAGAGTCCACACCACTATCACTCTGTAGAGTCCACATCACTATCACTCTGTAGAGTCCACACCACTATCACTATCACTCTATAGAGTCCTCAACACTATCACTCTGTAGAGTCCACACCACTATCACTCTGTAGAGTCCACATCACTATCACTCTGTAGAGTCCTCAACACTATCACTATCACTCTGTAGAGTCCACAACACTATCACTCTGTAGAGTCCTCAACACTATCACTCTGTAGAGTCCTCAACACTATCACTCTGTAGAGTCCACACCACTATCACTATCACTCTGTAGAGTCCACAACACTATCACTCTGTAGAGTCCTCAACACTATCACTCTGTAGAGTCCACACCACTATCACTATCACTCTGTAGAGTCCTCAACACTATCACTCTGTAGAGTCCACACCACTATCACTCTGTAGAGTCCTCAACACTATCACTCTGTAGAGTCCACAACACTATCACTCTGTAGAGTCCTCAACACTATCACTATCACTCTGTAGAGTCCACACCACTATCACTCTGTAGAGTCCACAACACTATCACTCTGTAGAGTCCACACCACTATCACTCTGTAGAGTCCTCAACACTATCACTCTGTAGAGTCCACAACACTATCACTCTGTAGAGTCCACACCACTATCACTCTGTAGAGTCCACAACACTATCACTCTGTAGAGTCCACAACACTATCACTCTGTAGAGTCCACACCACTATCACTATCACTCTGTAGAGTCCACACCACTATCACTATCACTCTGTAGAGTCCACACCACTATCACTCTGTTGAGTCCACACCACTATCACTCTGTAGAGTCCACACCACTATCACTCTGTAGAGTCCTCAACACTATCACTCTGTAGAGTCCACACCACTATCACTATCACTCTGTAGAGTCCACACCACTATCACTCTGTAGAGTCCACACCACTATCACTATCACTCTGTAGAGTCCACAACACTATCACTATCACTCTGTAGAGTCCACACCAATATCACTCTGTAGAGTCCACACCACTATCACTCTGTAGAGTCCACACCACTATCACTCTTGAGTCCACACCACTATCACTCTGTAGAGTCCACACCACTATCACTCTGTAGAGTCCACACCAATATCACTCTGTAATGTCCTCAGCACTATCACTATCACTCTGTAGAGTCCATATTCACTATCACTCTGTAGAGTCCACACCACTATCACTCTGTAGAGTCCACAACACTATCACTCTATAGAGTCTCAACACTATCACTTTGTAGAGTCCACACCACTATCACTTCGGTAGAGTCCACACCACTATCACTCTGTAGAGTCCACACCACTATCACTCTGTAGAGTCTCAACACTAACACTATCACTCTGTAGAGTCCACAACACTAACACTATCACTCTGTAGAGTCCACACCACTATCACTCTGTAGAGTCTCAACACTATCACTTCTGTAGAGTCCACAACACTATCACTCTGTAGAGTCCACACCACTATCACTCTGTAGAGTCCACACCACTATCACTTCTGTAGAGTCTCAACACTATCACTCTGTAGAGTCCACACCACTATCACTATCACTCTGTAGAGTCCACAAATACTATCACTCTGTAGAGTCCCACACCACTATCACTCTGTAGAGTCCACACCACTATCACTGTAGAGTCCACACCACTATCACTCTGTAGAGTCCACACCACTATCACTATCACTCTGTAGAGTCCACAACACTATCACTCTGTAGAGTCCACACCACTATCACTCTGTAGAGTCCACACCACTATCACTCTGTAGAGTCCACACCACTATCACTATCACTCTATAGAGTCCTCAACACTATCACTCTGTAGAGTCCACACCACTATCACTCTGTAGAGTCCACATCACTATCACTCTGTAGAGTCCTCAACACTATCACTATCACTCTGTAGAGTCCACAACACTATCACTCTGTAGAGTCCTCAACACTATCACTCTGTAGAGTCCACACCACTATCACTATCACTCTGTAGAGTCCACAACACTATCACTCTGTAGAGTCCTCAACACTATCACTCTGTAGAGTCCACACCACTATCACTATATTTCTGTAGAGTCTCAACACTATCACTCTGTAGAGTCCACACCACTATCACTCTGTAGAGTCCTCAACACTATCACTCTGTAGAGTCCACAACACTATCACTCTGTAGAGTCCTCAACACTATCACTATCACTCTGTAGAGTCCACACCACTATCACTCTGTAGAGTCCACACCACTATCACTCTGTAGAGTCCACAACACTATCACTCTGTAGAGTCCACACCACTATCACTTCTGTAGAGTCCTCAACACTATCACTCTGTAGAGTCCACAACACTATCACTCTGTAGAGTCCACACCACTATCACTTGTAGAGTCCACAACACTATCACTCTGTAGAGTCCATAACATATCACTCTGTAGAGTCCACACCACTATCACTATCACTCTGTAGAGTCCACACCACTATCACTATCACTCTGTAGAGTCCACACCACTATCACTCTGTTGAGTCCACACCACTATCACTCTGTAGAGTCCACACCACTATCACTCTGTAGAGTCCTCAACACTATCACTCTGTAGAGTCCACACCACTATCACTATCACTCTGTAGAGTCCACACCACTATCACTCTGTAGAGTCCACACCACTATCACTATCACTCTGTAGAGTCCACAACACTATCACTATCACTCTGTAGAGTCCACACCAATATCACTCTGTAGAGTCCACACCACTATCACTCTGTAGAGTCCACACCACTATCACTCTTGAGTCCACACCACTATCACTCTGTAGAGTCCACACCACTATCACTCTGTAGAGTCCACACCAATATCACTCTGTAATGTCCTCAGCACTATCACTATCACTCTGTAGAGTCCACACCACTATCACTCTGTAGAGTCCACACCACTATCACTCTGTAGAGTCCACAACACTATCACTCTATAGAGTCCTCAACACTATCACTCTGTAGAGTCCACACCACTATCACTCTGTAGAGTCCACACCACTATCACTCTGTAGAGTCCACACCACTATCACTCTGTAGAGTCCTCAACACTAACACTATCACTCTGTAGAGTCCACAACACTAACACTATCACTCTGTAGAGTCCACACCACTATCACTCTGTAGAGTCCTCAACACTATCACTCTGTAGAGTCCACAACACTATCACTCTGTAGAGTCCACACCACTATCACTCTGTAGAGTCCACACCACTATCACTCTGTAGAGTCCTCAACACTATCACTCTGTAGAGTCCACACCACTATCACTATCACTCTGTAGAGTCCACAACACTATCACTCTGTAGAGTCCACACCACTATCACTCTGTAGAGTCCACACCACTATCACTCTGTAGAGTCCACACCACTATCACTCTGTAGAGTCCACACCACTATCACTATCACTCTGTAGAGTCCACAACACTATCACTCTGTAGAGTCCACACCACTATCACTCTGTAGAGTCCACACCACTATCACTCTGTAGAGTCCACACCACTATCACTCTATAGAGTCCACACCACTATCACTCTGTAGAGTCCACAACACTATCACCATGTAGAGTCCACACCACTATCACTCTGTAGAGTCCTCAACACTAACACTATCACTATCACTCTGTAGAGTCCACACCACTATCACTATCACTCTGTAGAGTCCACACCACTATCACTCTGTAGAGTCCACACCACTATCACTATCACTCTGTAGAGTCCACAACACTATCACTCTGTAGAGTCCTCAGCACTATCACTCTGTAGAGTCCACACCACTATCACTATCACTCTGTAGAGTCCACACCACTATCACTCTGTAGAGTCCTCAACACTATCACTATCACTCTGTAGAGTCCACAACACTATCACTCTATAGAGTCCACACCACTATCACTCTGTAGAGTCCTCAACACTATCACTCTGTAGAGTCCACATCACTATCACTCTATAGAGTCCTCAACACTATCACTCTGTAGAGTCCTCAACACTATCACTCTGTAGAGTCCACACCACTATCACTCTGTAGAGTCCACAACACTATCACTCTGTAGAGTCCTCAACACTATCACTCTGTAGAGTCTGGTTATCTAGTCTGGTTACCCGTCTCTAGTTAACATTCCACTCCTTGGTCTAGTCTGGTTAACAGTCTCTAGTTAACATTCAACTCCTTTGTCTAGTCTGGTTACCATTCTCTCTAGTTAATATTCCACTCCTTGGTCTAGTCTGGTTATCTAGTCTGGTTACCAGTCTCTCTAGTTAATATTCCACTCCTTGGTCTAGTCTGGTTACCAGTATCTAGTTAACATTCCACTCCTTGGTCTAGTTGGTTATCTAGTCTGGTTACCAGT
>NC_088403.1:7426482-7439556 GCF_034236695.1 Oncorhynchus nerka
AGGAGAGACAGGAGGGTTAGTAGAGACAGGAGGGTTAGTAGGGTTAGGAGAGACAGGAGGGTTAGGAGGGTTAGGAGAGACAGGAGGGTTAGTAGAGACAGGAGGGTTAGTAGGGTTAGGAGAGACAGGAGGGTTAGGAGAGACAGGAGGGTTAGGAGAGACAGGAGGGTTAGAAGGGTTAGGAGAGACAGGAGGGTTAGGAGAGACAGGCGGGTTAGCAGAGACATGAGGGTTAGTAGAGACAGGAGGGTTAGTAGAGACAGGAGGGTTAGTAGAGACAGGAGGGTTAGAAGGGTTAGGAGAGACAGGAGGGTTAGGAGAGACAGGAGGGTTAGGAGAGACATGAGGGGTTGGAGAGACAGGAGGGTTAGTAGAGACAGGAGGGTTAGAAGGGTTAGGAGAGACAGGAGGGTTAGGAGAGACATAAGGGCTAGGAGAGACATGAGAATTAGGAGAGACATAAGGGTTAGGAGAGACAGGAGGGTTAGTAGAGACAGGAGGGTTAGTAGAGACAGGAGGGTTAGGAGAGACAGGAGGGTTAGGAGAGACAGGCAGGGTTAGGAGAGACAGGAGGATTAGGAGAGACATAAGGGTTAGGAGAGACAGGAGGGTTAGTAGAGACAGGAGGGTTAGAAGGGTTAGGAGAGACAGGAGGGTTAGTAGAGACAGGAGGTTAGAAGGGTTAGGAGAGACAGGAGGGTTAGGAGAGACAGGCGGGTTAGGAGAGACATGAGAATTAGGAGAGACATAAGGGTTAGGAGAGACAGGAGGGTTAGTAGAGACAGGAGGGTTAGAAGGGTTAGGAGAGACAGGAGGGTTAGTAGAGACAGGAGGGTTAGAAGGGTTAGGAGAGACAGGAGGGTTAGGAGAGACAGGAGGGTTAGGAGAGACATGAGAATTAGGAGAGACATAAGGGTTAGGAGAGACAGGAGGGTTAGTAGAGACATGAGGGTTAGGAGAGACAGGAGGGTTAGGAGAGACAGGCGGGTTAGGAGAGACATGAGAATTAGGAGAGACATAAGGGTTAGGAGAGACAGGAGGGTTAGTAGAGACAGGAGGGTTAGAAGGGTTAGGAGAGACAGGAGGGTTAGGAGAGACAGGCGGGTTAGGAGAGACATGAGAATTAGGAGAGACATAAGGGTTAGGAGAGACACAAGGGTTAGTAGAGACAGGAGGGTTAGGAGGGTTAGGAGAGACAGGAGGGTTAGGAGGGTTAGGAGAGACACAAGGGTTAGTAGAGACAGGAGGGTTAGGAGAGACAGGAGGGTTAGTAGGGTTAGGAGAGACAGGAGGGTTAGGAGAGACATGCGGGTTAGAAGGGTTAGGAGAGACAGGAGGGTTAGGAGAGACATGAGGGGTTGGAGAGACAGGAGGGTTAGGAGAGACAGGAGGGGTTGGAGAGACATGAGGGTTAGGAGAGACAGGAGGGTTAGGAGAGACAGGAGGGTTAGTAGAGACAGGAGGGTTAGAAGGGTTAGGAGAGACAGGAGGGTTAGGAGAGGCAGGATGGTTAGGAGAGACAGGAGGGTTAGGAGAGACAGGAGGGTTAGTAGAGACAGGAGGGTTAGGAGAGACAGGAGGGTTAGTAGAGATAGGAGGGTTAGTAGAGATAGGAGGGGTTAGGAGAGACAGGAGAGGTTAGGAGAGGCAGGATGGTTAGGAGAGAAAGGAGGGTTAGGAGAGACACAAGGGTTAGTAGAGACAGGAGGGTTAGGAGGGTTAGGAGAGACAGGAGGGTTAGTAGAGACAGGAGGGTTAGGAGGGTTAGGAGAGACACAAGGGTTAGTAGAGACAGGAGGGTTAGGAGAGACAGGAGGGTTAGTAGGGTTAGGAGAGACAGGAGGGTTAGGAGGGTTAGGAGAGACAGGAGGGTTAGTAGAGACAGGAGGGTTAGGAGAGACAGGAGGGTTAGGAGAGACAGGAGGGGTTAGGAGAGACATGAGGGTTAGGAGAGGCAGGATGGTTAGGAGAGAAAGGAGGGTTAGGAGAGACACGAGGGTTAGGGAGAGAATGAGGGTTAGGAGAGGCAGGATGGTTAGGAGAGAAGATATTAGGATGTTAGAGAGGCACAAGGGGGTTAGTAGAGACAGGAGGGTTAGGAGAGAAGGAGGGTTAGGTAGGGTTAGAGACAGGAGGGTTAGGAGAGACAGGAGGGTTAGGAGAAACAGGAGGGTTAGCAGAGACAGGAGGGTTAGAAGGGAGGAGAGACAGGAGGGTTAGGAGGGTTAGGAGGAGACAGGAGGGTTAGTAGAGACAGGAGGGTTAGTAGGGTTAGAGAGACAGGAGGGTTAGGAGAGACAGGAGGGTTAGTAGAGACATAGGCTAATGGTTAGGGAGAGACAGGAGGGTTAGGAGGGTTAGGAGGAGACAGAGAGGGCTAGTAGAGACATGAGGTTAGTAGGGTTAGGAGAGCATTATGAGAGAGACAGGAGGTTAGTAGGGTTAGGAGAGACAGGAGGTTAGAGAGACAGGAGGGTTAGAGAGAGACATGAGGGTTAGAGAGGTTAGGAGAGACAGGGAGGGTTAGGAGAGACAGGAGGGTTAGTAGAGACAGGAGGGTTAGCAGAGACAGTGGATATTAGGAGAGACAGGAGAGAAGGTTAGGAGAGACAGGAGGGTTAGGAGAGAGGACAGGAGGGTTAGAAGGGAGGTTAGGAGACATGAGATTTAGTAGAGAGACAGGAGGGTTAGGAGAGACAGTTAGGAGAGACAGGAGAACTAGGAGAGACATAAGTGGGTGAGGAGAGATACTAGTAGAGACAGGAGGGTTATAGAGACAGGAGGGTTAGAAGACAGGTTAGAGAGACAGGAGGTTAGAGAGACAGGAGAACTAGGAGAGACATGAGGGGTTGGAGAGACAGGAGGGTTAGTAGAGACAGGAGGGTTAGGAAGGGTTAGGAGAGACAGGAGGGTTAGAGAGAGACATAAGGCTTAGAGAGCATGAGAATTAGAGACATAGGAGACATGAGAACTAGGAGAGACAGGAGGTATTAGGAGACAGGATGTAGAGACAGGAGGGGGTTAGTAGAGACAGGAGGGTTAGGAGAGACAGGAGGGTTAGGACAATGAGGACAGGAGATGCTAGAGAGACATGAGAATTAGAGAGACATAAGGTTAGGAGAGACAGAGGGTTAGTAGTGACAGGAGGGGTTAGAAGGGTTAGGAGAGACAGGATGGTTAGGGAGAGACAGGAGGGTTAGGAAGGGTTTAGTAGAGACAGAGGGTTAGGAGAGACAGGATGGGTTAGGAGAGACATGAGAATTAGGAGAGACAGGAGGGTTAGGAGAGACAGGAGGGTTTAGGAGAGACAGGATGGTTAGGAGAGACAGGAGGGTTAGGAGAGACACAAAGGGTTAGTAGAGAGACAGGGTTAGGAGAGACAGGAGGGGTTAGGAGAGACAGGAGGTTGGGTTAGTAGGGTTAGAGAGACAGGAGGTTAGTACCAGAGAGTTAGGAGGAGGAGTTAGAGAGACAGGTTAAGGGAGAGACAGGAGGGTTAGAGAGACAGGAGGGTTAGAGAGACAGGATATTTAGGAGAGACATAGACATGGTTAGAGGCAGATGGTTAGACACAAGGGTTAGTAGAGACAGGAGGGTTAGTAGAGACAGGAGGGGTTAGGAGAGACAGGAGGGTTAGGAGACAGGAGGGTTAGGAGGGTTAGGAGGACAGCCTGTTGATGCAAAGTAGAGACAGGAGGGTTAGGAAGACAGGAGGGTTAGTAGGGTTAGGAGAGACAGGAGGGTTAGGAGAGACAGGAGGGTTAGGAAAACAGGAGGGTTAGGAGAGACAGGAGGGGTTAGGAGACAGAGAGACATTGAGGGGTTAGGGAGAGACAGGAGGGTTAGGAGAGACAGGAGGGGTTGGGGAGACATGAGGGTTAGAGAGACAGGAGGGTTAGGAGGACAGGAGAACAGGTTAGGGAGAGACAGGAGGTTAGAAGGTTAGGAGAGACAGGAGGGTTAGGAGAGGCAGGATGGGTTAGGAGAGACAGGAGGGTTAGGAGAGACAGGAGGGTTAGGAGAGACAGGAGGGTTAGGGAGAGACAGGAGGGTTAGGAGAGACAGGAGGGGTTAGAGAGACAGGAGGGTTAGGAGAGACATGAGGGCAGAGACAGGAGGGTTAGGAGAGAAAGGAGGGTTAGGGAGACAGGGGGTTAGTAGAGACAGGAGGGTTAGGAGGGTTAGGAGAGACAGGATGGTTAGGAGAGACAGGAGGGTTAGGAGAGACAGGTTAGTAGAGACAGGAGGGTTAGTAGAGACAGGAGGGTTAGAATGAGACAGGAGGGTTAGGAGAGACAGGAGGGGTTAGGAGAGACAGAGGGTTAGAGAGACAGGAAGGTTAGGAGAGACAGGAGGGTTAGTAGAGACAGGAGGGTTAGGAGAACAGGAGGGTTAGTAGAGACAGGAGGGTTAGGAGGGTTAGAGAGACAGGAGGGACAGGAGGAGAGAGACAGGAGGGTTAGTAGAGACAGGAGGGTTAGGAGGTTGGAGACAGGAGGGTTAGTAGAGACAGGAGGGTTAGGAGAGACAGGAGGGTTAGGAGAGACAGAGGTTAGGAGGGTTAGAGAGACACAAGGGTTAGTTAGAGACAGGAGGGTTAGTAGAGACAGGAGGTTAGGGTTAGTAGGGGTTAGTAGAGACAGGAGGGTTAGAGAGACAGGAGGTTAGGAGAAGACAGGAGGGTTAGGAGAAACAGGCGGTTAGTAGAGACAGAGGGTTAGAAGACAGGAGGATAAGGTTAGGAGAGACAGGAGGGTTAGGAGGGTTAGGAGAGACAGGAGGGTTAGTAGAGACAGGAGGGTTAGTAGGGTTAGGAGAGACAGGAGGGTTAGGAGAGATAGGAGGGTTAGGAGAGACAGGAGGGTTAGTAGAGACAGGAGGGTTAGAAGGGTTAGGAGAGACAGGAGGGTTAGGAGGGTTAGGAGAGACAGGAGGGTTAGTAGAGACAGGAGGGTTAGTAGGGTTAGGAGAGACAGGAGGGTTAGGAGGGTTAGGAGAGACAGGAGGGTTAGTAGAGACAGGAGGGTTAGTAGGGTTAGGAGAGACAGGAGGGTTAGGAGAGACAGGAGGGTTAGGAGAGACAGGAGGGTTAGAAGGGTTAGGAGAGACAGGAGGGTTAGGAGAGACAGGCGGGTTAGCAGAGACATGAGGGTTAGTAGAGACAGGAGGGTTAGTAGAGACAGGAGGGTTAGTAGAGACAGGAGGGTTAGAAGGGTTAGGAGAGACAGAGGGTTGGAGAGACAGGAGGGTTAGAGAGACATGAGGGTTGGAGAGACAGGAGGGTTAGTAGAGACAGGAGGGTTAGAAGGTTAGGAGAGACAGGAGGTTAGGAGAGACATAAGGGCTAGAGAGAGACATGAATTAGTGAGAGACATAAGGGTTAGGAGAGACAGAGGGTTAGTAGAGACAGGAGGGTTAGTAGAGACAGGGAGGGTTAGGAGAGACAGGAGGGTTAGGAGAGACAGGCGGGTTAGGAGAGACATGAGAATTAGAGAGACATAAGGGTTAGAGACAGGAGGGTTAGTAGAGACAGGAGGGTTAGAAGGGTTAGAGAGACAGGAGGGTTAGTAGAGACAGAGGGTTAGAAGGGTTAGAGAGACAGGAGGGTTAGAGAGACAGAGGGTTAGAAAGTGATTAGAGAGACAGGATGGTTAGGAGGGTTAGGAGAGACAGGGAGGGTTAGGAGAGACAGGAGGGTTAGTAGAGACAGGAGGGTTAGGAGAGACAGGAGGGGTTAGGAGAGACAGGATGGGTTAGGAGAGACAGGATGGTTAGGAGAGACATAAGGGTTAGGAGAGACACAGGAGGGTTAGTAGAGACAGGAGGGTTAGGAGAGACAGGGAGGTTAGTAGAGACAGGAGGGTTAGGAGGGTTAGGAGAGACAGAGAAGGGTTAGGAGAGACAGGAGGGTTAGGAGAGACACAAGGGTTAGTAGAGAGAGACAGGAGGGTTAGGAGAAACAGGAGGGTTAGGAGAAACAGGAGGGTTAGTAGAGACAGGAGGGTTAGAAGGGTTAGGAGAGACAGGAGGTTAGAGGGTTAGGAGAGACAGGAGGGTTAGTAGAGACAGAGGGTTAGTAGGGTTAGGAGAGACAGGAGGGTTAGGAGGAGGAGGGTTAGGAGAGACAGGAGGGTTAGTAGAGACATGGGTTAGGGTTAGGAGAGACAGAGGGTTAGGAAGAGGAGTTAGGAGAGGACAGGAGGGTTAGTAGAGACAGGAGGGTTAGGAGGGTTAGGAGAGACAGGAGGGTTAGGAGGGTTAGGAGAGACAGGAGGTGGAGGGTTAGTAGGGTTAGGAGAGACAGGAGGGTTAGGAGAGACAGGAGGGTTAGGAGAGACAGGAGGGTTAGGAAGGGTTAGAGAGACAGGAGGGTTAGGAGAGACAGGAGGGTTAGCAGAGACAGGGAGGGGGTTAGAAGGGAGGGTTAGGAGAGACAGGAGGGTTAGGAGAGACAGGAGGGTTAGAGGGTTAGGAGAGACAGGAGGGTTAGGAGAGACAGGAGGGTTAGGAGAGACAGGAGGGTTGGAGAGACAGGAGGGTTAGTAGAGGAGGTTAGGAGAGAGACAGGAGGGTTAGGAGAGACAGGAGGTTAGGAGAGACAGGAGAATTAGTAGAGACATAAGGGAGGAGAGACAGGAGGGTTAGTAGAGACAGGAGGGTTAGTAGAGACAGGAGGGTTAGAGAGACAGGAGGGTTAGAGAGACAGTTAGGAGAGACATGAGGGTTAGGAGAGACAGGAGGTTAGGAGAGACAGGAGAATTAGGAGAGACAGGAGGGTTAGTAGGGATAGGAGAGTTAGAGGGTTAGGAGAGACAGGAGGGTTAGAAGGGTTAGGAGAGACAGGAGGGTTAGAAGAGACAGATAAGAAGGGTTAGAGAGACAGGAGGGTTAGTAGAGACAGGAGGCTAGAGGACAGGAGGGTTAGGAGAATTAGGAGAGACAGGAGGGTTAGAGAGACATGAGGTTAGAGGTTAGTAGATACAGGAGGTTAGGAGGTTGGGGAGAGACAGGAGGGTTAGTAGAGACAGGAGGGTTAGTAGGGTTAGGAGAGACAGGAGGGTTAGGAGAGACAGGAGGGTTAGTAGGGTTGAGTTAGGAGGGTTAGTAGGGACAGGAGGGTTAGGAGAGACAGGAGGGTTAGGAGAGACAAGAGGGTTAGGAGAGACATGAGAATTAGAGAGACATAGAGGTTAGGAGAGACAGGAGGGTTAGTAGAGACAGGAGGGTTAGGAGGGTTAGGAGAGACAGGAGGGTTAGTAGAGAGACACAAGGGTTAGTAGAGAGACAGGATAGTTAGAGAGGTTAGGAGGTTTAGTAGGAGGAGTTAGTAGGGTTAGGAGAGACAGGAGGAGGGTTAGGAGGGTTAGGAGAGACAGGAGGGTTAGTAGAGAGAGACAGGAGGTTAGGAGAGACAGGAGGGTTAGGAGAGACAGGAGGGGTTAGGAGAAACAGGAGGGTTAGGAGAGGCAGGATGGTTAGGGGAGACAGGAGGGTTAGGAGGAGCACAAGGGTTAGTAGAGACAGGAGGGTTAGGAGAATATTGGCTTGAGACAGGAGGGTTAGGAGGGTTAGGAGAGACACAAGGGTTAGTAGAGACAGGAGGGTTAGGAGAGACAGGAGGGTTAGTAGGGTTAGGAGAGACAGGAGGGTTAGGAGAGACAGGAGGGTTAGGAGAAACAGGAGGGTTAGGAGAAACAGGAGGGTTAGTAGAGACAGGAGGGTTAGAAGGGTTAGGAGAGACAGGAGGGTTAGGAGGGTTAGGAGAGACAGGAGGGTTAGTAGAGACAGGAGGGTTAGTAGGGTTAGGAGAGACAGGAGGGTTAGGAGGGTTAGGAGACAGGAGGGTTAGTAGAGACATGAGGGTTAGAAGGGTTAGGAGAGACAGGAGGGTTAGGAGAGACAGGAGGGTTAGTAGAGACAGGAGGGTTAGTAGGGTTAGGAGAGACAGGAGGGTTAGGAGAGACAGGAGGGTTAGTAGAGACAGGAGGGTTAGTAGGGTTAGGAGAGACAGGAGGGTTAGGAGAGACAGGAGGGTTAGGAGAGACAGGAGGGTTAGAAGGGTTAGGAGAGACAGGAGGGTTAGGAGAGACAGGCGGGTTAGCAGAGACATGAGGGTTAGTAGAGACAGGAGGGTTAGTAGAGACAGGAGGGTTAGAAGGGTTAGGAGAGACAGGAGGGTTAGGAGAGACAGGAGGGTTAGGAGAGACATGAGGGTTGGAGAGACAGGAGGGTTAGTAGAGACAGGAGGGTTAGAAGGGTTAGGAGAGACAGGAGGGTTAGGAGAGACATAAGGGCTAGGAGAGACATGAGAATTAGGAGAGACATAAGGGTTAGGAGAGACAGGAGGGTTAGTAGAGACAGGAGGGTTAGTAGAGACAGGAGGGTTAGGAGAGACAGGAGGGTTAGGAGAGACAGGCGGGTTAGGAGAGACATGAGAATTAGGAGAGACATAAGGGTTAGGAGAGACAGGAGGGTTAGTAGAGACAGGAGGGTTAGAAGGGTTAGGAGAGACAGGCGGGTTAGTAGAGACAGGAGGGTTAGAAGGGTTAGGAGAGACAGGAGGGTTAGGAGAGACAGGCGGGTTAAGAGAGACATGAGAATTAGGAGAGACATAAGGGTTAGGAGAGACAGGAGGGTTAGTAGAGACAGGAGGGTTAGAAGGGTTAGGAGAGACAGGAGGGTTAGGAGAGACATGCGGGTTAGAAGGGTTAGGAGAGACAGGAGGGTTAGGAGAGACATGAGGGGTTGGAGATACAGGAGGGGTTGGAGAGACAGGAGGGTTAGGAGAGACATGAGGGTTAGGAGAAACAGGAGTGTTATTAGAGACAGGAGGGTTAGGAGGGTTAGGAGAGACAGGAGGGTTAGTAGAGACAGGAGGGTTAGGAGAGACAGGAGGGTTAGGAGAGACAGGAGGATTAGTAGAGACAGGAGGGTTAGAAGGGTTAGGAGAGACAGGAGGGTTAGGAGAGACATGAGGGTTAGTAGAGACAGGAGGTTAGTAGGGTTAGGAGAGACAGGAGGGTTAGGAGAGACATGAGTTAGAGAGGGTTAGGAGAGACAGGAGGGTTAGGAGAGACATGAGGGGTTAGGAGAGACAGGAGGGTTAGGAGAGACAGGAGGGGTTGGAGAGACATGAGGGTTAGGAGAGACAGGAGGGTTAGGAGAGACAGGAGGGTTAGTAGAGACAGGAGGGTTAGAAGGGTTAGGAGAGACAGGAGGGTTAGGAGAGGCAGGATGGTTAGGAGAGACAGGAGGGTTAGGAGAGACAGGAGGGTTAGTAGAGACAGGAGGGTTAGGAGAGACAGGAGGGTTAGTAGAGATAGGAGGGGTTAGGAGAGACAGGAGGGTTAGGAGAGGCAGGATGGTTAGGAGAGAAAGGAGGGTTAGGAGAGACACAAGGGTTAGTAGAGACAGGAGGGTTAGGAGGGTTAGGAGAGACAGGAGGGTTAGTAGAGACAGGAGGGTTAGGAGAGACACAAGGGTTAGTAGAGACAGGAGGGTTAGGAGAGACAGGAGGGTTAGTAGGGTTAGGAGAGACAGGAGGGTTAGGAGGGTTAGGAGAGACAGGAGGGTTAGTAGAGACAGGAGGGTTAGGAGAGACAGGAGGGTTAGGAGAGACAGGAGGGGTTAGGAGAGACAGGAGGGTTAGGAGAGGCAGGATGGTTAGGAGAGAAAGGAGGGTTAGGAGAGACACAAGGGTTAGTAGAGACAGGAGGGTTAGGAGAGACAGGAGGGTTAGTAGAGACAGGAGGGTTAGGAGGGTTAGGAGAGACACAAGGGTTAGTAGAGACAGGAGGGTTAGGAGAGACAGGAGGGTTAGTAGGGTTAGGAGAGACAGGAGGGTTAGGAGAGACAGGAGGGTTAGGAGAGACAGGAGGGTTAGGAGAAACAGGAGGGTTAGTAGAGACAGGAGGGTTAGAAGGGTTAGGAGAGACAGGAGGGTTAGGAGGGTTAGGAGAGACAGGAGGGTTAGTAGAGACATGAGGGGTTAGGAGAGACAGGAGGGTTAGGAGAGACAGGAGGATTAGAAGAGACATGAGGGTAGTAGAGACAGGGAGGTTGTAGAGACAGGAGGGTTAGGAGAGACAGGAGGGTTAGGAGGGTTAGGAGAGACAGGAGGGTTAGTAGAGACAGGAGGGTTAGTAGGGTTAGGAGAGACAGGAGGGTTAGGAGGGTTAGGAGAGACAGGAGGGTTAGTAGAGACAGGAGGGTTAGTAGGGTTAGGAGAGACAGGAGGGTTAGAGAGACAGGAGGTTAGTAGAGACAGGAGGGTTAGAAGGGTTAGGAGAGACAGGAGGGTTAGGAGAGACATGAGGTTAGGAGACAGGAGGGTTAGAGACAGGAGGGTTAGGGTTAGGAGAGACAGGAGGGTTAGAAGAGACAGGAGGACAGGAGGGTTAGGAGAGACAGGAGGGTTAGGAGAGACATAAGGGTTAAGGGGTTAGGAGAGACATGAGGGTTAGTAGAGACAGGGAAGTTGAAAGTTAGGAGAGACAGGAGGGTTGGAGAGACATGGGTTAGGAGAGACAGGAGGGTTAGTAGAGACATAAGGGCTAGGAGAGACATGAGAAGGGGTTAGGAGAGACAGGCGGGTTAGGAGAGACAGGAGAATTAGAGAGACATAAGGGTTAGGAGAGACAGGAGGGTTAGTAGAGACAGGGAGGGTTAGAAGGGTTAGGAGACAGGAGGGTTAGTAGAGACATGAGAATTAGAGAGACATAAGGGTTAGGAGAGACAGGAGGGTTAGTAGAGACATGAGGGTTAGAGACATAAGGGTTAGGAGAGACAGGAGGGTTAGTGAGACAGGAGGGTTAGAAGGGTTAGGAGAGACAGGAGGGTTAGGAGAGAGACAGGGTTAGGGGTTAGGAGAGACATGAGGTTAGGAGAGACATGAGGGGTTGGAGAGTACAGGAGAGACAGGAGGTTAGGAGAGACATGAGGTTAGGAGAGACAGGAGGGTTAGTAGAGACAGGAGGGTTAGGAAGGGTTAGGAGAGACAGGAGGGTTAGTAGAGACAGGAGGGGAGGGTTAGGAAGGGAGGATTAGTAGAGACATTAGAGGGTTAGGAGAGACAGGAGGGTTAGGAGAGACATGAGGGTTAGTAGAGACAGGAGGGCTAGAAGGGTTAGGAGAGACAGGAGGGTTAGGAGAGACAGGCGGGTTAGGAGAGACATGAGAATTAGGAGAGACATAAGGGTTAGGAGAGACAGGAGGGTTAGTAGAGACAGGAGGGTTAGAAGGGTTAGGAGAGACAGGAGGTTAGGAGAGACAGGAGGGTTAGGAGATACATGAGGGGTTGGAGAGACAGGAGGGTTAGTAGAGACAGGAGGGTTAGGAGAGACAGGAGGGTTAGGAGAAACAGGAGTGTTATTAGAGACAGGAGGGTTAGGAGGGTTAGGAGAGACAGGAGGGTTAGTAGAGACATGAGGGTTAGGAGAGACATGAGGGTTAGGAGAGACATGAGGGTTAGGAGAGACATGAGGATTAGGAGGGTTAGGAGAGACATGAGGGGTAGTAGAGACATGTGGGGGGTTAGTAGGGTTAGGAGAGACAGGAGGGTTAGGAGAGACAGGAGGGTTAGGAGAGACAGGAGGGTTAGAAGGGTTAGGAGAGACAGGAGGGTTAGGAGAGACAGGAGGGTTGAGAAGAGGGTTAGTAGAGACAGGAGGGTTAGTAGAGACAGGAGGGTTAGAAGGGTTAGGAGAGACAGGAGGGTTAGGAGAGACAGGAGGGTTAGGAGAGACATGAGGGGTTGGAGAGACAGGAGGGTTAGTAGAGACAGGAGGGTTAGAAGGGTTAGGAGAGACAGGAGGGTTAGGAGAGACATAAGGGCTAGGAGAGACATGAGAATTAGGAGAGACATAAGGGTTAGGAGAGACAGGAGGGTTAGTAGAGACAGGAGGGTTAGTAGAGACAGGAGGGTTAGGAGAGACAGGAGGGTTAGGAGAGACAGGCGGGTTAGGAGAGACATGAGAATTAGGAGAGACATAAGGGTTAGGAGAGACAGGAGGGTTAGTAGAGACAGGAGGGTTAGAAGGGTTAGGAGAGACATGAGGGTTAGGAGAGACAGGAGGGTTAGAAGGGTTAGGAGAGACAGGAGGGTTAGGAGAGACATGAGGATTAGGAGAGACAGGAGTGTTATTAGAGACAGGAGGGTTAGTAGAGACAGGAGGGTTAGGAGAGACATGAGGGTTAGGAGAGACATGAGGGTTAGGAGAGACATGAGGTTAGGAGAGACATGGGTTAGGAGAGACATGAGGATTAGAAGGGTTAGGAGAGACATGAGGGGTAGTAGAGACATGGGGGTTGTAGAGACAGGAGGGTTAGGAGAGACAGGAGGGTTAGGAGAGACAGGAGGGTTAGGAGAGACAGGAGGGTTAGTAGAGACAGGAGGGTTAGGAGAGACATGAGGGTTAGGAGAGACATGAGGATTAGGAGGGTTAGGAGAGACAGGAGGGTTAGAAGGGTTAGGAGAGACAGGAGGGTTAGGAGAGACAGGAGGATTAGTAGAGACAGGAGGGTTAGAAGGGTTAGGAGAGACAGGAGGGTTAGGAGAGACATGAGGGTTAGTAGAGACAGGAGGGCTAGAAGGGTTAGGAGAGACAGGAGGGTTAGGAGAGACAGGCGGGTTAGGAGAGACATGAGAATTAGGAGAGACATAAGGGTTAGGAGAGACAGGAGGGTTAGTAGAGACAGGAGGGTTAGAAGGGTTAGGAGAGACAGGAGGGTTAGGAGAGACAGGAGGGTTAGGAGATACATGAGGGGTTGGAGAGACAGGAGGGTTAGTAGAGACAGGAGGGTTAGGAGAGACAGGAGGGTTAGGAGAAACAGGAGTGTTATTAGAGACAGGAGGGTTAGGAGGGTTAGGAGAGACAGGAGGGTTAGTAGAGACATGAGGGTTAGGAGAGACATGAGGGTTAGGAGAGACATGAGGGTTAGGAGAGACATGAGGATTAGGAGGGTTAGGAGAGACATGAGGGGTAGTAGAGACATGGGGGGTTGTAGAGACAGGAGGGTTAGGAGAGACAGGAGGGTTAGGAGAGACAGGAGGGTTAGGAGAGACAGGAGGGTTAG
>NC_088403.1:7450056-7465056 GCF_034236695.1 Oncorhynchus nerka
TGGGTCATCGTCCTGTTTTTTATACAGGTAACGAGTTCACACAGGTGCAGTTAATACAGGTAATGAGTGGAGGACAGGAGGGCTTCTTAAAGAAAAACTAACAGGTCTGTGCGAGCCGGAATTCTTACTGGTTGGTAGGTGATCAAATACTTATGTCATGCAATAAAATGCAAATTAATTACTTAAAAATCATGCAATGTGATTTTCTGGATTTTTGTTTTAGATTCCGTCTCTCACAGTTGAAGTGAACCTATGATAAAAAAGTACAGACCTCTACATGCTTTGTAAATAGGAAAACCTGCAAAATCGTCAGTGTATCAAATACTTGTTCTCCCCGCTGTACATCTGTGGAAAATAGACCGATACAAATATATCTGTGAAAAGGTTAAAGGTCAACCGATGTATCGTTCCGGGCTCTATAATTCCACCTGTAAAGGTTATGCTCACAGGCTGTGAACAGTACTGCAGTATTTACTCTACATGCTTTCGGTAGTGGATTCATTGATGGCATCGAAGGTTGATTCATCGTTGCATTAGAACATCTCAAACGATGCTTTCAGGTTACATAAACACCCAACAGGCTCCTACATCTTCCACCTGAGTAGTGCCAGTCGGCAGCCAATCAGGCGTGAGAATGCCTCACGGTCACTGCATCCCATTCGAACCCTAACGATGACAGTCTGAACATGCCCCCCCCTCTACCTCTACTGTGGATTGGCTACACACTCTATATTCTGAATTCCAAATGGACACCTTGATGTCTCCAGGACCAGGTTTGAGAAACACTGTAACTGAGCCATTCCCACATGTCCGAGGTGATTGGACAGGTGGGTAGGTGGAAGCGGATAGGGTCACATTTCCATTAACATCTTAGCCAATCAGAAGGCAAAAGGGGGTCGAATTGGAATTCCCCCTTTCTGCCCTTAACAGATGAGGCCCCAAAGGAAGGTGCTGATCAGTGAAATTTCACTTTAAACCTGAGGAGGACAGTCTGAACCCGAGGAGGACAGTCTGAACCTGAGGAGGACAGTCTGAACCCGAGGAGGACAGTCTGAACCCGAGGAGGACATTCTGAACCTGAGGAGGACAGTCTGAACCCGAGGAGGACAGTCTGAACCTGAGGAGGACAGTCTGAACCCGAGGAGGACAGTCTGAACCCGTGGAGGACAGTCTGAACCCGAGGAGGACAGTCTGAACCTGAGGAGGACAGTCTGAACCTGAGGAGGACAGTCTGAACCTGAGGAGGACAGTCCGAACCTGAGGAGGACAGTCTGAACCTGAGGACAGTCTGAACCTGAGGAGGACAGTCTGAACCCGAGGAGGACAGTCTGAACCCGTGGAGGACAGTCTGAACCCGAGGAGGACAGTCTGAACCTGAGGAGGACAGTCTGAACCTGAGGAGGACAGTCTGAACCTGAGGAGGACAGTCTGAACCCGAGGAGGACAGTCTGAACCCGAGGAGGACAGTCTGAACCTGAGGAGGACAGTCTCATCGTAATAGATACATAAACACTCAACAGGCTCCTACAGTCTGAACCTGAGGAGGACAGTCTGAACCTGAGGAGGACAGTCTGAACCCGAGGAGGGCAGTCTGAACCCGAGGAGGACAGTCTCATCGTAATAGCTGGAATGGAATGAATGGAAGACGTTTGATGAGTTGGATACCTTTCCTTCACTCTGCGGCTCGTTCTAATTCTCTAGGGTCCATTTGGAATTCAGTGATGCATCAGTACCCTTCCTCCCTGCCCTTCACAAAGAGGGTCCAAGGAGGGTCCTGCTGCTCTGGCCTGTGTCTGGAAATGATTTGTGGGAAGTCTCCCCCTGCTAGTCCAGTTAATGAGATAATTCTGGGGATTTAGAGAATAGGAGAGGGGGGTATGTAAGGTGGAGGAGGGGGTGGAAGAGGCAGGGGAGCAGAAGGAGGGAGGGAGGAGAGAGGGGTGGAAGAGGCAAGGGAGCAGAAGGAGGGAGGAGGGAGTGAGGAGAGAGGGGGGGGGGGAGAGGCAGGGGAGGAGCAGAAGGAGGGAGGAGTGTCCCTCTCTTTCAGTCAGATCCTCTGCTCTTACCCCTGGCTTACCCCTTAATGGGCAAGATGTGCACAGACCGAGAGGAAAGGAAAAGTGTGTAGGAATATTGGGAGAGAGACAGCACCAGGAATCCTAGAATATGTACCTCAGCAGCTTCTATGTAAAAGGAGATGACGAGACACGCCTCCTTCTCAAAACCCATTGGAAGAGAAGATCAGAGGGAAGGGACCTCTGGCTTTCTCGTCCAATGGGTTTTGAGAAGGAGAGAAGAGAGGGGACGTGAGCAGTATGCAATTGAGTTTCAATGTTACTCGTGAGCTCAGCCCAGTCCCTGAGGTAGTACTTTACACTGACTAGCTAAAGATGCTAAAGTTACTGCAGTTTACTCTGGCTAGCTAAAGTTAGCTAACGTTACTGCAGTTTACTCTGGCTAGCTAAAGTTAGCTAACGTTACTGCAGTTTACTCTGGCTAGCTAAAGATGCTAACGTTACTGCAGTTTACTCTGGCTAGCTAAAGATGCTAAAGTTACTGCAGTTCACTCTGGCTAGCTAAAGTTAGCTAAAGTTTCTGCAGTTTACTCTGGCAAGCTAAAGTTACTGCAGTTTTCTCTGGCTAGCTAAAGTTACTGCAGTTTACTCTGGCTAGCTAAAGATGCTAAAGATGCTAAGGGTAAAAGCTACAGCATGACTGTAATAAGACATATCCATTCTGCTGTTTAACCCTTAGTCTACCCAACCACTCACAACCACGCATTTTTAGGAGTTATGAGATGTGGCTGGAGCTTATCGACCCAAATGGCACCCTATTCCATTCATAGTGCACTACTTTTGACCAGGGCCCATATGGCTCTGGTTAGAAGTAGTGCACTATATACGTAATAGGGTGCCTTTCTGGATGTACTCTGTAGGTTATCGACCCACTCTGCATGTGGAAGCCTCACAACGTCCGTTGTCAATCTATTTCCTGTTCTTGGTCAGCAGCAGCGTTGTGTCAGATTGATTACCTAGCAGATCCTGGGTCGTCTGTGTGTGTGTACGTGCGTGTGTGTGTGTGTGTGTGTGTGCGCGTCTGTGTGTACGTGTGCGTGTACGTGTGTGTGTACGTGTGTGCATGTGTGTGTGTGTGCGTGTACGTAGTGTGTGTATGTGTGTGTCGTTCAGGACGATATGCCTGAGTCAGAGAACCAGGGAGGAGGGAGACAGGGAGCGTCCCGCAGGCCAGGCGATAGGATTGATTACTGGGGAGGAGAAGGAAGGCAAGGGGGTAGTTGGGAGAGGGAAGACCATGATATATGGACTGTCTGCTTTTGCAATTACCTGATCACTTTGTTAGGGGCAATTAATTTAATGAAGTCCTAGGAGCCGTACGGTCCTGAGATTATAAGTAGAGAAATGTGACTCTAGAAAGGCTTGAACAGCTGTTGCCAAGGTATTCGTCATCCTATTGTTGCAGGCATCCGCCAGTTTGATGTTTACATTGCAGATATGGAAATGGTGCTGTCTGTCTGTCTGTCTGTCTGTCTCTTTGTCTCCCTCCTCTCTCTCTCCCTCTCTCTCTCTTTCCTCCCTCTCTCTCTCTCTCTCTCTCTCTCTCTCTCTCTCCGCCTCCTCTCTCTCCCTCTCTCCTCTCTCTCTCTCTCTCTCTCCCCCTCTCTCTCTCCCTCTCTCCTCTCTTTCCCCTCTCTCTCCCCCTCCTCTCTCTCCCTCTCTCTCTCTCTCTCTCCCCTCTCTCCTCTCTCTCCCCTCTCTCTCCCCCTCCTCTCTCCCCTCTCTACTCTCTCTCTCTCTCTCTCTCTCTCTCTCTCTCTCTCTCCTCCTCTCTCTCTCCTCTCTCCTCTCTCTCTCTCTCCCCTCCTCTCTCTCTCCTCTCTCTCTCTCTCCCCTCTCTCTCCCCCTCCTCTCTCTCTCCCCTCTCTCTCCCCCTCCTCTCTCCTCTCTCCCCCTCCTCTCTCTCTCTCCCCCTCTCCCCCCTCTCCCTCTCTACTCTCTACTCTTCATAGTAATATAATAAGCCTGTGATGGTAAGCATCCATCAATTCTAGAACATGTCAATGTTCCCTTTCCTCTGCTTGGTCAAAGTATCTATTTAACTAAGGTTTTACCATTTTGCAGGCAATAAGTCTTTCTTTTCAAATACATTTTTTTTCATCCTGACGTGAAATATGTTGACGCTGATAAATCGGTGTATTTATGTGGTGACACATACAGGACACGTACCGATACTGCCAAGAGAACAGATGAGATGACATCTCACCACCGCGCCAGGTGCTTGGCACTCGCATATTTTCTGCATAGCTCGACATGAAACCTGTTCTCGTTAGCAGATGCAGAGGCAAGATATTATTTTCCTTCTTGTCTCTCTCTCTCTCTCTCTCTGGAATGGAGAGGCAGGGAGAGGAATGGAATGGAGAGGCAGAGAGAGAGGGATGGAATGGAGAGGCAGAGAGCGAGGAATGTAGAGGTAGAGAGATAGATGAATGTAGAGGTAGAGAGAGAGGAATGTAGAGGTAGAGAGAGAGATTAATGTAGAGGTAGAGAGAGAGGAATGGAATGGAGAGGCAGAGAGAGAGATGAATGTAGAGGTAGAGAGAGAGGAATGTAGAGGTAGAGAGCGAGAGGAATGTAGAAGTAGAGAGAGAGGAATGTAGAGGTAGAGAGAGAGGGGAATGTAGAGGTAGAGAGAGAGGAATGTAGAGTTAGAGAGAGAGAGGAATGTAGAGGTAGAGAGAGATGAATGTAGTTGTAGAGAGAGAGAGATGAATGTAGAGGTAGAGAGAGAGGAATGTAGAGGTAGAGAGAGAGAGGAATGTAGAGGTAGAGAGAGATGAATGTAGAGGTAGAGAGAGAGGAATGTAGAGGTAGAGAGAGAGGAATGTAGAGGTAGAGAGAGAGGAATGTAGAGGTAGAGAGAGAGGAATGTAGAGGTAGAGAGAGAGGAATGTTGAGGTAGAGATAGAGAGGAATGTAGAGGTAGAGAGAGATGAATGTAGAGGTAGAGAGAGAGGAATGTAGAGGTAGAGAGAGAGAGGAATGTAGAGGTAGAGAGAGAGAGGAATGTAGAGGTAGAGAGAGAGAGGAATGTAGAGGTAGAGAGAGATGAATGTAGAGGTAGAGAGAGAGAGGAATGTAGAGGTAGAGAGAGAGGAAGAGAGAGAGATCGATGTAGATGCAGAGAGAGAGAGAGGGAGATATAGATGAAAGGAATGGAGGCAGAGGGAGAGGAAGAGAGAGAGAGAGATGTAGAGGCAGAGAGAGAGAGAGATCAAATGAATGGAGAGGCAGAGAGAGAGATATGTAGAGGCAGAGAGAGATATGTAGAGGCAGAGAGAGATATGTAGAGGCAGAGAGAGAGATGTAGAGGCAGAGAGATATATAGATGAAAGGAATGGAGGCAGAGGGAGAGGAAGAGAGAGAGAGATGTACTATGTCATTTATGTCATGTACTAGTTATTTATGGTGAGGGAGAAACCATACATATTACTGGCAGATACAGTATGTGTATGACAGCCGTTATCCCATGACCATTTATTCCCTGAACTATTTCAAATGAACAATAATAGAAACGCAACATTTAAATCCCAGGAATGTTCCATACGCACAAAAACATATTTCTGTCAAATTTTGTGCAGAAATTTGAATTTGTTAACATCCCCTGTTAGTGAGCATTTCTCCTTTGTCAAGATAATCCATCCACCTGACAGGTGTGACAGGTGTGACATAGAATCTGATTAAACAGCATGATCATTACACATGTGCACCTTGTGCTGGGGGACAATAAAAGGCCTATTTAAAATGTTCAGTTTTGTCACACAACACAATGCCACAGATGTCTCAAGATGAAGGAGCGTTTTGCATGCTGACGCTAGGAATGTCCACCAAAGCTGTTGGCCAGAGAATTGAATGTTAATTTCTGTACCATAAGCTGCCTCCAACGTCGTTTCAAGGAATTTGGTGGTACATCCAACCGGCCTCACAGTCCACATGTAACCACATCAGCCCACATCTGGCTTCTTCATATTATTACTATTGACGTGAACTTCATTATACTGGATTTACTGAACTGCTGTGCCACTATACTGCTGTGACAATATCTACTAATTGTAGTTCATGCCAATGAGGCAATCTGAATTTGAATTTGAGAAAATACTGTAGAGGCAGAGGGAGAGAATGAGAGAGAGAGACAGAGAGGGAAAGAGCGAGAAAAAGTGAATGAGAGAGAGAGAGAGAGGGGGGTAGATAGAAAGAGAGAGAGAATGATAAACAGAGGGAGAAACAGAGAGAGAGAGAGAGAGAGAGAGAATGATAAACCAGGGAGAAACAGAGAGAGAGAGAGAGAATGATAAACAGAGAGAGAGAGAGAATGATAAACAGAGAGGGATAGAGAGAGAGAGAGAGAGACAGAGAGAGAGAGAGAGTGACAGAGAGAGAGAGAGAATGACAGATAGAGAGAGAGAGAGAGAGAGAGAGAGAGACAGAGAGAGACAGAGAGAGAGAGTGACAGAGAGAGAGAGAGAATGACAGATAGAGAGAGAGAGAGCGCGAGAGGTAGAGAAAGAGAGAGAGAGACAGAGAGAGAGACAGAGAGAGAGAGAGAGATACAGAGAGAGAGAGAGAGAGAGAGAGAGAGAGATTGACATACTGTAGCAGTGAGATGCAGAGTAGCCCCCCAAGTCTCCCAATAGAAAAGGTCCTTTTGCTAATTGCCTGTCAGACTATGAGGCTGTGGGACTGCCCTCAGCCCAGCGCAGGATGGAGGCCCGTCTAGCTTCCACTAATGAACCCAACAGATCTGCACTTTGTGGTCCTTGAGAACTCTATATCAATGGGTCCCAAAATAACACCCTATTCCCTCTGTAGTGCACTACTTTTTTTTAGTGTTTGAAGTAGTAGGGGGAAAGTGTGCCATTTGGCATGCAGGCCAGATACCCAGCCGTATTGCACTGCTAGAACCAAACAACTCCTCTCGCTCTACATATTATTGTCTTGGCCTGGTGAGAAGAGGTCATATTTAATATTTAGACTGTCGATGAGGCACTCGCTGAGTGGATGGAATTCAACAGCCCTCTCACTAAAACCCACTGTGAGTTTCCTGCAGGGATTTTGTCTGGTTGATTATAAACTCAAAAACATCCAGATCCTTTTGACTCGTAACGTTACAGTGGAAAGGAAACGTTTGTGTTTGGAAATACCTGGATTTCTGCATAAATTAGGTCATCAAATTTGATGTGGCCCTTTCCAGCTTTAATGTAAGTCAACCATTATAAATCGTAGGTCTTTCTGAGATCTATTTTGTTCGAGGGATGGTTCACATCAGGCAATGCCTCTTGTGAATAACAAACTCACATTTTGTGAGTGTTTTTTTATAGAGCAAGGTAGTCCTAACCAACATCTCCAATCTCGTCTCATTGGTTGGACTGCAGATTAGCTGACTCCTGACTCCAGGTTAGCTGACTCCTGACTCCAGGTTAGCTGACTCCTGACTCCTGACTCCAGGTTAGCTGACTCCTGACTCCAGGTTAGCTGACTCCTGACTCCAGGTTAGCTGACTCCTGACTCCAGGTCAGCTGACTCCTGACTCCAGGTTAGCTGACTCCTGACTCCAGGTTAGCTGACTCCTGACTCCAGGTTAGCTGACTCCTGACTCCAGGTTAGCTGACTCCTGACTCCAGGTTAGCCTACTCCTGACTCCAATTATCTTTTGGAGAAGTCATTAGCCTTGGGGGTTCACGTACTTTTCCCAACCTGCACTTTGAATGTTTAAATGATATATTCAATATAGACAAGACAAATACAATAATTTGTGTGTTATTAGTTTAAGCAGACTGTGTTTGTCTATTGTTGTGACTAAGATAAAGATCAGATCAGATTTGATGACCAATTTATGCAGGAATCCAGGTATTTCCAAAGGGTTCACATACTTTTCCTTGCCACTGTAGATCATCTGATATGACAGTATTTTAAAGAATAAACTCACTCCTTTTTGCTGACGTTGTCAAGCCTCACGTCAAGTCTGACGCTACAGCAATGCACCATGGGACTGAGGAGGCTTTGAGGAGGCGCTGGTGGTGTGGAAGCCCTGTCACAGGTCAGTCAAGGGGACCTGAAGACCGGCTACTTGCCCAGAGACGAGCTGCGTCAGTGGCAGAGAGCTGGGGCCTGAGGGTTGTTTGACAGTGTAGAGAGGAGGACAGCCAGTCATTGCTGGTAGTTTGACAGCAGTCAGGCTATATGTCCAGCTGATGGTTACTTCCTGTACCAGAGGTCAAGAGGTCAGGAGGGTCAAGAGGTCCAGAGACATCAGCCACAGACAGACAGGGGGTCAGCTCACTAGGACTTACTTAGCTTTCTAGTCCACACGTCTATTCTATTCTAGTCCTCTGCACGTTTAGCATCAAGAGGAGGGGCATGTTGCTGCTCGTTCCGTGACCTTCCAGGATGGTCTTTGGTTCCGTGACCTTCCAGGATGGTCTTTGGTTCCGTGACCTTCCAGGATGGTCTTTGGTTCCGTGACCTTCCAGGATGGTCTTTGGTTCCGTGACCTTCCAGGATGGTCTTTGGTTCCGTGACCTTCCAGGATGGTCTTTGGTTCAGGGACATCACAGCTTTGTTTCTTTGAAAGGTCTCTGCCTCTGTGATTTGGGGCCAAAATCTGTGTCACTTTGTTGTGTCTTTTCTCAAATGTGGGTCCCTGATCAAAAGTAACACAACCTTGGGGGAATAGGGGGTCATTTGGGGACACAACCTTGGGGGATAGGGGGCCATTTGGGGACACATCCTTGGGGGATAGGGTGTCATTTGGGGACACATCCTTGGGGGATAGGGGGCCATTTGGGGACACAGCCTTGGGGGATAGGGGGCCATTTGGGGACACATCCTTGGGGGGATAGGGTGCCATTTGGGGACACAGCCTTGGGGGGATAGGGGGCCATTTGGGGACACATCCTTGGGGGGATAGGGGGCCATTTGGGGACACATCCTTGGGGGGATAGGGGGCCATTTGGGGACACAGCCTTGGGGGAATAGGGGGCCATTTGGGGATACAGCCTTGGGGGAATAGGGGGCCATTTGGGGACACAGCCTTGTTTCTTTCAGTGTATCGTCTGTCCACCACCTGTATCCATCCCATACTGATTGTCAGAGTCACAAATAACCCAAACTGAATCAGACCCACAAGCGGTTTCCTTGCTCCTGTGATGGAAATTACTAGATAGATTCACAGCTCCCTCAATCTAAATTCTGCTCGTTTGTTTTTTTTTTGGTTGCACAGAGGCCTAAGATTGAGAGTCTCAAGAGTGAATTTTGTTTTGTAGCCTTAGGCGGGATTAAATGTTAGTTCATGACTCACTCAGTCTAAATCCAGGTGATTTTATTCACACAAGCATTGCCCTCTATTTAGATGTGTTTGGTGTTTGAGTGCCTCTTGGTAGGAATACGAAGGATCATTCTTAATGTCCATGGAGCAAATATCCCAGGGGGGGGGGGGGGGGGGCTGAGAGAGTGTTGCATTTAATGTCTGGAGGGCTTCTAGCTCTATTCAATGTTTAGAGGGCTTCTAGCTCTATTCATCAATGTCTGGAGGGCTTCTAGCTCTATTCAATGTCTGGAGGGCTTCTAGCTCTATTCAATGTTTAGAGGGCTTCTAGCTCTATTCATCAATGTCTGGAGGGCTTCTAGCTCTATTCATCAATGTCTGGAGGGCTTCTAGCTCTATTCAATGTTTAGAGGGCTTCTAGCTCTATTCATCAATGTCTGGAGGGCTTCTAGCTCTATTCTATGTTTAGAGGGCTTCTAGCTCTATTCAATGTTTAGAGGGCTTCTAGCTCTATTCATCAATGTCTGGAGGGCTTCTAGCTCTATTCAATTTTTAGAGGGCTTCTAGCTCTATTCATCAATGTCTAGAGGGCTTCTAGCTCTATTCATCAATGTCTGGATGGCTTCTAGCTCTATTCATCAATGTCTGGAGGGCTTCTAGCTCTATTCATCAATGTCTGGAGGGCTTCTAGCTCTATTCATCAATGTCTAGAGGGCTTCTAGCTCTATTCATCAATGTCTAGAGGGCTTCTAGCTCTATTCAATGTCTGGAGGGCTTCTAGCTCTATTCAATGTTTAGAGGGCTTCTAGCTCTATTCATCAATGTCTGGAGGGCTTCTAGCTCTATTCATCAATGTCTGGAGGGCTTCTAACTCTATTCATCAATGTCTAGAGGGCTTCTAGCTCTATTCAATGTTTAGAGGGCTTCTAGCTCTATTCATCAATGTCTAGAGGGCTTCTAGCTCTATTCATCAATGTCTAGAGGGCTTCTAGCTCTATTCAATGTCTGGAGGGCTTCTAGCTCTATTCAATGTTTAGAGGGCTTCTAGCTCTATTCATCAATGTCTAGAGGGCTTCTAGCTCTATTAATCAATGTCTGGAGGGCTTCTAGCTCTATTCATCAATGTTTAGAGGGCTCCCAGGTCTATTCATCAATTTCTGGAGGGCTTCTAGCTCTATTCATCAATGTTTAGAGGGCTTCTAGCTCTATTCATCAATGTTTAGAGGGCTTCTAGCTCTATTCATCAATGTCTGGAGGGCTTCTAGCTCTATTCATCAATGTCTAGAGGGCTTCTAGCTCTATTCAATGTTTAGAGGGCTTCTAGCTCTATTCATCAATGTTTAGAGGGCTTCTAGCTCTATTCAATGTCTGGAGGGCTTCTAGCTCTATTCAATGTTTAGAGGGCTTCTAGCTCTATTCATCAATGTCTGGAGGGCTTCTAGCTCTATTCAATGTTTAGAGGGCTTCTAGCTCTATTCATCAATGTCTAGAGGGCTTATAGCTCTATTCATCAATGTCTGGAGGGCTTATAGCTCTATTCATCAATGTCTGGAGGGCTTATAGCTCTATTCATCAATGTCTAGAGGGCTTCTAGCTCTATTCATCAATGTTTAGAGGGCTTCTAGCTCTATTCATCAATGTTTAGAGGGCTTCTAGCTCTATTCATCAATGTCTGGAGGGCTTCTAGCTCTATTCATCAATGTTTAGAGGGCTTCTAGCTCTATTCATCAATGTCTAGAGGGCTTCTAGCTCTATTCATCCATGTTTAGAGGGCTTCTAGCTCTATTCATTGTCTGGAGGGCTTCTAGCTCTAGCTCAGTGGTGCAAAGTGTCACTGAGCTTCAGCCGGTAGGTTTGAAGAGATGCCTGGAGAGGTTTGACAAGACCTGCCTTCGTAAAACAGCAGGGTAACGTGTTACGTTTTGGTGCTGAGAAGTGAACATCTCAAGAGTTGTTCTCTGTGTGATTCAGAGGTGCTCCCTGTTGGCGTAAACAAACACTGCTGTAGTTACCGTGGCGATAACACAGCATTGTAATGGGCCCCGGGGCCCCCTGCTAAGAGGCTGGAGGTTATTTCCCTTGACTGAGCTTCAGCCAATGAGCTTGAAGAGATTAGACAAGACAAGCCTTCCTTCTTCCTTCACACACACACACACACACACACACACACACACACACACACCAAACCGTTCTGTGTTTTCACGTCTGTGCCTTGGTTTTTTTTAGCTGATGAAATGCAGTTTGAAAAGGGAATTTGGATGTTGTTTTTGTGAGTAGCCTCTGGTTTCAGAACTTCACCTTGGCCTGGATGTAAGATGCTGTTACGATTGAAAAGTGAATGTTGATGTTGTCTCTTTGGGTAGAGGACTAGATGGTGAGATAATGTGCATGTTTTCAGTGTGAATGTTGTGATGTTTATTCGTGTGGTTGTCCTCAGGTGAGAGGAAACATTAGTTAAAGCTGACCCAGTCGTCAGGGTTGTTAAGGTAACGTTGGATCAAGAAACATTTTTAAACTTTTTACATTTTTAAATCCCCTACACCTCAGCCTAGGATCTTTTTGCATAATTTGGTTTTGCCTGACAGCTGTTTTAACGTACAAGCATACTGTAGCTATCTCCATGTTTTAGCCACGCTGATACACATCTCATCTCTTTCCTCTAGATAAAGAGAGAGAGGGAGAGAGGGAGGGAGGGAGGGAGAGAGAGAGAGAGAGAGAGAGAGAGAGAGAGAGAGGGAGGGAGGGAGGGAGAGAGAGAGAGAGGGGAGGGAGGGAGGGAGGGAGGGAGGGAGGGAGAGAGAGAGAGAGAGATATCACTGTCCTCTACCATACATTACTATTAAAATAATACCACCACATATCATGTATGTCAGAGGGTAGTGTATATGGTGGTGTTATTTTAATAGTAATGTATGTCAGAGGGTAGTGTATGTGGTGGTATCATTGTAATAGTAATGTATGTCAGAGGGTATGTGGTGGTATCATTGTAATAGTAATGTATGTCAGAGGGTATGTGGTGGTATCATTGTAATAGTAATGTATGTCAGAGGGTAGTGTATGTGGTGGTATCATTGTAATAGTAATGTATGTCAGAGGGTATGTGGTGGTATCATTGTAATAGTAATGTATGTCAGAGGGTATGTGGTGGTATTATTTTGATAGTAATGTATATCAGAGGGTATGTGGTGGTATTATTTTGATAGTAATGTATATCAGAGGGTATGTGGTGGTATCATTGTAATAGTAATGTATGTCAGTGGGTAGTGTATGTGGTGGTATTATTTTAATAGTAATGTATGTCAGAGGGTAGTGTATGTGGTGGTATTATTGTAATAGTAATGTATGTCAGAGGGTAGTGTATGTGGTGGTATCATTGTAATAGTAATGTATGTCAGAGGGTAGTGTATGTGGTGGTATTATTGTAATAGTAATGTATGTCAGAGGGTAGTGTATGTGGTGGTATCATTGTAATAGTAATGTATGTCAGAGGGTATGTGGTGGTATCATTGTAATAGTAATGTATGTCAGAGGGTATGTGGTGGTATCATTGTAATAGTAATGTATGTCAGAGGGTATGTGGTGGTATTATTTTGATAGTAATGTATGTCAGAGGGTAGTGTATGTGGTGGTATTATTTTAATAGTAATGTATGTCAGAGGGTAGTGTATGTGGTATCATTGTAATAGTGTATGTGGGGTATGTGGTGGTCATTGTAATAGTAATGTATGTCAGAGGGTATGTGTATCATTGTAATAGTAATGTATGTGGTATCATTGTAATAGTAATGTATGTCAGAGGGTATGTGGTGGTATCATTGTAATAGTAATGTATGTCAGAGGGTATGTGGTGGTATCATTGTAATAGTAATGTATGTCAGAGGGTATGTGGTGGTATCATTGTAATAGTAATGTATGTCAGAGGGTATGTGGTGGTATCATTGTAATAGTAATGTATGTCAGAGGGTATGTGGTGGTATCATTGTAATAGTAATGTATGTGGTGGTATCATTGTAATAGTAATGTATGTCAGTGGTATCATTGTAATAGTAATGTATGTCAGAGGGTATGTGGTATCATTGTAATAGTAATGTATGTCAGAGGGTATGTGGTGGTATCATTTTAATAGTATGTGTGGTGGTATCATTGTAATAGTAATGTATGTCAGAGGGTATGTATTATTGTAATAGTAATGTATGTCAGAGGGTATGTGGTTTTAATAGTAATGTATGTATAATATTGGTAATAGTAATGTATGTCAGAGGGTATGTGGTGGTATTATTTTAATAGTAATGTATGTCAGATGGTATGTGGTGGTATCATTGTAATAGTAATGTATGTGGTGGTATCATTGTAATAGTAATGTATGTGGTGGTATCATTGCAATAGTAATGTATGTCAGATGGTACGTGGTGGTATTATTTTAATAGTAATGTATGTGGTGGTATCATTTTAATAGTAATGTATGTGGTGGTATCATTGTAATAGTAATGTATGTGGTGGTATCATTGCAATAGTAATGTATGTCAGAGGGTATGTGGTGGTATTATTTTAATAGTAATGTATGTCAGATGGTATGTGGTGGTATGTAATAGTAATGTATGGTATCATTGTAATAGTAATGTATGTCAGAGGGTAGTGTATGTGGTGGTATTATTGTAATAGTAATGTATGTCATTGTAATAGTAATGTATGTGGTGGTATTATTGTAATAGTAATGTATGTCAGAGGGTAGTGTATGTGGTGGTATTATTGTAATAGTAATGTATGTCAGAGGGTAGTGTATGTGGTGGTATTATTGTAATAGTAATGTATGTCAGAGGGTAGTGTATTATTGTAATAGTAATGTATGTCAGAGGGTAGTGTAGTAATGTATGTCAGAGGGTAGTGTATGTGGTGGTATCATTGTAATAGTAATGTATGTCAGAGGGTATGTATTGGTGGTATTATTGTAATAGTAATGTATGTCAGAGGGTGTCATTGTAATAGTAATGTATAGAGGGTAGTGTATGTGGTGGTATTATTGTAATAGTAATGTATGTCAGAGGGTGTGGTGGTATTATTGTAATAGTAATGTATGTGGTGGTATCATTGTAATAGTAATGTATGTCAGAGGGTAGTGTATGTGGTGGTAGTAATAGTAATGTGTCAGTGTGTATGTGGTGGTATTGTAATAGTAATGTATGTCAGAGGGTAGTGTATGTGGTGGTATCATTGTAATAGTAATGTAATAGTAATTGTATAGTAATGTATGTCAGAGGGTATGTGTGGTGGTATCATTGTAATAGTAATGTATGTCAGAGGGTAGTGTATCATTGTAATAGTGGTATCATTGTAATAGTAATGTATGTCAGAGGGTATGTGGTGGTATCATTGTAATAGTAATGTATGGTGGTATTTGTAATAGTAATGTATGTCAGAGGGTATGTGTATCATTGTAATAGTAATGTATGTCAGAGGGTAGTATTTGTATATCATTGTAATGTATGTCAGAGGGTATGTATGTGGTGGTATTATTTTAATAGTAATGTATGTCAGAGGGTATCATTGTAATAGTAATGTATGTGGTGGTATCATTGTCAGAGATAGTAATGTATGTGTATGGTATTATTTTGATAGTAATGTATTCAGAGGGTATAATAGTAATGTATGTCAGAGGGTATGT
>NC_088403.1:7470056-7547556 GCF_034236695.1 Oncorhynchus nerka
CGTCCAACTAGTCCATCCCCAACCACACTGTCGTCCAACTAGTCCATCCCCAGCCTCAACCACACTGTCGTCCAACTAGTCCATCCCCATCCCCAACCACATTGTCATCCAACTAGTCCATCCCCATCCCCAACCACACTGTCATCCAACTAGTCCATCCCCATCCCCAACCACACTGTCATCCAACTAGTCCATCCCCGTCCTCAACCACATTGTCGTCCAACTAGTCCATCCCCAACCACATTGTCATCCAACTAGTCCATCCCCAGCATCAACCACACTGTCATCCAACTAGTCCATCCCCATCCTCAACCACACTGTCGTCCAACTAGTCCATCCCCATCCTCAACCACACTGTCATCCAACTAGTCCATCCCCATCCTCAACCACACTGTCATCCAACTAGTCCATCCCCATCCTCAACCACACTGTCATCCAACTAGTCCATCCCCATCCTCAACCACACTGTCGTCCAACTAGTCCATCCCCATACTCAACCACACTGTCATCCAACTAGTCCATCCTCAACCACACTGTCATCCAACTAGTCCATCCCCAACCACACTGTCGTCCAACTAGTTCATCCCCAACCACACTGTCATCCAACTAGTCCATCCCCAACCACACTGTCGTCCAACTAGTTCATCCCCATCCTCAACCACTGTCTATTTGTACATCTTCATCAGCATCCTTTAGTTCAACATTCACCAGAGGCTACTGAGCTAACATTCAGTAACATTCCATATTATCTGTCAAAAGATGAATGCAGAAAAGCTCTGCACTCCTCTTTACCATCTGCTATAGTATAGGACCTATCCCATGTGACTACTGTAATACAGTACACAATATGGAGAGAGAGACCACATGGAGTCCCTTCATATCATTTAAAGACTTACATAGAGTTGCATAGAGTTACATATACTTACATAGAGTTATATAGAGTTACATATAGTTACATAGACATACATAGACTTATATAGAGTTACTTAGACTTACATAGAGTTACATAGACTTACATAGAGTTACATAGAGTTACATATACTTACATAGACTTATATAGAGTTACATATACTTACATAGAGTTACATAGACTTATATAGAGTTACATATACTTACATAGAGTTACATAGACTTATATAGAGTTACATAGAGTTACATAGAGTGACATAGACTGACATAGACTGACATAGAGTTACATAGAGTTACATAGACTTGCATAAAGTGACATAGTTACATAGACTTGCATAAATTGACATAGAGTTACATAGACTTGCATAAATTGACATAGAGTTACATAGACTTGCATAAATTGACATAGAGTTACATCGACTTGCATAAAGTGACATAGAGTTACATAGACTTGCATAGAGTGACATAGAGTTACATAGACTTGCATAGAGTGACATAGAGGTACATCAGTAGCTCATTTACAGTTTTTCTCAGTCGCTTTGGTGCATTTTTCACATCATCCCTAACATGTGCAAAATAATAAGTGCATTTCTCAGAACAATTTGTACAAACTGCAATATACAATAGACCTGTTTCTAAAGCTAGTCAGTCACTAAAAATCCTTAGTACATCTCTCAGAAGTAAATATTCATGCCAATGATCATGTCAGTGTCATCAGAATGATAAGTCATTGAGTCATTGTTCACGAACGAGGTCGTCAAAATGTTTAGACATGTTGTCAATGTAACTGTGTACTTTGACAGTATTACCTGATGTAAACTTAGGCTACAGTTTGGATGACAGTTACTGTATTGAAAATGCACAAGGCTGCACTTCTATGGCATATATCAATTTCAACAGTACTATTTACATATTACTGTATGTGGGTTATTGATTGAAAGAGACTGGACAACCCAAGAGGCACAAAGGGAAAAAAAACTAAATTAGAAAGAAACACAGGAAACCACCCCTAAGGCACAACTTTGCCCGCAGCACTGTTGTGCTGTCTCTACACATCCAGACGTTCCTGTCTGTCGGCCCACATATTCTCATCCACATCACACCGGATATTTTCCCTTCCAATGCAACGTGGAAAGAATCTTTTGGAATGCCTTCTCCATCCTCTGCAGGCGTCTACTGTGATGTCCTCACATGCTGCATCCATTGCAGCCAGCAGGGTCATCTGTGTGTGTGGCTGACGATCGTACACCTTCCACCTCCATGCTGAAAATAACTCCTCAATTGGGTTAAGGAATGGTGAATAAGGTGGGAGGAATTCTACGAGCATCCTCGGGTGGGTCACAAACCATTGCCTCATGATGTTTGATCGATGGAAACTCACATTATCACAAATGACCACATACTTTGGCAAATCCTCTCTAAACAGACCCCTCTCATCATCAGGGATGAGAGCCCTGTAGAGAGTCTCTAAAAAGTTGAGTAGATGCTGGGTGTTGTATGGCCCTATAAGGGGGATATGGGTTAGGACACCATGCTCCGAAATAGCAGCACACATGGTGATATTTCCTCCCCGTTGGCCTGGCAAATCCACAGTAGCTCTGTGACCGATGATATTCCGACCCCGCCTTCTGCATTTGGTCAGGTTGAAGCCAGTCTCATCCACGTATACAAAGTTGTGAGAGGGTTTACTTGATTCCAACTCCATTATACTGTCACGTTTTATCAAGGTGGGTGAAATCAGGCGCAGAGAGCAGGTTTCAGATATTTCAACACACAGAGTGAATAATCCAACAGTCCACCCAACACACAGAGTGAATAATCCAACAGTCAACCCAACACACAGAGTGAATAATCCAACAGTCAACCCAACACACAGGTGAATAATCCAACAGTCAACCCAACACACAGGGTGAATAATCCAACAGTCAACCCAACACACAGGGTGAATAATCCAACAGTCAACCCAACACACAGGGTGAATAATCCAACAGTCAACAGTCAACAACACACAGGGTGAATAATCCAACAGTCAACCCAACACACAGGGTGAATAATCCAACAGTCAACCCCAACACAACAACACACAGGGTGAATAATCCAACAGTCAACCCAACACACAGGGTGAATAATCCAACAGTCAACCCAACACACAGGGTGAATAATCCAACAGTCAACCCAACACACAGGGTGAATAATCCAACAGTCAACCCAACACACAGGGTGAATAATCCAACAGTCAACCCAACACACAGGGTGAATAATCCAACAGTCAACCCAACACACAGGGTGAATAATCCAACAGTCAACCCAACACACAGGGTGAATAATCCAACAGTCAACCCAACACACAGGGTGAATAATCCAACAGTCAACCCAACACACAGGGTGAATAATCCAACAGTCAACCCAACACACAGGGTGAATAATCCAACAGTCAACCCAACACACAGGGTGAATAATCCAACACAGGATCAAAAATAGACCGGAGAATAAAACACAAGCACTCCACCAAATGACATGAATACAAAAACAATCCCGCACAAAACAAGGGCGGGTCAACCTACTACATATAAGGACGTTAATAAAACTAAAATACACACAGGTGAAACTAATAAGACAAAACCAATAGACAAACGAAAAAAGGGATCGGTAGTGGCTAGTAGGACGGTGACGACGACCGCCGAGCACCGCCTGAACGGGCAGGAGAGCCAACTTCGGCGGAAGTCGTGACATATACGCTATATCCCAGAACACACAGTTTAATTTGTTTTGGTAAGGAAGAGTGACATAAAATGTACATATATTGCATGTTCCTTCCACAGCAATGGAAATGTGTGCAGTTTATGCTAATTGTATTATGTATCACTATAAAATGTTGCTGTAAAGTAGTTACATAGATATATGTTTTACCTGTACATACTGGTACCGTAGCTCCTTAACTCTGTCCTCATTCCTTTGGAATGGTACACGGTACAGCTGTTTCATACTCATCTGGTTTCTATGCAGCACTCTGTCGATGGTTGAGATGCTAACCGTATAGATGTTTTCAAAGACATCGTTGTCTTCTATAATGTTCCTTTGTATTTCCCTGAGTCTCATGGCATTGTTTGCTCGGACCATGGTGCAAATAGCCTCCTCCTGTTGAGGTGTGAAAAGGCGTCCTCTGCCACCGGTTTGAGGTAATCTTGCAGTCCTATGTGGGGAAAAATACAGTGATGCATCGCACACTTTCACATAGACAAAAACTATGCAAACACACATTTTACTGTAAAACATACAGGTGGGTGCATGTAAGGTGCAGTGTGTATATGTATAGAGTATATTTCTGTATGCTGTGAAATACAAGTGGACTACTGTAATATGAAGCATTGTAGGAAGTATACAGTATACTGCTTATATACAGTAACAGTGCACTGTACATTGGTGGACATACCTGTTCTCTCTTCAAAACGTTTGAACTATTGAGGACACGGTTGATCTCCCAATATTCGGCTGCACCCTTCGACCCACCTCAGCCATTGTAAGGCCATGGTTGACAACATGGTCTACAATAGTGGCCCTTATGTCATCAGACATGCGCCTATGTCCTCTTCTGCCTCTTCCTCTGTTTTGCCTTCCACCACGCATCCTTGCTCCTCTTCTTCCTCCTCTTGGCTGTTGACCCTGTTCGTTTCCTGGTTCGTCCATTTTTGGAAAATTGCAACTCTGTGTTGTGGTCTGTCTATATATGCTTGCCAATTGATTCTTCATGAGATGCACCTTTGAGCAATTTAGACAACTGGTTGATTGTTGGTTGAACTAACACTTTACATTCCTTCATGAGAGAGGGTCAATTTCACCTGCACGATTCATCAATTCACGTTTTTGTACAAAAGGTCTAATAGAAATGTGTAAAACTATGCTATAACAGTTTATGACAAATAGTTCAACAATTGTGCATGTAATGGCTTATGCAAGGAACTAATGCCTAGATGTTTTGAGGGGTAAGACTATTCAACAGAGAACCATCTACTATATTTTGATCAACATGACATGAGCAATTGATAATGTTAGAAGAAAGCTGACTCTTGTACATTATCAATTGCAATTTGTGTTCAAAAGGAATAAGAAATGGCTTTAATGATGTGCACAAGTGACTAGATGATTTGGAATTTGTACAAGTAGTATCAAGAATTGCACTTTTGATCTAAGAAATGCGACTGAGAAAAACTGTAATTCGCTCTGCGTGTGCCATCTGTCTCATTCACTATGAATGCTTCTTCTTAATGCCATATATGACTGTTTCATACTGAAGCCCTGGTTTCTCACGGTTACGTCCATTGAGAGTAGCATGTCTCTGATATTGGACTGGAAAGACATATTTCTCCTCTTCTCCTTCCCACACCTCTACAGCCATTGCTAAACTGCTGAGAGAGGGTGTTTGATAAATATGTGATGGGAGGAAAGATGGAATTAGGGATGAAGAGAGAGCGTGAGAGCGAGGGTGGGGGAGCGAGGGTGGGGGAGCGATATAGGCAGGCAAGGCAGACAGACAGACAGACAGACAGACAGACAGACAGACAGACAGACAGACAGATAGATAGATAGATAGATAGATAGATAGATAGATAGATAGATAGATAGATAGATAGATAGATAGATAGATAGATAGATAGATAGATAGATAGATAGATGTGGGGGTAGGCAGGCAGGCAGGCAGGCAGAGATAATTAGGGATGAAGAGAGAGAGTGAGAGCGAGGGTGGGGCAGCGATACAGACAGACAGACAGACAGACAGATAGACAGACAGACAGACAGACAGACAGACAGACAGACAGACAGACAGACAGACAGACAGACAGACAGACAGACAGACAGACAGACAGACAGACAGACAGACAGACAGACAGACAGACAGACAGATGTGGGGGGTCGAGGCCCATTTGCAGATGAAACTGCTAAAAGCGATGTGTGAGAAGGAGTAGAGAAAGGCTTGGGAAGTTGTGATAAATTATTCAACTGAAAGGTTAGGATGGATGTGCTTTGAAGGAGATGAAACGGGTGCACTGGAGACACAGCATTAGACCGTTTTAGTTAGTGTGTTTTTACGAGTCTATATTTGAATGTGGTGTAGCTGTGAATGGATGTGTTTTATTTGTCTGTGTGTGATTCAGAGTGTTAGTTGTAGTGTGCCTGAGGAACTCAGAATCCCAGAACACACTGCAGCTTCCTTGTTAGACTGGATGTTCTGGACAGCTCTCTTCTCCTCATCACCATCTACCCCTCTACAATGGTGCCAGTGTTTCCTAGTTTCATATGCAGCAGAAGGTGTAGTGTGTAGTGTGTATCAGAAGGTGTAGTGTGTAGTGTGTAGTGTGTATCAGAAGGTGTAGTGTGTAGTGTGTATCAGAAGGTGTAGTGTGTAGTGTGTAGTGTGTATCAGAAGGTGTAGTGTGTAGTGTGTATCATAAGGTGTAGTGTGTAGTGTGTATCAGAAGGTGTAGTGTGTAGTGTGCATCATAAGGTGTAGTGTGTAGTGTGCATCATAAGGTGTAGTGTGTAGTGTGTAGTGTGCATCATGAGGTGTAGTGTGTAGTGTGTAGCAGAAGCTGTAGTGTGTAGTGTGCATCATAAGGTGTAGTGTGTAGTGTGCATCATAAGGTGTAGTGTGTAGTGTGTATCAGAAGGTGTAGTGTGTAGTGTGTAGTGTGTATCAGAAGGTGTAGTGTGTAGTGTGTATCAGAAGGTGTAGTGTGTAGTGTGTAGTGTGTATCAGAAGGTGTAGTGTGTAGTGTGCATCATAAGGTGTAGTGTGTAGTGTGTAGTGTGTATCAGAAGGTGTAGTGTGTAGTGTGTAGTGTGCATCATAAGGTGTAGTGTTTAGTGTGCATCATAAGGTGTAGTGTGTAGTGTGTATCAGAAGGTGTAGTGTGTAGTGTGTAGTGTGTATCAGAAGGTGTAGTGTTTAGTGTACATCATAAGGTGTAGTGTGTAGTGTGTATCAGAAGGTGTAGTGTGTAGTGTGCATCATCAGGTGTAGTGTGTAGTGTGTATCAGAAGGTGTAGTGTGTAGTGTGCAGCAGAAGGTGTAGTGTGTAGTGTGCATCAGAAGGTGTAGTGTGTAGTGTGCATCAGAAGGTGTAGTGTGTAGTGTGCACCAGAAGCTGTAGTGTGTAGTGTGCATCATAAGGTGTAGTGTGTAGTGTGCACCAGAAGGTGTAGTGTGTAGTGTGTAGTGTGCATCAGAAGGTGTAGTGTGTAGTGTGCATCAGCAGGTGTAGTGTGCATCAGAAGGTGTAGTGTGTAGTGTGTAGTGTGTATCAGAAGGTGTAGTGTGTAGTGTGTATCAGAAGGTGTATTGTGTGTGTGTATCAGAAGGTTTAGTGTGTAGTGTGTATCAGAAGGTGTAGTGTGTATCAGAAGGTGTAGTGTGTATCAGAAGGTGTAGTGTGTATCAGAAGGTGTGTAGTGTGTATCAGAAGGTGTAGTGTGTATCAGAAGGTGTAGTGTGTATCAGAAGGTGTAGTGTGTATCAGAAGGTGTAGTGTGTAGTGTGTATCAGAAGGTGTAGTGTGTAGTGTGTTTCAGAAGGTGTAGTGTGTAGTGTGTATCAGAAGGTGTAGTGTGTAGTGTGTATCAGAAGGTGTAGTGTGTAGTGTGTATCAGAAGGTGTGTAGTGTGTAGTGTGTATCAGAAGGTGTAGTGTGTATCAGAAGGTGTAGTGTTTAGTGTGCATCAGAAGGTGTAGTGTGTAGTGTGCATCATAAGGTGTAGTGTGTAGTGTGTAGTGTGCATCATGAGGTGTAGTGTGTAGTGTGTAGTAGTGTGTAGTGTGCATCATAAGGTGTAGTGTGTAGTGTGCATCATAAGGTGTAGTGTGTAGTGTGTATCAGAAGGTGTAGTGTGTAGTGTGTAGTGTGTATCAGAAGGTGTAGTGTGTAGTGTGTATCAGAAGGTGTAGTGTGTAGTGTGTAGTGTGTATCAGAAGGTGTAGTGTGTAGTGTGCATCATAAGGTGTAGTGTGTAGTGTGTAGTGTGTATCAGAAGGTGTAGTGTGTAGTGTGTAGTGTGCATCATAAGGTGTAGTGTTTAGTGTGCATCATAAGGTGTAGTGTGTAGTGTGTATCAGAAGGTGTAGTGTGTAGTGTGTAGTGTGTATCAGAAGGTGTAGTGTTTAGTGTACATCATAAGGTGTAGTGTGTAGTGTGTATCAGAAGGTGTAGTGTGTAGTGTGCATCATCAGGTGTAGTGTGTAGTGTGTATCAGAAGGTGTAGTGTGTAGTGTGCAGCAGAAGGTGTAGTGTGTAGTGTGCATCAGAAGGTGTAGTGTGTAGTGTGCATCAGAAGGTGTAGTGTGTAGTGTGCACCAGAAGCTGTAGTGTGTAGTGTGCATCATAAGGTGTAGTGTGTAGTGTGCACCAGAAGGTGTAGTGTGTAGTGTGTAGTGTGCATCAGAAGGTGTAGTGTGTAGTGTGCATCAGCAGGTGTAGTGTGCATCAGAAGGTGTAGTGTGTAGTGTGTAGTGTGTATCAGAAGGTGTAGTGTGTAGTGTGTATCAGAAGGTGTATTGTGTAGTGTGTATCAGAAGGTTTAGTGTGTAGTGTGTATCAGAAGGTGTAGTGTGTATCAGAAGGTGTAGTGTGTATCAGAAGGTGTAGTGTGTATCAGAAGGTGTGTAGTGTGTATCAGAAGGTGTAGTGTGTATCAGAAGGTGTAGTGTGTATCAGAAGGTGTAGTGTGTATCAGAAGGTGTAGTGTGTAGTGTGTATCAGAAGGTGTAGTGTGTAGTGTGTTTCAGAAGGTGTAGTGTGTAGTGTGTATCAGAAGGTGTAGTGTGTAGTGTGTATCAGAAGGTGTAGTGTGTAGTGTGTATCAGAAGGTGTGTAGTGTGTAGTGTGTATCAGAAGGTGTAGTGTGTATCAGAAGGTGTAGTGTTTAGTGTGCATCAGAAGGTGTCGTGTGTAGTGTGTATCAGAAGGTGTGTAGTGTGTAGTGTGTATCAGAAGGTGTCGTGTGTAGTGTGTATCAGAAGGTGTGTAGTGTGTATCAGAAGGTGTAGTGTGTAGTGTGTATCAGAAGGTGTGTAGTGTGTATCAGAAGGTGTAGTGTGTAGTGTGTATCAGAAGGTGTAGTGTGTAGTGTGTAGTGTGTATCAGAAGGTGTAGTGTGTAGTGTGTATCATAAGGTGTAGTGTGTAGTGTGTATCAGAAGGTGTAGTGTGTAGTGTGCATCATAAGGTGTAGTGTGTAGTGTGCATCATAAGGTGTAGTGTGTAGTGTGTAGTGTGCATCATGAGGTGTAGTGTGTAGTGTGTAGCAGAAGCTGTAGTGTGTAGTGTGCATCATAAGGTGTAGTGTGTAGTGTGCATCATAAGGTGTAGTGTGTAGTGTGTATCAGAAGGTGTAGTGTGTAGTGTGTAGTGTGTATCAGAAGGTGTAGTGTGTAGTGTGTATCAGAAGGTGTAGTGTGTAGTGTGTATCAGAAGGTGTAGTGTGTAGTGTGCATCATAAGGTGTAGTGTGTAGTGTGTAGTGTGTATCAGAAGGTGTAGTGTGTAGTGTGTAGTGTGCATCATAAGGTGTAGTGTTTAGTGTGCATCATAAGGTGTAGTGTGTAGTGTGTATCAGAAGGTGTAGTGTGTAGTGTGTATCAGAAGGTGTAGTGTTTAGTGTACATCATAAGGTGTAGTGTGTAGTGTGTATCAGAAGGTGTAGTGTGTAGTGTGTAGTGTGCATCATCAGGTGTAGTGTGTAGTGTGTATCAGAAGGTGTAGTGTGTAGTGTGCAGCAGAAGGTGTAGTGTGTAGTGTGCATCAGAAGGTGTAGTGTGTAGTGTGCATCAGAAGGTGTAGTGTGTAGTGTGCACCAGAAGCTGTAGTGTGTAGTGTGCATCATAAGGTGTAGTGTGTAGTGTGCACCAGAAGGTGTAGTGTGTAGTGTGTAGTGTGCATCAGAAGGTGTAGTGTGTAGTGTGCATCAGCAGGTGTAGTGTGCATCAGAAGGTGTAGTGTGTAGTGTGTAGTGTGTAGTGTGTATCAGAAGGTGTAGTGTGTAGTGTGTATCAGAAGGTGTATTGTGTAGTGTGTATCAGAAGGTTTAGTGTGTAGTGTGTATCAGAAGGTGTAGTGTGTATCAGAAGGTGTAGTGTGTATCAGAAGGTGTAGTGTGTATCAGAAGGTGTAGTGTGTAGTGTGTATCAGAAGGTGTAGTGTGTATCAGAAGGTGTAGTGTGTATCAGAAGGTGTAGTGTGTAGTGTGTATCAGAAGGTGTAGTGTGTCGTGTGTATCAGAAGGTGTAGTGTGTAGTGTGTATCAGAAGGTGTAGTGTGTAATGTGTATCAGAAGGTGTAGTGTGTATCAGAATGTGTAGTGTGTAGTGTGTATCAGAAGGTGTAGTGTGTATCAGAAGGTGTAGTGTTTAGTGTGCATCAGAAGGTGTCGTGTGTAGTGTGTATCAGAAGGTGTGTAGTGTGTAGTGTGTATCAGAAGGTGTCGTGTGTAGTGTGTATCAGAAGGTGTGTAGTGTGTATCAGAAGGTGTAGTGTGTAGTGTGTATCAGAAGGTGTGTAGTGTGTATCAGAAGGTGTAGTGTGTAGTGTGTATCAGAAGGTGTAGTGTATAGTGTGCATCAGAAGGTGTCGTGTGTAGTGTGTATCAGAAGGTGTGTAGTGTGTAGTGTGTATCAGAAGGTGTAGTGTGAACTTGTGAAAGTGCTGATCCACAGAACTGAAGGTGCAATTGAAATGAACTGCACAGGTTGTAATGGTACTGGGGTGTTGCTGCTGTGCTGCAGTGTGGAGTGTTTAGGAGAGAGTTGGCAGTGTGACAGGACTGTAGGGCTTCTCAACTGCAGAGGGGTTTATGGGTAATAGTTCCTGCACCAGGTTTAAGTAGGGCTTCTCCACTGCAGAGGGGTTTATGGGTAATAGTTCCTGCACCAGGTTTAAGTAGGGCTTCTCCACTGCAGAGGGGTTTATGGGTAATAGTTCCTGCACCAGGTTTAAGTAGGGCTTCTCCACTGCAGAGGGGTTTATGGGTAATAGTTCCTGCACCAGGTTTAAGTAGGGCTTCTCTACGTTCTCTCTGCAGATAATATAAGTTGTTTCTCAGTGAGTTTCAGTTTGTTTGTATGTGTTAACTTCTGAGATCTGTGTGTGTGTGTGTGTGTGTGTGTGTGTGTGTGTGTGTGTGTGTGTGTGTGTGTGTGTGTGTGTGTGTCTTCCTGCTCCCAGGTGGTGTACAGATTCTCTAAATGTGTCCCGTTTGTCTGAAAGCAAAGTCTGTGGAAATAGCAGTAGGACTGACACACACACACACACACACACACACACACACACACACACACACACACACACACACACACACACACACACACACCTGCCAATGTTTCACCTCTTCAATACCTGTTTAACCTCTTCAATACCTGTTTTCCCTCTTCAATACCTGTTTTCCCTCTTCAATACCTGTTTCACCTCTTCAATACCTGTTTCACCTCTGTTTCACCTCTTCAATGACCTGTTTTCCCTCTTCAATACATCTTTCACCTCTGTTTCACCTCTTCAATACCTGTTTCACCTCTTCAATACCTGTTTCACCTCTTCAATACCTGTTTTCCCTCTTCAATACCTGTTTCACCTCTTCAATACCTGTTTCACCTCTTCAATACCTGTTTTCCCTCTTCAATACCTGTTTCACCTCTTCAATACCTGTTTCACCTCTTCGGGGCGGCAGGGTAGCCTAGTGGTTAGAGCGTTGGACTAGTAACCGGAAGGTTGCAAGTTCAAACCCCCGAGCTGACAAGGTACAAATCTGTTGTTCTGCCCCTGAACAGGCAGTTAACCCGCTGTTCCAAAGTTGGCGGGATGCTAAAGTTGTCGGGATGCTTAAGTTGGCGGGATGCTAAAGTTGGCATGATGCTAAAGTTGGCATGATGCTAAAGTTGGCATGATGCTAAAGTTGGCGGGATGCTAAAGTTGGCATGATGCTAAAGTTGGCATGATGCTAAAGTTGGCGGGATGCTAAAGTTGGCAGGATGCTAAAGTTGGCCGGATGCTAAAGTTGGCATGATGCTAAAGTTGGCCGGATGCTAAAGTTGGCGGGATGCTAAAGTTGGCGGGATGCTAAAGTTGGCGGGATGCTAAAGTTGGCATGATGCTAAAGTTGGCGGATGCTAAAGTTGGCATGATGCTAAAGTTGGCGGGATGCTAAAGTTGGCATGATGCTAAAGTTGGCGGATGCTAAAGTTGGCGGATGCTAAAGTTGGCATGATGCTAAAGTTGGCGGATGCTAAAGTTGGCGGGATGCTAAAGTTGGCGGATGCTAAAGTTGGCGGGATGCTAAAGTTGGCATGATGCTAAAGTTGGCGGGATGCTAAAGTTGGCATGATGCTAAAGTTGGCGGGATGCTAAAGTTGGCATGATGCTAAAGTTGGCCGGATGCTAAAGTTGGCATAATGCTAAAGTTGGCCGGATGCTAAAGTTGGCATGATGCTAAAGTTGGCATGATGCTAAAGTTGGCCGGATGCTAAAGTTGGCGGAGGCTAAAGTTGGCGGGATGCCAAAGTTGGCGGGATGCTTAAGTTGGCGGATGCTAAAGTTGGCAGGATGCTAAAGTTGGAAGGATGCTAAAGTTGTCGAGATGCTAAAGTTGGCAGGAAGCTAAAGTTGGAAGGATGCTAAAGTTGGCTGGATGCTGAAGTTGGCGGATGCTTAAGTTGGCGGGATGCTAAAGTTGTCAGGATGCTAAAGTTGGCTGGATGCTAAAGTTGGCTGGATTCTGAAGTTGGCTGGATGCCAAAGTTGGCATGATGCCAAAGTTGTCGGGATGCTTAAGTTGGCGGGATGCTAAAGTTGGCAGGATGCTAAAGTTGGAAGGATGCTAAAGTTGTCGAGATGCTAAAGTTGGCAGGATGCTAAAGTTGGAAGGATGCTAAAGTTGGCGAGATGCTAAAGTTGGCGGGATGCTGAAGTTGGCGGGATGCTTAAGTTGGCGGGATGCTAAAGTTGTCAGGATGCTAAAGTTGGCTGGATGCTAAAATTGGCGGGATGCTGAAGTTGGCTGGATGCTAAAGTTGGCGGGATGCTAAAGTTGGCTGGATGCTAGAGTTGGCTGGATGCTAAAGTTGGAGGGATGCTAAAGTTGGCAAGATGCTAAAGTTGGCCGGATGCTAAAGTTGGCGGAATGCTAAAGTTGGAAAGAAGGCTAAAGTTGGCGGGATGCTAAAGTTGGAAGGATGCTAAAGTTGTCGAGATGCTAAAGTTGGCGAGATGCTGAAGTTGGCGGGATGCTTAAGTTGGCGGGATGCTAAAGTTGTCAGAATGCTAAAGTTGGCTGGATGCTAAAGTTGGCGGGATGCTAAAGTTGGAAGGATGCTAAAGTTGTCGAGATGCTAAAGTTGGCGAGATGCTAAAGTTGGCGGGATGCTTAAGTTGGCGGGATGCTAAAGTTGTCAGAATGCTAAAGTTGGCTGGATGCTAAAGTTGGCGGGATGCTAAAGTTGGCTGGATGCTAGAGTTGGCTGGATGCTAAATTTGGCTGGATGCTAAAGTTGGCTGGATGCTAAAGTTGGTGGGATGCTAAAGTTGGAAGGGTGCTAAATTTGGCGGGATGCTAAAGTTGGCGGGATGCTGAAGTTGGCTGGATGCTAAAGTTGGTGTGATGCTGAAGTTGGCTGGATGCTAGAGTTGGCTGGATGCTAAAGTTGGCTGGATGCTAAATTTGGCGGGATGCTAAAGTTGGCAAGATGCTAAAGTTGGCCGGATGCTAAAGTTGGCGGAATGCTAAAGTTGGAAAGAAGGCTGAAGTTGGCTGGATGCTAAAGTTGGCGTGATGCTGAAGTTGGCTGGATGCTAGAGTTGGCTGGATGCTAAAGTTGGCTGGATGCTAAAGTTGGCCAGATGCTAAAGTTGGCAGGATGCTAAAGTTGGCATGATGCTAAAGTTGGCATGATGCTAAAGTTGGCATGATGCTAAAGTTGGCGGGATGCTAAAGTTGGCATGATGCTAAAGTTGGAAGGATGCTAAAGTTGGCATGATGCTAAAGTTGTCGGGATGCTTAAGTTGGCGGGATGCTAAAGTTGGCAGGATGCTAAAGTTGGCCGGATGCTAAAGTTGGCATGATGCTAAAGTTGGCCGGATGCTAAAGTTGGCGGGATGCTAATGTTGGCGGGATGCTAAACTTGGCGGGATGCTAAAGTTGGCGGGATGCTAAAGTTGGCATGATGCTAAAGTTGGCCGGATGCTAAAGTTGGCATAATGCTAAAGTTGGCCGGATGCTAAAGTTGGCATGATGCTAAAGTTGGCATGATGCTAAAGTTGGCCGGATGCTAAAGTTGGCATGATGCTAAAGTTGGCCGGATGCTAAAGTTGGCGGGATGCTAAAGTTGGCGGGATGCTAAAGTTGGCGGGATGCTAAAGTTGGCATGATGCTAAAGTTGGCGGGATGCTAAAGTTGGCATGATGCTAAAGTTGGCGGGATGCTAAAGTTGGCATGATGCTAAAGTTGGCCGGATGCTAAAGTTGGCATAATGCTAAAGTTGGCCGGATGCTAAAGTTGGCATGATGCTAAAGTTGGCATGATGCTAAAGTTGGCGGATGCTAAAGTTGGCGGAGGCTAAAGTTGGCGGGATGCCAAAGTTGGCGGGATGCTTAAGTTGGCGGGATGCTAAAGTTGGCAGGATGCTAAAGTTGGAAGGATGCTAAAGTTGTCGAGATGCTAAAGTTGGCAGGAAGCTAAAGTTGGAAGGATGCTAAAGTTGGCTGGATGCTGAAGTTGGCGGGATGCTTAAGTTGGCGGGATGCTAAAGTTGTCAGGATGCTAAAGTTGGCTGGATGCTAAAGTTGGCTGGATTCTGAAGTTGGCTGGATGCCAAAGTTGGCATGATGCCAAAGTTGTCGGGATGCTTAAGTTGGCGGGATGCTAAAGTTGGCAGGATGCTAAAGTTGGAAGGATGCTAAAGTTGTCGAGATGCTAAAGTTGGCAGGATGCTAAAGTTGGAAGGATGCTAAAGTTGGCGAGATGCTAAAGTTGGCGGGATGCTGAAGTTGGCGGGATGCTTAAGTTGGCGGGATGCTAAAGTTGTCAGGATGCTAAAGTTGGCTGGATGCTAAAATTGGCGGGATGCTGAAGTTGGCTGGATGCTAAAGTTGGCGGGATGCTAAAGTTGGCTGGATGCTAGAGTTGGCTGGATGCTAAAGTTGAGGGATGCTAAAGTTGGCAAGATGCTAAAGTTGGCGGATGCTAAAGTTGGCATGATGCTAAAGTTGGAAGGATGCTAAAGTTGGCATGATGCTAAAGTTGGCTTAAGTTGGCGGATGCTAAAGTTGGCAGGATGCTAAAGTTGGCGGATGCTAAAGTTGGCATGATGCTAAAGCTAAAGTTGGCGGGATGCTAATGTTGGCGGGATGCTAAAGTTGGCGGGATGCTAAAGTTGGAAGGATGCTAAAGTTGTCGAGATGCTAAAGTTGGCGAGATGCTGAAGTTGGCGGGATGCTTAAGTTGGCGGGATGCTAAAGTTGTCAGAATGCTAAAGTTGGCTGGATGCTAAAGTTGGCGGGATGCTAAAGTTGGAAGGATGCTAAAGTTGTCGAGATGCTAAAGTTGGCGAGATGCTGAAGTTGGCGGGATGCTATGCTAAAGTTGTCAGAATGCTAAAGTTGGCTGGATGCTAAAGTTGGCGGGATGCTAAAGTTGGCTGGATGCTAGAGTTGGCTGGATGCTAAATTTGGCTGGATGCTAAAGTTGGCTGGATGCTAAAGTTGGTGGGATGCTAAAGTTGGAAGGGTGCTAAATTTGGCGGGATGCTAAAGTTGGCGGGATGCTGAAGTTGGCTGGATGCTAAAGTTGGTGTGATGCTGAAGTTGGCTGGATGCTAGAGTTGGCTGGATGCTAAAGTTGGCTGGATGCTAAATTTGGCGGGATGCTAAAGTTGGCAAGATGCTAAAGTTGGCCGGATGCTAAAGTTGGCGGAATGCTAAAGTTGGAAAGAAGGCTGAAGTTGGCTGGATGCTAAAGTTGGCGTGATGCTGAAGTTGGCTGGATGCTAGAGTTGGCTGGATGCTAAAGTTGGCTGGATGCTAAAGTTGGCCAGATGCTAAAGTTGGCATGATGCTAAAGTTGGCGGGATGCTAAAGTTGGCATGATGCTGAAGTTGGCTGGATGCTAGAGTTGGCTGGATGCTAAAGTTGGCTGGATGCTAAAGTTGGCCAGATGCTAAAGTTGGCAGGATGCTAAAGTTGGCATGATGCTAAAGTTGGCATGATGCTAAAGTTGGCATGATGCTAAAGTTGGCGGGATGCTAAAGTTGGCATGATGCTAAAGTTGGAAGGATGCTAAAGTTGGCATGATGCTAAAGTTGTCGGGATGCTTAAGTTGATGCTAAAGTTGGCAGGATGCTAAAGTTGGCGGATGCTAAAGTTGGCATGATGCTAAAGTTGGCGGATGCTAAAGGGCGGGATGCTAATGTTGGCGGGATGCTAAACTTTGGGATGCTAAAGTTGGATGCTAAAGTTGATGCTAAAGGATGCTAAAGTTGGCATAATGCTAAAGTTGGCCGGATGCTAAAGTTGGCATGATGCTAAAGTTGGCATGATGCTAAAGTTGGCTGCTAAAGTTGATGCTAAAGTTGGCCGGATGCTAAAGTTGGCGGGATGCTAAAGTTGGCGGGATGCTAAAGTTGGCGGGATGCTAAAGTTGGCATGATGCTAAAGTTGGCGGGATGCTAAAGTTGGCATGATGCTAAAGTTGGCGGATGCTAAAGTTGGCATGATGCTAAAGTGCTGCTAAAGTTGGCATAATGCTAAAGTTGGCCGGATGCTAAAGTTGGCATGATGCTAAAGTTGGCATGATGCTAAAGTTGGCCGGATGCTAAAGTTGCTAAAGTTGGCGGATGCCAAAGTTGGCGGGATGCTTAAGTTGGCGGGATGCTAAAGTTGGCAGGATGCTAAAGTTGGAAGGATGCTAAAGTTGTCGAGTAAAGTTGGCAGGAAGCTAAAGGAAGGATGCTAAAGTTGGCTGGATGCTGAAGTTGGCGGGATGCTTAAGTTGGCGGGATGCTAAAGATGCTGCTAAGTTGGCTGGATGCTAAAGTTGGCTGGATTCTGAAGTTGGCTGGATGCCAAAGTTGGCATGATGCCAAAGTTGTCGGATGCTTAAGTTGGCGGGATGCTAAAGTTGGCAGGATGCTAAAGTTGGAAGGATGCTAAAGTTGTCTGCTAAAGTTGGCAGGATGCTAAAGTTGGAAGGATGCTGGCTGGATGCTAAAGTTGGCGGGATGCTGAAGTTGGCGGGATGCTAAGTTGGCGGGATGCTAAAGTTGTCAGGATGCTAAAGTTGGCTGGATGCTAAAATTGGATGCTGAAGTTGGCTGGATGCTAAAGTTGGCGGGATGCTAAAGTTGGCTGGATGCTAGAGTTGGCTGGATGCTAAAGTTGGAGGGATGCTAAAGTTGGCAAGATGCTAAAGTTGGCGGATGCTAAAGTTGGCATGATGCTAAAGTTGGAAGGATGCTAAAGTTGGCATGATGCTAAAGTTGTCGGGATGCTTAAGTTGGCGGGATGCTAAAGTTGGCAGGATGCTAAAGTTGGCTGGATGCTAAAGCATGATGCTAAAGTTTGGATGCTAAAGTTGGCGGATGCTAATGTTGGCGGGATGCTAAAGTTGGCGGGATGCTAAAGTTGGCGGGATGCTAAAGTTGGCATGATGCTAAAGTTGGCCGGATGCTAAAGTTGGCATAATGCTAAAGTTGGCCGGATGCTAAAGTTGGCATGATGCTAAAGTTGGCAGGATGCTAAAGTTGGAGGCTAAAGTTGGCGGGATGCCAAAGTTGTGGATGCTAAAGTTGGCGGATGCTAAAGTTGGCAGGATGCTAAAGTTGGCATGATGCTAAAGTTGGCATGATGCTAAAGTTGGCATGATGCTAAAGTTGGCGGGATGCTAAAGTTGGCATGATGCTAAAGTTGGAAGGATGCTAAAGTTGGCATGATGCTAAAGTTGTCGGGATGCTTAAGTTGGCGGGATGCAGGATGCTAAAGTTGGCGGATGCTAAAGTTGGCATGATGCTAAAGTTGGCCGGATGCTAAAGTTGGCGGGATGCTAATGTTGGCGGGATGCTAAACTTGCTGCTAAAGTTGGCGGATGCTAAAGTTGGCATGATGCTAAAGTTGGCGGATGAAAGTGCTAATGCTAAAGTTGGCGGATGCTAAAGTTGGCATGATGCTAAAGTTGGCATGATGCTAAAGTTGGCCGGATGCTAAAGTTGGCATGATGCTAAAGTTGGCGGATGCTAAAGTTGGATGCTAAAGTTGGCGGGATGCTAAAGTTGGCGGATGCTAAAGTTGGCATGATGCTAAAGTTGGCGGGATGCTAAAGTTGGCATGATGCTAAAGTTGGCGGATGCTAAAGTTGGCATGATGCTAAAGTTGGCGGATGCTAAAGTTGGCATAATGCTAAAGTTGCTAAAGTTGGCATGATGCTAAAGTTGGCATGATGCTAAAGGATGCTAAAGTTGGCGGGAGGCTAAAGTTGGCGGGATGCCAAAGTTGGCGGATGCTTAAGTTGGCGGGATGCTAAAGTTGGCAGGATGCTAAAGTTGGAAGGATGCTAAAGTTGTCGAGATGCTAAAGTTGGCAGGAAGCTAAAGTTGGAAGGATGCTAAAGTTGGCTGGATGCTGAAGTTGGCGGGATGCTTAAGTTGGCGGGATGCTAAAGTTGTCAGGATGCTAAAGTTGGCTGGATGCTAAAGTTGGCTGGATTCTGAAGTTGGCTGGATGCCAAAGTTGGCATGATGCCAAAGTTGTCGGATGCTTTGGCGGGATGCTAAAGTTGGCAGGATGCTAAAGTTGGAAGGATGCTAAAGTTGTCGAGATGCTAAAGTTGGCAGGATGCTAAAGTTGGAAGGATGCTAAAGTTGGCGAGATGCTAAAGTTGGCGGGATGCTGAAGTTGGCGGGATGCTTAAGTTGGCGGGATGCTAAAGTTGTCAGGATGCTAAAGTTGGCTGGATGCTAAAATTGGCGGGATGCTGAAGTTGGCTGGATGCTAAAGTTGGCGGGATGCTAAAGTTGGCTGGATGCTAGAGTTGGCTGGATGCTAAAGTTGGAGGGATGCTAAAGTTGGCAAGATGCTAAAGTTGGCCGGATGCTAAAGTTGGCATGATGCTAAAGTTGGAAGGATGCTAAAGTTGGCATGATGCTAAAGTTGTCGGGATGCTTAAGTTGGCGGGATGCTAAAGTTGGCAGGATGCTAAAGTTGGCCGGATGCTAAAGTTGGCATGATGCTAAAGTTGGCCGGATGCTAAAGTTGGCGGGATGCTAATGTTGGCGGGATGCTAAAGTTGGCGGGATGCTAAAGTTGGATGCTAAAGTTGGCATGATGCTAAAGTTGGCGGATGCTAAAGTTGGCATAATGCTAAAGTTGGCGGATGCTAAAGTTGGCATGATGCTAAAGTTGGCGGATGCTAAAGTTGGCGGGAGGCTAAAGTTGGCGGGATGCCAAAGTTGGCGGATGCTAAAGTTGAAGGATGCTAAAGTTGGCGAGATGCTAAAGTTGGCGGGATGCTGAAGTTGGCGGGATGCTTAAATTGGCGGGATGCTAAAGTTGTCAGGATGCTCAAGTTGGCTGGATGCTAAAGTTGGCTGGATTCTGAAGTTGGCATGATGCCAAAGTTGTCGGGATGCTTAAGTTGGTGGGATGCTAAAGTTGGCAGGATGCTAAAGTTGGAAGGATGCTAAAGTTGTCGAGATGCTAAAGTTGGCAGGATGCTAAAGTTGGAAGGATGCTGAAGTTGATGCTTAAGTTGGCGGGATGCTAAAGTTGTCAGGATGCTAAAGTTGGCGGGATGCTAAAGTTGGCTGGATTCTGAAGTTGGCTGGATGCTAAAGTTGGCGGGATGCTAAAGTTGGCTGGATGAAAGTTGACTGGATGCTAAAGTTGGCTGGATTCTGAAGTTGGCTGGATGCTAAAGTTGGCTGGATGCTAAAATTGATGCTGAAGTTGGCTGGATGCTAAAGTTGGCGGGATGCTAAAGTTGGCTGGATGCTAAAGTTGGCTGGATTCTGAAGTTGGCTGGATGCTAAAGTTGGCGGGATGCTAAAGTTGGCTGGATGCTAGAGTTGGCTGGATGCTAAATTTGGCTGGATGCTAAAGTTGGCTGGATGCTAAAGTTGGTGGGATGCTAAAGTTGGAAGGGTGCTAAATTTGGCTGGATGCTAAAGTTGGCTGGATTCTGAAGTTGGCTGGATGCTAAAGTTGGCTGGATGCTAAGTTGGCTGGATGCTAAATTTGGCAGGATGCTAAAGTTGGCTGCTAAAGTTGATGCGGGAGGCTGAAGTTGGCTGGATGCTAAAGTTGGCGTGATGCTGAAGTTGGCTGGATGCTAGAGTTGGCTGGATGCTAAAGTTGGCTGGATGCTAAATTTGGCCAGATGCTAAAGTTGGCAGGATGCTAAAGTTGGCATGATGCTAAAGTTGGCATGATGCTAAAGTTGGCGGGATGCTAAAGTTGGCATGATGCTAAAGTTGGCATGATGCTAAAGTTGGAAGGATGCTAAAGTTGGCATGATGCTAAAGTTGTCGGGATGCTTAAGTTGGCGGGATGCTAAAGTTGGCAGGATGCTAAAGTTGGCCGGATGCTAAAGTTGGCATGATGCTAAAGTTGGCCGGATGCTAAAGTTGGCGGGATGCTAATGTTGGCGGGATGCTAAAGTTGGCGGGATGCTAAAGTTGGCGGGATGCTAAAGTTGGCATGATGCTAAAGTTGGCCGGATGCTAAAGTTGGCATAATGCTAAAGTTGGCCGGATGCTAAAGTTGGCATGATGCTAAAGTTGGCATGATGCTAAAGTTGGCGGATGCTAAAGTTGGCGGGAGGCTAAAGTTGGCGGGATATTGGCGAGATGCTAAAGTTGGAAGGATGCTAAAGTTGGCGAGATGCTAAAGTTGGCGGGATGCTGAAGTTGGCGGGATGCTTAAATTGGCGGGATGCTAAAGTTGTCAGGATGCTCAAGTTGGCTGGATGCTAAAGTTGGCTGGATTCTGAAGTTGGCTGGATGCCAAAGTTGGCATGATGCCAAAGTTGTCGGGATGCTTAAGTTGGCGGGATGCTAAAGTTGGCAGGATGCTAAAGTTGGAAGGATGCTAAAGTTGTCGAGATGCTAAAGTTGGCAGGATGCTAAAGTTGGAAGGATGCTAAAGTTGGCGAGATGCTAAAGTTGGCGGGATGCTGAAGTTGGCGGGATGCTTAAGTTGGCGGGATGCTAAAGTTGTCAGGATGCTAAAGTTGGCTGGATGCTAAAGTTGGCTGGATTCTGAAGTTGGCTGGATGCTAAAGTTGGCGGGATGCTAAAGTTGGCTGGATGCTAAAGTTGACTGGATGCTAAAGTTGGCTGGATTCTGAAGTTGGCTGGATGCTAAAGTTGGCGGGATGCTAAAGTTGGCTGGATGCTAAAATTGGCGGGATGCTGAAGTTGGCTGGATGCTAAAGTTGGCGGGATGCTAAAGTTGGCTGGATGCTAAAGTTGGCTGGATTCTGAAGTTGGTGGGATGCTAAAGTTGGAAGGGTGCTAAATTTGGCGGGATGCTAAAGTTGGCGGGATGCTGAAGTTGGCTGGATGCTAAAGTTGGCGGGATGCTAAAGTTGGCAAGATGCTAAAGTTGGCCGGATGCTAGAGTTGGCTGGATGCTAAAGTTGGCTGGATGCTAAAGTTGGCGGAATGCTAAAGTTGGAAAGAAGGCTGAAGTTGGCTGGATGCTAAAGTTGGCATGATGCTGAAGTTGGCTGGATGCTAGAGTTGGCTGGATGCTAAAGTTGGCTGGATGCTAAATTTGGCAGGATGCTAAAGTTGGCAGGATGCTAAAGTTGGCATGATGCTAAAGTTGGCATGATGCTAAAGTTGGCGGGATGCTAAAGTTGGCATGATGCTAAAGTTGGCATGATGCTAAAGTTGGAAGGATGCTAGAGTTGGCTGGATGCTAAAGTTGGCTGGATGCTAAATTTGGCAGGATGCTAATGTTGGCGGGATGCTAAAGTTGGCAGGATGCTAAAGTTGGCGGGATGCTAAAGTTGGCAAGATGCTAAAGTTGGCCGGATGCTAAAGTTGGCGGAATGCTAAAGTTGGAAAGAAGGCTGAAGTTGGCTGGATGCTAAAGTTGGCATGATGCTGAAGTTGGCTGGATGCTAGAGTTGGCTGGATGCTAAAGTTGGCTGGATGCTAAATTTGGCAGGATGCTAAAGTTGGCAGGATGCTAAAGTTGGCATGATGCTTAAATTGGCGGGATGCTAAAGTTGTCAGGATGCTCAAGTTGGCTGGATGCTAAAGTTGGCTGGATTCTGAAGTTGGCTGGATGCCAAAGTTGGCATGATGCCAAAGTTGTCGGGATGCTTAAGTTGGCGGGATGCTAAAGTTGGCAGGATGCTAAAGTTGGAAGGATGCTAAAGTTGTCGAGATGCTAAAGTTGGCAGGATGCTAAAGTTGGAAGGATGCTAAAGTTGGCGAGATGCTAAAGTTGGCGGGATGCTTAAGTTGGCGGGATGCTAAAGTTGGAAGGATGCTAAAGTTGGCGAGATGCTAAAGTTGGCGGGATGCTTAAGTTGGCGGGATGCTAAAGTTGTCAGGATGCTAAAGTTGGCTGGATGCTAAAGTTGGCTGGATTCTGAAGTTGGCTGGATGCTAAAGTTGGCGGGATGCTAAAGTTGGCTGGATGCTAAAGTTGACTGGATGCTAAAGTTGGCTGGATTCTGAAGTTGGCTGGATGCTAAAGTTGGCGGGATGCTAAAGTTGGCTGGATGCTAAAATTGGCGGGATGCTGAAGTTGGCTGGATGCTAAAGTTGGCGGGATGCTAAAGTTGGCTGGATGCTAAAGTTGGCTGGATTCTGAAGTTGGTGGGATGCTAAAGTTGGAAGGGTGCTAAATTTGGCGGGATGCTAAAGTTGGCGGGATGCTGAAGTTGGCTGGATGCTAAAGTTGGCGGGATGCTAAAGTTGGCAAGATGCTAAAGTTGGCCGGATGCTAAAGTTGGCGGAATGCTAAAGTTGGAAAGAAGGCTGAAGTTGGCTGGATGCTAAAGTTGGCGTGATGCTGAAGTTGGCTGGATGCTAGAGTTGGCTGGATGCTAAAGTTGGCTGGATGCTAAATTTGGCAGGATGCTAATGTTGGCGGGATGCTAAAGTTGGCAGGATGCTAAAGTTGGCGGGATGCTAAAGTTGGCAAGATGCTAAAGTTGGCCGGATGCTAAAGTTGGCGGAATGCTAAAGTTGGAAAGAAGGCTGAAGTTGGCTGGATGCTAAAGTTGGCATGATGCTGAAGTTGGCTGGATGCTAGAGTTGGCTGGATGCTAAAGTTGGCTGGATGCTAAATTTGGCAGGATGCTAAAGTTGGCAGGATGCTAAAGTTGGCATGATGCTAAAGTTGGCATGATGCTAAAGTTGGCGGGATGCTAAAGTTGGCATGATGCTAAAGTTGGCATGATGCTAAAGTTGGAAGGATGCTAAAGTTGGCATGATGCTAAAGTTGTCGGGATGCTTAAGTTGGCGGGATGCTAAAGTTGGCAGGATGCTAAAGTTGGCCGGATGCTAAAGTTGGCATGATGCTAAAGTTGGCCGGATGCTAAAGTTGGCGGGATGCTAAAGTTGGCGGGATGCTAAAGTTGGCGGGATGCTAAAGTTGGCATGATGCTAAAGTTGGCGGTATGCTAAAGTTGGCGGGATGCTAAAGTTGGCATGATGCTAAAGTTGGCCGGATGCTAAAGTTGGCATAATGCTAAAGTTGGCCGGATGCTAAAGTTGGCATGATGCTAAAGTTGGCATGATGCTAAAGTTGGCCGGATGCTAAAGTTGGCGGGAGGCTAAAGCTGGCGGGATGCCAAAGTTGGCAGGATGCTAAAGTTGGAAGGATGCTAAAGTTGGCGGGATGCTGAAGTTGGCTGGATGCTAAAGTTGGCGGGATGCTAAAGTTGGCAAGATGCTAAAGTTGGCCGGATGCTAAAGTTGGCGGAATGCTAAAGTTGGAAAGAAGGCTGAAGTTGGCTGGATGCTAAAGTTGGCGTGATGCTGAAGTTGGCTGGAGCTAGAGTTGGCTGGATGCTAAAGTTGGCTGGATGCTAAATTTGGCAGGATGCTAATGTTGGCGGGATGCTAAAGTTGGCAGGATGCTAAAGTTGGCGGGATGCTAAAGTTGGCAAGATGCTAAAGTTGGCCGGATGCTAAAGTTGGCGGAATGCTAAAGTTGGAAAGAAGGCTGAAGTTGGCTGGATGCTAAAGTTGGCGTGATGCTGAAGTTGGCTGGATGCTAGAGTTGGCTGGATGCTAAAGTTGGCTGGATGCTAAATTTGGCAGGATGCTAAAGTTGGCAGGATGCTAAAGTTGGCATGATGCTAAAGTTGGCATGATGCTAAAGTTGGCATGATGCTAAAGTTGGCGGGATGCTAAAGTTGGAAAGAAGGCTGAAGTTGGCTGGATGCTAAAGTTGGCGTGATGCTGAAGTTGGCTGGATGCTAGAGTTGGCTGGATGCTAAAGTTGGCTGGATGCTAAATTTGGCAGGATGCTAAAGTTGGCAGGATGCTAAAGTTGGCATGATGCTAAAGTTGGCATGATGCTAAAGTTGGCGGGATGCTAAAGTTGGCATGATGCTAAAGTTGGCATGATGCTAAAGTTGGAAGGATGCTAAAGTTGGCATGATGCTAAAGTTGTCGGGATGTTGTTGGCGGGATGCTAAAGTTGGCAGGATGCTAAAGTTGGCCGGATGCTAAAGTTGGCATGATGCTAAAGTTGGCCGGATGCTAAAGTTGGCGGGATGCTAAAGTTGGCGGGATGCTAAAGTTGGCGGGATGCTAAAGTTGGCATGATGCTAAAGTTGGCGGTATGCTAAAGTTGGCATGATGCTAAAGTTGGCGGGATGCTAAAGTTGGCATGATGCTAAAGTTGGCCGGATGCTAAAGTTGGCATAATGCTAAAGTTGGCCGGATGCTAAAGTTGGCATGATGCTAAAGTTGGCATGATGCTAAAGTTGGCCGGATGCTAAAGTTGGCGGGAGGCTAAAGCTGGCGGGATGCCAAAGTTGGCAGGATGCTAAAGTTGGAAGGATGCTAAAGTTGGCGGGATGCTGAAGTTGGCTGGATGCTAAAGTTGGCGGGATGCTAAAGTTGGCAAGATGCTAAAGTTGGCCGGATGCTAAAGTTGGCGGAATGCTGAAGTTGGCGGGATGCTTAAGTTGGCGGGATGCTAAAGTTGTCAGGATGCTAAAGTTGGCTGGATGCTAAAGTTGGCTGGATTCTGAAGTTGGCTGGATGCTAAAGTTGGCGGGATGCTAAAGTTGGCTGGATTCTGAAGTTGGCTGGATGCTAAAGTTGGCGGGATGCTAAAGTTGGCTGGATGCTAAAATTGGCGGGATGCTGAAGTTGGCTGGATGCTAAAGTTGGTGGGATGCTAAAGTTGGCTGGATGCTAGAGTTGGCTGGATGCTAAATTTGGCTGGATGCTAAAGTTGGCTGGATGCTAAAGTTGGTGGGATGCTAAAGTTGGAAGGGTGCTAAATTTGGCGGGATGCTAAAGTTGGCGGGATGCTGAAGTTGGCTGGATGCTAAAGTTGGCGTGATGCTGAAGTTGGCTGGATGCTAGAGTTGGCTGGATGCTAAATTTGGCAGGATGCTAATGTTGGCGGGATGCTAAAGTTGGCAGGATGCTAAAGTTGGCGGGATGCTAAAGTTGGCAAGATGCTAAAGTTGGCCGGATGCTAAAGTTGGCGGAATGCTAAAGTTGGAAAGAAGGCTAAAGTTGGCAGGATGCTAAAGTTGGAAGGATGCTAAAGTTGTCGAGATGCTAAAGTTGGCAGGATGCTAAAGTTGGAAGGATGCTAAAGTTGGCGAGATGCTAAAGTTGGCGGGATGCTGAAGTTGGCGGGATGCTTAAGTTGGCGGGATGCTAAAGTTGTCAGGATGCTAAAGTTGGCTGGATGCTAAAGTTGGCTGGATTCTGAAGTTGGCTGGATGCTAAAGTTGGCGTGATGCTAAAGTTGGCTGGATTCTAAAGTTGGAAGGATGCTAAAGTTGGCGAGATGCTAAAGTTGGCGGGATGCTGAAGTTGGCTGGATGCTAAAGTTGGCGGGATGCTAAAGTTGGCTGGATGCTAGAGTTGGCTGGTTGCTAAATTTGGCTGGATGCTAAAGTTGGCTGGATGCTAAAGTTGGTGGGATGCTAAAGTTGGAAGGGTGCTAAATTTGGCGGGATGCTAAAGTTGGCGGGATGCTGAAGTTGGCTGGATGCTAAAGTTGGCGTGATGCTGAAGTTGGCTGGATGCTAGAGTTGGCTGGATGCTAAAGTTGGCTGGATGCTAAATTTGGCAGGATGCTAATGTTGGCGGGATGCTAAAGTTGGCAGGATGCTAAAGTTGGCGGGATGCTAAAGTTGGCAAGATGCTAAAGTTGGCCGGATGCTAAAGTTGGCGGAATGCTAAAGTTGGAAAGAAGGCTGAAGTTGGCTGGATGCTAAAGTTGGCGTGATGCTGAAGTTGGCTGGATGCTAGAGTTGGCTGGATGCTAAAGTTGGCTGGATGCTAAATTTGGCAGGATGCTAAAGTTGGCAGGATGCTAAAGTTGGCATGATGCTAAAGTTGGCATGATGCTAAAGTTGGCATGATGCTAAAGTTGGCGGGATGCTAAAGTTGTCGGGATGCTTAAGTTGGCGGGATGCTAAAGTTGGCAGGATGCTAAAGTTGGCCGGATGCTAAAGTTGGCATGATGCTAAAGTTGACCGGATGCTAAAGTTGGCGGGATGCTAAAGTTGGCGGGATGCTAAAGTTGGCGGGATGCTAAAGTTGGCATGATGCTAAAGTTGGCGGGATGCTAAAGTTGGCATGATGCTAAAGTTGGCCGGATGCTAAAGTTGGCATAATGCTAAAGTTGGCCGGATGCTAAAGTTGGCATAATGCTAAAGTTGGCATGATGCTAAAGTTGGCCGGATGCTAAAGTTGGCGGGAGGCTAAAGTTGGCGGGATGCCAAAGTTGGCGGGATGCTAAAGTTGGAAGGATGCTAAAGTTGTCGAGATGCTAAAGTTGGCAGGATGCTAAAGTTGGAAGGATGCTAAAGTTGGCGAGATGCTAAAGTTGGCGGGATGCTGAAGTTGGCGGGATGCTTAAGTTGGCGGGATGCTAAAGTTGTCAGGATGCTCAAGTTGGCTGGATGCTAAAGTTGGCTGGATTCTGAAGTTGGCTGGATGCCAAAGTTGGCATGATGCCAAAGTTGTCGGGATGCTTAAGTTGGCGGGATGCTAAAGTTGGCAGGATGCTAAAGTTGGCAGGATGCTAAAGTTGGAAGGATGCTAAAGTTGGCGAGATGCTAAAGTTGGCGGGATGCTGAAGTTGGCGGGATGCTGAAGTTGGCAGGATGCTAAAGTTGGCGGTATGCTAAAGTAGGCTGGATGCTGTAGTTGGCTGGATGCTAAAGTTGGCTGGATTCTGAAGTTGGCTGGATGCTAAAGTTGGCGGGATGCTAAAGTTGGCTGGATGCTAAAATTGGCGGGATGCTGAAGTTGGCTGGATGCTAAAGTTGGCGGGATGCTAAATTTGGAAGGGTGCTAAATTTGGCGGGATGCTAAAGTTGGCGGGATGCTGAAGTTGGCTGGATGCTAAAGTTGGCGTGATGCTGAAGTTGGCTGGATGCTAGAGTTGGCTGGATGCTAAAGTTGGCTGGATGCTAAATTTGGCAGGATGCTAATGTTGGCGGGATGCTAAAGTTGGCAGGATGCTAAAGTTGGCGGGATGCTAAAGTTGGCAAGATGCTAAAGTTGGCCGGATGCTAAAGTTGGCGGAATGCTAAAGTTGGAAAGAAGGCTAAAGTTGGCAGGATACTAAAGTTGGTGAAAAAACGTCTTGGTTTGAAAGGTGTGATGTAGAGACAGACTGCAGTACAAATGGAACACTATTCCCTATTCCGTACATATGGGCCGTGCTCAATAGTAGTGCACTATATAGGAAATAGGGCCCTGCTCAATAGTAGTGCACTATATAGGAAATAGGGCCATTCTCAATAGTAGTGCACTATATAGGAAATAGGGCCCTTCTCAATAGTAGTGCACTATATAGGAAATAGGGCCCTTCTCAATAGTAGTGCATCGGGTGCCACTTGGGAGGTGTCGTTGGCAGCAATTGGTCCAATTAACACCTGCTCTCCTGTCTATGAATACTGTCAGAGGAACTGCCCACCACTGGGTCTGGTGGACTGGTGGGGGGACAGGCCATGCGTCCTTTCTCTCATTCTATCTGTCTGTGTCTGGAGGCTCTTTCTGCCTTGCTACACACACACACACACACACACACACACACACACACACAGAGACAGAGACATACAAACACACACACACAGAGACACACACATAGAGACACACACACAGAGACACACACACACTCACACACATAGAGACACACACATAGAGACAGAGACAGACACACACATAGAAACACACACACACACTCACTGAGACACACACACACACTTCTCTCCTGCTGTGTTGCTCTCCCGATCCTCCCATCCTCACTCCCCCTAGCTGGAAAGGAATAACTGTGTGGATAAGAGACAGAGGGAGGGAGGGAGGGAGGAGGGAAGAGAGAGGGAGAGAGAGAGGGAGAGAGAGAGGGGAGAGGGAGGGAGAGAGAGAGGGAAGAGGGGAAGAGAGAGGGAGAGGGAGAGGGAGGGAGGGAGGGAGGGAGGGGGAATAGGGAAGGAGATAGAGAGGGAAGAGGGAGGGATAGAGAGAGAGAGGGAGGAGGGAAGGAATAGGGAATAGGGAAGGAGAGATAGAGGGAATAGGGAGAGAGAGAGAGGGAAGAGCGAGGGAGAGAGAGAGAGAGGGAAGAGAGAGGGAGAGAGAGAGAGGAAGAGGGAGGGAGAGAGACTTTTGTGTATGATATATTTCACTTGCTTTGACAATGTAAACATATGTTTCCCATGCCAATAAAGCCCTTTGAATGTAGTTAAGTAATCGACACCCTCCTCTGATAGTAAAACCCAGCTCCTTTGAACTTTGTGTACCTCTGTTCCCTGAGTGAAGGAGAGAGAGAGAGAGAGAGAGAGAGAGAGAGAGAGAGAGAGAGAGAGCCTCTCCCTCACTCACACATATCAACAACAGAGGATGGTTTGATTACAGAGGAGAGGCTGAGTGACTACAGGGGAGAGGCTGAGTGACTACAGGGGAGAGGCTGAGTGACTACAGAGGAGAGTCTGAGTGACTACAGGGGAGAGACTGAGTGACAACAGAGTAGAGGCTGAGTGACTACAGAGGAGAGACTGAGTGACAACAGAGGAGAGGCTGAGTGACTACAGAGGAGAGGCTGAGTGACTACAGAGGAGAGGCTGAGTGACTACAGGGCAGAGGCTGAGTGACTACAGAGGAGAGGCTGAGTGACTACAGAGGAGAGGCTGAGTGACTACAGAGGAGAGGCTGAGTGACTACAGGGGAGAGGCTGAGTGACTACAGGGGAGAGGCTGAGTGACTACAGAGGAGAGTCTGAGTGACTACAGAGGAGAGGCTGAGTGACTACATAGGTGAGGCTGAGTGACTACAGGGGAGAGGCTGAGTGACTACAGAGGAGAGGCTGAGTGACTACAGAGGAGAGGCTGAGTGACTACAGGGGAGAGGCTGAGTGACTACAGAGGAGAGGCTGAGTGACAACAGAGGAGAGGCTGAGTGACTAGAGAGGATGGATTGGTTACAGAGATGCTCAAGGCTTGCCTTCAGAGGACACACGGTGACTGGAGGAGGGACACAGTAGCTTGGCAACAAACAGGATGCACGCGGTCAGGTGTTAAGCGCTGCGCCACAGGACCAGGGGCAGGCAGCTCTCCAACAGACGAGGCATCAGCCTTCCTTCCACGGCGGTAGAGACGGGCGGTAGAGGAGTGGGACGAGGAGGTGTTATTTGACACATCTCCCCCGGTGGGCTGGCTGGCTCACGCTCTAACTGAGGCTATCACTTCTCCTCATCGCTCTCCTCTCTCTCTCCTCTCTCTCTCTCTCTCTCTCTCTCTCTCTCTCTCTCTCTCTCTCTTTATCTCCCTCTCTGTCTCTCTCTCTCTCTCTCTCTCCCTCTCCCTCTCTCTCCCTCTCCTCTCTCTCCTCTCTCTGAACTCCTCTCTCTCCTCCTCTCCTCTCTCTCTCTCTCTCTCTCTCTCTCTCTCTCTCTCTCTCTCTCTCTCTCTCTCTCTGTCTCTCTCTCTCTCTCTCTCTCTCTCTCTCTCTCCTCCCTCTCTCTCTCTCTCTCTTGCTTTGCTGCTTCACTGCTCTTCGTGAAGCAGCAGAGTGCCAGCACACACACTGACACACACTCCACACACACGCGCTAACACACACACACACACACACACACACACACACACACACTGACACACAGCTGAGGCTCCCGTTGTCTAGCTGCAGCTCAGCAAAGGAGGCACCACTTTGTTTTTCCCCTACTGTAGAGGCATTGTACAAGGGGATTGTCGAGGAGAATAGGAGAGGAGGAGGCTGTAACATTAGAGGATTGGAGGGAGGAGGCTTGGAGGATTGGAGAGGAGGCTGTAACATTAGAGGATTGGAGGAGGAGAGGAGGCTGTAACGTTAGAGGATTGGAGAGGAGGAGGCTGTAACGTTGGAGGATTGTAAAGGAGAAGAGGAGGAGGCTGTAACATTAAAAGGATTGTAGAGGAGGTCTTCGCTGGTGTTTTGTCTGGAGCCATGGAACGTTTCCTGGTCTTTGTGAAGCAGATCAGGAGGTCCAGGAGGCGCAAAGGGAAAAAGTACAGACCGGAGGAGGACTATCAGGAGGGATATGAAGATGTGTATTATTATGCTTCTGAACACCTGCACAGTAAGTCAACCTGGGAACCAGGGAGGGTTGGAGAGAAGGAGGGAGAGAGGAAGTGAGAGAGGGAGATGGAGGCAGAGAAGGAGAAGCATCTGTACAGGGAATGGGACCAGGGAAGGAATGGAGAGAGATAGAGAGAGAGAGAATGACAGAGATAATGAGAGAGAGAATGAGAGGGAGAGCTAATGATTCTGTACAGGGAATGGGACCAGGGAGAGCAGGAGAAAGAGAGGGAGAGCTAATGATTCTGTACAGGGAATGGGACCAGGGAGAGCAGGAGAAAGAGAGGGAGAGCTAATGATTCTGTACAGGGAATGGGACCAGGGAGAGCAGGAGAAAGAGAGGGAGAGCTAATGATTCTGTACAGGGAATGGGACCAGGGAGAGCAGGAGAAAGAGAGGGAGAGCTAATGATTCTGTACAGGGAATGGGACCAGGGAGAGCAGGAGAAAGAGAGGGAGGTGGAGGGTTGGCTGGCCGGTCGGAGGCTGATCTGTTGTTTCATTGTGTTGTAGGATGATCAGCTCTGAACTGACAGGGAGGGCTGCTACTGTGGGGCAAACAAGCAGCTTATCATCACATTATGAAAACCTAGAGTGGCCTGAATGGATGGGGATAGCATTAGTGGTATAGAGATGTGTTTGTGTGTGTGTGTGTGTGTTATTTCACCCCTTGTTACTCTCTGATGGATATGTGGTTAACGTTTATCTGCATTGATTCTGCTGCATAATGTGGACTGTACTGTACCAGTACTAAACAATGTAGCAGGATGATCTAATACTGTTTACATGCGCTAAGCTAGGCTAAAGATAGGCTAGGCTGAAGTTAAGCTAGGCTAAAGATAGGCTAGGCTGAAGTTAAGCTAGGCTAAAGATAGGCTAGGCTGAAGTTAAGCTAGGCTAAAGATAGGCTAGGCTAAAGATAGGCTAGGCTAAAGATAGGCTAGGCTGAAGTTAAGCTAGGCTAAAGCTAGGCTAAGCTAAAGCTAGGCTTGCAGGTCACTCACTGCTAATACCAACTGTATCTAATTATCCCGTTATAAACATAACTACTGTGTTATAGGGATACTGGGATGGTTATGTAGACTAGGTTAGCAGGTCACTCACAGCTAACACCTGTTTATATGTGCTAGGTCAGGCTAGTAGGTCTCTAAGATTGGGATGTTTGTATGTGCTAGGTCAGGCTAGGCTAGCAGGTCTCTAAGATTGGGATGTTTATAAGCTAGGTCAGGCTAGGCTAGCAGGTCTCTAAGATTGGGATGTTTATAGCATGGTGGTAGGCAGGCTAGCAGGTCTCTAAGATTGGGATGTTTATAGCATGGTTTCAGCTAGCGCGCTGACTGCTAGCCTCTCAGGTGGTATGTTTCCCTCCTTGGTTTAAACAACAAACCTCCAGCCTGGCTGCCGCTATTACCACTGTTCATCTAGAATGGAGCACCTGTGTTACTGCTGCTGCTCGCTCTCTTTCTCTGATCTCTCTTTCTCTCTCTCTCTCTCTCTCTCTCTCTCTCTCTCTCTCTCTCTCTCTCTCTCTCTCTCTCTCTCTCTCTCTCTCTCTGTCTCTCTCTCTCTCTCTCTCTGTCTCTCTCTCTCTCTCTCTCTCTCTCTCTCTCTCTCTCTCTCTCTCTCTCTGTCTCTCTCTCTCTCTCTCTCTCTCTCTCTCTCTCTCTCTCTCTGTCTCTCTCTCTCTCTCTCTCTTTGTCTCTCTCTCTCTCTCTCTCTGTCTCTCTCTCTCTCTTTTCTCTCTCTCCTCTCTCTCTCTCTCTCTCTCTCTCTCTCTCTCTCTCTTTGTCTCTCTCTCTCTCTCTCTCTCTCTCTCTCTCTCTCTCTCTCTTTCTCTCTCTCTGTCTATCTTTCTCTGATGTCTCACTATCTCTGTATCTCTCTTTCTCTGATCTTTGTCTCTGATCTTTGTCTCTCCGTCTTTCCTTTGTTATCTGTTTGACTAGTTGGAGAGAATCACAAAGGAGGTTTTAGTGTGTAAATTAGAGCATAGTTTGTCTGAACACATACATGCACACACACAAACACACAAGCACACAAGCAAATACACACAAATGCATGCAAACGCACACACACTCCCCCCCAACACCCCTTTCTGCTCAGGTAGACTAGTCCCATTGAACCGGTTGCCCTGGAGGGTTCTCGGTAATGACAGGGAAGAGTTCCGGATCTAAAACATTCCACAGTCGTCCTGGAGCAGAGCAGAGCGGGAACAAGCATTCCACTAACCCCTAGCCAGGCCAGCAGAGCGGGAACAAGCATTCCACTAACCCCTAGCCAGGCCAGCAGAGCGGGAACAAGCATTCCACTAACCCCTAGCCAGGCCAGCAGAGCGGGAACAAGCATTCCACTAACCCCTAGCCAGGCCAGCAGAGCGGGAACAAGCATTCCACTAACCCCTAGCCAGGCCAGCAGAGCGGGAACAAGCATTCCACTAACCCCTAGCCAGGCCAGCAGAGCGGGAACAAGCATTCCACTAACCCCTAGCCAGGCCAGCAGAGCGGGAACAAGCATTCCACTAACCCCTAGCCAGCCAGCCGTGTGGGAACAACATTCCCCTAATCCCTAGCCAGGCCAGCCTTGTGCTTCATCATTACTAGGAAACAAGAATTCCACTAACCCCTAGCCAGGGGAGCAGAGCGGGAACTGGTTCCACTAACCCTAGCCAGGCCAGAGATCTCTGTGAACGGTGCACCATCAGTTGCTCTGCCTTCCTGTGAAAGCTGTGGAACTCAGACTTCACACTCTCAGCTGAGATGCAGTATGTGAAATCTGACACCTCATTTGCATAGGGAGTGACACTTCACATTGTGTGGCCTATCTAGATCTATGCAGAGTTACTAGTTATTGTTTAGGGCCATCTCATGCTAAATAACTACTTTTGGGTTTGTCAATTTAGGCATGAATCCGTTTTTTAAATGTTCAGCCGTGTACTTTTGACCATTAACCTTTTATTTTGAGTCTGGATCTGAGTACCCCCACAACAATTTCTAGAATGGAAGAACACTCTAACCGTTCTGATTGGTCCCAGAAACCGATGAGTTGGACCAGAGCCAGAACACACGTGGGTAAAGCAGAGGTTTGAAAATTCGGCATTGGCTTTGCTACTCTTGATTGGTTAGAGGTGATTCAATCGATTGTTTTGTTCAACACCTCTCATTTTGACGTTACCAACAAACAACTTCAACAATGGTCGACTCAGACTGAAGGATAGAACAGTGGTCGACTCAGACTGAAGGATAGAACAGTGGTCGACTCAGACTGAAAGATAGAACAGTGGTCGACTCAGACTGAAGGATAGAACAGTGGTCGACTCAGACTGAAGGATAGAACAGTGGTCGACTCAGACTGAAGGATAGAACAGTGGTCGACTCAGACTGAAGGATAGAACAGTGGTCGACCAGGCTGAAGGATAGAACAGTGGTCGACTCAGACTGAAGGATAGAACAGTGGCCGACTTGACTGAAGGATAGAACAGTGGCCGACTCAGACTGAAGGATAGAACAGAGGTCTCTGACTGAAGGATAGAACAGTGGTCGACTCTGACTGAAGGATAGAACAGTGGTGACTCAGACTGAAGGATAGAACACTGGTCTCAGACTGAAGGATAGAACAGTGGTGAAGACTGAAGGATTTGAACAGTGGCCGACTCAGACTGAAGGATTGAACAGTGGTTATCTAGACTGAAGGATAGAACAGTGGTACTAGACTGAAGGATAGAACAGTGGTCACTGACTGAAGGATAGAACAGTGGTTTTTTACTCAGACTGAAGGATAGAACAGTGGTCGACTCAGACTGAAGGATAGAACAGTGGTCGACTCAGACTGAAGGATAGAACAGTGGCCGACTCAGACTGAAGGATAGAACAGTGGCCGACTCAGACTGAAGGATAGAACAGTGGCTTTGCTACTCAGACTGAAGGATAGAACAGTGGTCGACTCAGACTGAAGGATAGAACAGTGGTCGACTCAGACTGAAGGATAGAACAGTGGTCGACTCAGACTGAAGGATAGAACAGTGGTCGACTCAGACTGAAGGATAGAACAGTGGTCGACCAGGCTGAAGGATAGAACAGTGGTCGACCAGGCTGAAGGATAGAACAGTGGTCGACTCAGACTGAAGGATAGAACAGTGGTCGACTCAGACTGAAGGATAGAACAGTGGTCGACTCAGACTGAAGGATAGAACAGTGGTCGACTCAGACTGAAGGATAGAACAGTGGCCGACTCAGACTGAAGGATAGAACAGTGGCCGACTCAGACTGAAGGATAGAACAGTGGCCGACTCAGACTGAAGGATAGAACAGTGGCCGACTCAGACTGAAGGATAGAACAGTGGCCGACTCAGACTGAAGGATAGAACAGTGGCCGACTCAGAGTCGACTCAGACTGAAGGATAGAACAGTGGTCGACTCAGACTGAAGGATAGAACAGTGGCCGACTCAGACTGAAGGATAGAACAGTGGTCGACCAGGCAAACGATACACATCAAATACAATATACACATTGAAACTGCACATCCAAATACACATTCATTAAAATACACGTTGTCACACACAACAATCCTCCCATAAGGAAGTCTGTTTTGTCTTCGTTAGCCTAAAGGGAGAGCCTACTGCTCTTTGACCCTCTCCCCCCTAACCAGGAGACTGTTCCCAGAGCTGGACTCTGAGTATTAGGGGAGAGCCTACTGCTCTGACCTCTCTCCCCCCTAACCAGGAGACTGTTCCCAGAGCTGGACTCTGAGTATTAGGGGAGAGCCTACTGCTCTTTGCCCCTCTCCCCCCTAACCAGGAGACTGTTCCCAGAGCTGGACTCTGAGTATTAGGGGAGAGCCTACTGCTCTTTGACCTCTCTCCCCCCTAACCAGGAGACTGTTCCCAGAGCTGGACTCTGAGTATTAGGGGAGAGCCTACTGCTCTGACCTCTCTCCCCCCTAACCAGGAGACTGTTCCCAGAGCTGGACTCTGAGTATTAGGGGAGAGCCTACTGCTCTTTGCCCCTCTCCCCCCTAACCAGGAGACTGTTCCCAGAGCTGGACTCTGAGTATTAGGGGAGAGCCTACTCCTCTGACCTCTCTCCCCCCTAACCAGGAGACTGTTCCCAGAGCTGGACTCTGAGTATTAGGGGAGAGCCTACTCCTCTGACCTCTCTCCCCCCTAACCAGGAGACTGTTCCCAGAGCTGGACTCTGAGTATTAGGGGAGAGCCTACTGCTCTGACCTCTCTCCCCCCTAACCAGGAGACTGTTCCCAGAGCTGGACTCTGAGTATTAGGGGAGAGCCTACTGCTCTTTGCCCCTCTCCCCCCTAACCAGGAGACTGTTCCCAGAGCTGGACTCTGAGTATTAGGGGAGAGCCTACTCCTCTGACCTCTCTCCCCCCTAACCAGGAGACTGTTCCCAGAGCTGGACTCTGAGTATTAGGGGAGAGCCTACTGCTCTTTGACCTCTCTCCCCCCTAACCAGGAGACTGTTCCCAGAGCTGGACTCTGAGTATTAGGGGAGAGCCTACTGCTCTGTGCCCCTCTCCCCCCTAACCAGGAGACTGTTCCCAGAGCTGGACTCTGAGTATTAGGGGAGAGCCTACTGCTCTTTGCCCCTCTCCCCCCTAACCAGGAGACTGTTCCCAGAGCTGGACTCTGAGTATTAGGGGAGAGCCTACTCCTCTGACCTCTCTCCCCCCTAACCAGGAGACTGTTCCCAGAGCTGGACTCTGAGTATTAGGGGAGAGCCTACTCCTCTGACCTCTCTCCCCCCTAACCAGGAGACTGTTCCCAGAGCTGGACTCTGAGTATTAGGGGAGAGCCTACTGCTCTGACCTCTCTCCCCCCTAACCAGGAGACTGTTCCCAGAGCTGGACTCTGAGTATTAGGGGAGAGCCTACTGCTCTTTGCCCCTCTCCCCCCTAACCAGGAGACTGTTCCCAGAGCTGGACTCTGAGTATTAGGGGAGAGCCTACTCCTCTGACCTCTCTCCCCCCTAACCAGGAGACTGTTCCCAGAGCTGGACTCTGAGTATTAAGAGCCTACTGCTCTGCCCTCTCTCCCCTAACCAGGAGACTGTTCCCAGAGCTGGACTCTGAGTATTAACCTACTGACCTCTCAGGGAGACTGTCAGAGCTGGACTCTAGATAACCTACCTCTGCTGTTCAGAGCTGGACTAGTCAGCCTCTAGATAACCTACTGCTCTCAGGTCTAGTCAGCCTCTAGATAACCTACTGCTCTCAGGTCTAGTCAGCCTCTAGATAACCTACTGCTGTCAGGTCTAGTCAGCCTCTAGATAACCTACTGCTGCCATTCTCAGGTCTAGTCAGCCTCTAGATTACCTACTGCTCTCAGGTCTAGTCAGCCTCTAGATAACCTACTGCTCTCAGGTCTAGTCAGCCTCTAGATAACCTACTGCTCTCAGGTCTAGTCAGCCTCTAGATAACCTACTGCTCTCATCCTCAGGTCTAGTCAGCCTCTAGATAACCTACTGCTCTCAGGTCTAGTCAGCCTCTAGATAACCTACTGCTCTCATCCTCAGGTCTAGTCAGCCTCTAGATAACCTACTGCTCTCATCCTCAGGTCTAGTCAGCCTCTAGATAACCTACTGCTCTCCGGTCTAGTCAGCCTCTAGATAACCTACTGCTCTCATCCTCAGGTCTAGTCAGCCTCTAGATAACCTACTGCTCTCAGGTCTAGTCAGCCTCTAGATAACCTACTGCTCCCATCCTCAGGTCTAGTCAGCCTCTAGATAACCTACTGCTCCCATCCTCAGTTCTAGTCAGCCTCTAGATAACCTACTGCTCCCATCCTCAGGTCTAGTCAGCCTCTAGATAACCTACTGCTGTCAGGTCTAGTCAGCCTCTAGATAACCTACTGCTCTCAGGTCTAGTCAGCCTCTAGATAACCTACTGCTCTCAGGTCTAGTCAGCCTCTAGATAATCTACTGCTCCCATCCTTAGGTCTAGTCAGCCTCTAGATAACCTACTGCTCTCAGGTCGTCAGCCTCTAGATAACCTACTGCTCTCATCCTCAGGTCTAGTCAGCCTCTAGATAACCTACTACTCTCAGGTCTAGTCAGCCTCTAGATAACCTACTGCGCCCATCCTCAGGTCTAGTCAGTCTCTAGAAAACCTACTGCTCTCAGGTCTAGTCAGCCTCTAGATAACCTACTGCTCTCAGGTCTAGTCAGCCTCTAGATAACCTACTGCGCCCATCCTCAGGTCTAGTCAGTCTCTAGATAACCTACTTCTTTCATCCTCAGGTCTAGTCAGCCTCTAGATAACGTACTGAGTGACTCTCTCTCTCTCTCTCTCTCTCTCTCTCTCTCTCTCTCTCTCTCTCTCTCTCTCTCTCTCTCTCATGAATTACAAGTTGGTCAGTCGAGACTCTGCATTTATTTTCTCTCTGTCTTTGTTTCATTCTGAGAGGGAATTTGTTTTGTTTGCCCAGATCCACAGAATTAAAGCAGTTTCTCTGTTTCTCATCTGATATCTGTCTCTCAGCGTTAATGAGATGCGTTCTTTGTCATTATAATAGTCACAATAACGATTTGGCTCAGGATGGTTGAATACTATAAGTCTTTACTTCAGCTGGATCTGCATTCATTCATCCTGATTCTGGCTTTTATCAACACTTGTGACAACAAAAGCAGTGCTTTGAAAATATGTTTTTTATTTTATTTTTATAGCCAACTAATTGGCACAGCTTGGGACACAGTGAGTCAGAGGAGAAGGTGGCAAAATAACTGGTTGTATTTATACATCTCTATCTGGCTGTAAAATACGTCATCTCTGTTCACATTTAACACACACACATTTGAGCCAGAGCGGTGTCAGAAGAGTGGGTTCGAGGCATAAGAGGATGCAGGGTTCTCAATAAATCGGCTGGTATTTGTAAATGTAGCTTGTAGCCGAGAAGGTGTGTGTGTGTGTGTGTGTGTGTGTGTGTGTGTGTGCACATTCTTGTGTGTTTGGGTTCGTTCCACTCTAGCCACTAATTAATTTGTGTATAAGATACTCCTTAAAAATGTCAGTTTGATGCCCTCCCTCCCTCCCCCTCCCTTTCTCCTCTCCCCTACTCCCTCCTCTGAGGCTGCCTCCCTCCCTCCCCCTCCCTTTCTCCCTCCCTCTCTGGCTCCCTTTCTCCTCTCCCCCCCTACTCCCTCCTCTGAGGCTGCCCCCTCCCTCCCCCTCCCTTTCTCCTCTCCCCTCCTCCCTCCCAGCCAGCCAGCCAGTCTCCATACGTCCTGTCCAGCCCCAGCCTCCCTCCCCTGCCTCCCTCCCCTCCCTCCCTCCTCTCCCCTCTCCCCTCCTCCCTCCCAGCCAGCCAGCCTCCATACGTCCTTTCCAGCCCCAGCCTCCCTCCCCCTGCCTCCCTCCCTCCCCCTCTCCCCTCCTCCCTCCCAGCCAGCCAGCCTCCATACGTCCTGTCCAGCCCCAGCCTCCCTCCGCCTGCCTCCCTCCCCCTCCGTCCTCTCCCCTCTCCCCTCCTCCCTCCCAGCCAGCCAGCCTCCATACGTCCTGTCCAGCCCCAGCCTGTAGATGCTAAATAATTCATGGAATAATTTGAGGCGTTCTATCACATCTATCACATTCTCTCTTCTTCCATGAGGCCATGTCATATATCCACTGATGGCTTTCCTTAGTCCTTTCATTACTTTAATGTGTGTCTGTTTGTGTTGTTGCCTGTGTTTCCACCTCCCTATGGTTGAGGGAAATGATTCATGTAGGAGACCAGCAGACCTGAAGACCATGACAGAACATCTACGGGTTAATATAGGAGACCTGAAGACCACGACAGAACATCTAATGGTTAATATAGGAGACCTGAAGACCACGACAGAACATCTAATGGTTAATATAGGAGACCTGAAGACCATGCCAGAACATATAATGGTTAATATAGAAGACCTGAAGACCACGACAGAACATATAATGGTTAATATAGGAGACCTGAAGACCATGACAGAACATATAATGGTTAATATAGGAGACCTGAAGACCACGACAGAACATCTAATGGTTAATATAGGAGACCTGAAGACCACGACAGAACATCTAAGGGTTAATATAGGAGACCTGAAGACCACGACAGAACATATAATGGTTAATATAGGAGACCTGAAGACCACGACAGAACATCTAATGGTTAATACAGGAGACCTGAAGACCACGACAGAACATATAATGGTTAATATAGGAGACCTGAAGACCATGACAGAACATATAATGGTTAATATAGGAGACCTGAAGACCTGAAGACCACGACAGAACATCTAAGGGTTAATATAGGAGACCTGAAGACCATGACAGAACATCTAAGGGTTAATACAGGAGACCTGAAGACCACGACAGAACATCTAATGATTAATACAGGAGACCTGAAGACCACGACAGAACATATAATGGTTAATATAGGAGACCTGAAGACCACGACAGAACATCTAATGGTTAATATAGGAGACCTGAAGACCTGAAGACCTTGTTGTTGTACACATTGTTGTGCTCCAGTTTACTTGTAAACAAACATGTTGTCCCTAGATTCACCTCTTATATGCTGTGTGTAGTTTTGGTTGACCATCCTGTAGACATAGACCCTCTATAACCTAACTGACCATCCTCTAGACATAGACCCTCTATAACCTAACTGACCTCTAGACATAGTCCCTCTATAACCTAACTGACCTCTAGACATAGTCCCTCTATAACCTAACTGACCATCCTCTAGACATAGACCCTCTATAACCTAACTGACCATCCTCTAGACATAGACCCTCTATAACCTAACTGACCTGCTAGGTAAAGTCCCCCCTTATCTCAGCTCGCTGGTCACCATAGCATCTCCCACCTGTAGCACACGCTCCAGCAGGTATATCTCTCTAGTCACCCCCAAAACCAATTCTTTCTTTGGCCGCCTCTCCTTCCAGTTCTCTGCTGCCAATGACTGGAACGAACTACAAAAATCTCTTAAATTGGAAACACTTATCTCCCTCACTAGCTTTAAGCACCAACTGTCAGAGCATCTTACAGATTACTGCACCTGTACATAGCCCACCTATAATTTAGCCCAAACAACTACCTCTTTCCCAACTGTATTTAATTTATTTATTTATTTTGCTCCTTTGCACCCCATTATTTTTATTTCTACTTTGCACATTCTTCCATTGCAATACTACCATTCCAGTGTTTTACTTGCTATATTGTATTTACTTTGCCACCATGGCCTTTTTTGCCTTTACCTCCCTTCTCACCTCATTTGCTCACATTGTATATAGACTTGTTTTTTTTTTTTTTTTTTACTGTTTTATTGACTGTATGTTTGTTTTACTCCATGTGTAACTCTGTGTCGTTGTTTGTGTCGAACTGCTTTGCTTTATCTTGGCCAGGTCGCAATTGTAAATGAGAACTTGTTCTCAACTTGCTTACCTGGTTAAATAAAGGTGAAATAAATAAAATAAAAAAAAATAGTCCCTCTATAACCTAACTGACCATCCTGTAGACATAGACCCTCTATAACCTAACTGACTATCCTCTAGACATAGTCCCTCTATAACCTAACTGACCTCTAGACATAGTCCCTCTATAACCTAACTGACCATCCTCTAGACATAGACCCTCTATAACCTAACTATCCTCTAGACATAGTCCCTCTATAACCTAATTGACTATCCTCTAGACATATACCCTCTATAACCTAACTGACCTCTAGACATAGTCCCTCTATAACCTAATTGACTATCCTCTAGACATAGTCCCTCTATAACCTAACTGACCTCTAGACATATACCCTCTATAACCTAACTGTCCTCTAGACATAGACCCTCTATAACCTAACTATCCTGTAGACATAGACCCTCTATAACCTAACTATCCTGTAGACATAGTCCCTCTATAACCTAACTGACCTCTAGACATAGTCCCTCTATAACCTAACTATCCTGTAGACATAGACCCTCTATAACCTAACTGACCTCTAGACCTAGTCCCTCTATAACCTAACTGACCTCTAGACATAGTCCCTCTATAACCTAACTGACCTCTAGACATAGTCCCTCTATAACCTAACTGACCATCCTCTAGACATAGACCCTCTATAACCTAACTATCCTCTAGACATAGTCCCTCTATAACCTAATTGACTATCCTCTAGACATATACCCTCTATAACCTAACTGACTATCTTCTAGACATAGTCCCTCTATAACCTAACTGTCCTGTAGACATAGTCCCTCTATAACCTAACTGACCATCCTCTAGACATAGTCCCTCTATAACCTAACTGACCATCCTGTAGACATAGACCCTCTATAACCTAACTGACCTCTAGACATAGTCCCTCTATAACCTAACTGACTATCCTCTAGACATAGACCCTCTATAACCTAACTGTCCTGTAGACATAGACCCTCTATAACCTAACTGACCTCTAGACATAGACCCTCTATAACCTAACTGACCATCCTGTAGACATAGACCCTCTATAACCTAACTGTCCTGTAGACATAGACCCTCTATAACCTAACTGACCAACCTGTAGACATAGACCCTCTATAACCTAACTGTCCTGTAGACATAGTCCCTCTATAACCTAACTGACCTCTATACATAGTCCCTCTATAACCTAACTGACCTCTAGACATAGTCCCTCTATAACCTAACTGACTATCCTCTAGACATAGACCCTCTATAACCTAACTGACCATCCTCTAGACATAGTCCCTCTATAACCTAACTGTCCTGTAGACATAGACCCTCTATAACCTAACTGTCCTCTAGACATAGACCCTCTATAACCTAACTGACCTCTAGACATAGACCCTCTATAACCTAACTGACTATCCTCTAGACATAGTCCCTCTATAACCTAACTGTCCTGTAGACATAGTCCCTCTATAACCTAACTGACCTCTAGACATAGACCCTCTATAACCTAACTGACCTCTAGACATAGACCCTATATAACCTAACTGACTATCCTCTAGACATAGTCCCTCTATAACCTAGCTGACCTCTAGACATAGACCCTCTATAACCTAACTGACCTCTAGACATAGTCCCTCTATAACCTAACTGTCCATCTCACTGGGTGGGAGGAAGGGTTGGGTTTCACCATCATCTGGTCATGTTCATTCAGGATACACCGTAGCAAAACATTTTGCAACAGTAAAGCATTACAGTAATGTCTGATTGGACCAGTTCAGATAAGACCTCCCTGTTTCATTATGTTGTTTTGTGGACCTTTCTTCCATTTCCTGCCTACTAAAACACACAACCCCCTGCAACTGTCTGTCACATTTGAATCAGTCTAACTGATATAGGGCACTTCTGTCTCCCTGGACGTTGACACTGAGTCATTGCCCCTTTGGGGGGTTGTTTTGTGGACCTTTCTTCCATTTCCTGTCTACTAAAACACACAACCCCCTGCAACTGTCTGTCACATTTGAATCAGTCTAACTGATATAGGGCACTTCTGTCTCCCTGGACGTTGACACTGAGTCATCCCCCCTTTGGGGGGGTTGTTTTGTGGACCTTTCTTCCATTTCCTGTCTACTAAAACACACAACCCCCTGCAACTGTCTGTCACATTTGAAGCAGTCTAACTGATATAGGGCACTTCTGTCTCCCTGGACGTTGACACTGAGTCATCCCCCCTTTGGGGGGGTTGTTTTGTGGACCTTTCTTCCATTTCCTGTCTACTAAAACACACAACCCCCTGCAACTGTCTGTCACATTTGAATCAGTCTAACTGATATAGGGCACTTCTGTCTCCCTGGACGTTGACACTGAGTCATCCCCCTTTGGGGGGTTGTTTTGTGGACCTTTCTTCCATTTCCTGTCTACTAAAACACACAACCCCCTGCAACTGTCTGTCACATTTGAATCAGTCTAACTGATATAGGGCACTTCTGTCTCCCTGGACGTTGACACTGAGTCATCCCCCCTTTGGGGGGGTTGTTTTGTGGACCTTTCTTCCATTTCCTGTCTACTAAAACACACAACCCCCTGCAACTGTCTGTCACATTTGAAGCAGTCCAACTGATATAGGGCACTTCTGTCTCCCTGGACGTTGACACTGAGTCATTCCCCCTTTGGGGGGGTTGTTTTGTAAGTCTACTTTTAAGGCGGTTTGGAAAGGGCCTGGAGAGGGCTGCTCATCGTGTTAAATGCCATAGTGACTTCCCACTGTGACTTGGGCCGTTAAACCCCAGTTGTCACCAGTGGTGTGCTGAAGTCCTGCACAGATTCGGTTCCTCACACATCAATCCACAGCTCAGCACTACGACGGGATGGTTAACAGGATGCTAAAGATGCCCTTTAGATAAGCACGTTAGATACTTACCGGAGTCTAACTTGGTCTTCACTTAACAGCCAACAGCACGGCTGAGGAGACGTGTGTTCAGTTTTCACTGCAGAGAGTCAGACAGCCTTTTTAACAAGCTACTCACAGCAAGGCTGAGGAACAGACCAAACATTACAGCCAGGACCCAGGCCCCTCATTAAAACTACCTTCTCCCCCCCCCCCTTAAAAGACCTAGATGCACTATTGTAAAGTGGCTGTTCCACTGGATGTCATAAGGTGAAAGCACCAATTTGTAAGTCGCTCTGGATAAGAGCGTCTGCTAAATGACTTAAATGTAAATGTAAAATGTACAACAAGGCTGAGGAACAGACCAGACATTACAACCAGGACCCAGGCCCCTCATTAAAACTACAACAAGGCTGAGGAACAGACCAAACATTACAGCCAGGACCCAGGCCCCTCATTAAAACTACAACAAGGCTGAGGAACAGACCAGACATTACAACCAGGACCCAGGCCCCTCATTAAAACTACAACAAGGCTGAGGAACAGACCAGACATTACAACCAGGACCCAGGCCCCTCATTAAAACTACAACAAGGCTGAGGAACAGACCAGACATTACAACCAGGACCCAGGCCCCTCATTAAAACTACAACAATACTACTGTTAGTCTTGTTGGCTTAACACCTAACACATAAAGATATGTAGATATCGACCTGATACTGTAGCTGATAACCTGATATCAACCTGATACCGTAGTCATGCTGAGGCCATTCATTGTCTTATCTTCTATGTTGATGTATGAGACTGTAAATGACTGTTATCAAGCTGATCAGAGTGAAGAGACTGTACATGTAGGTTCATTATCATTTCAACACATACTCAAACCACCCACAGGTTGTATTGAATGGGCCCACAGGACGTATTGAATGGGCCCACAGGTCGTATTGGATGGACCCACAGGTTGTATTGAATGGGCCCACAGGTTGTATTGAATGGACCCACAGGTTGTATTGAATGGACCCACAGGTTGTAATGAATGGGCCCACAGGTTGTATTGAATGGACCCACAGGTTGTATTGAATGGGCCCACAGGTCGTATTGAATGGGCCCACAGGTTGTAATGAATGGGCCCACAGGTCGTATTGAATGGGCCCACAGGTTGTATTGAATGGGCCCACATGTTGTATTGAATGGGCCCACATGTTGTATTGAATGGGCCCACAGGTCGTATTGAATGGGCCCACAGGTTGTAATGAATGAGCCCACAGGTTGTATTGAATGGGCCCACAGGTTGTATTGAATGGGCCCACAGGTCGTATTGAATGGGCCCTCGGGTTGTATTGAATGGGCCCACAGGTTGTATTGAATGGGCCCACAGGTCGTATTGAATGGGCCCACATGTTGTATTGAATGGGCCCACAGGTCATATTGAATGGGCCCACAGGTTGTATTGAATGGGCCCACAGGTCGTATTGAATGGGCCCACAGGTTGTATTGAATGGGCCCACATGTTGTAATGAATAGGCCCACAGGTCGTATTGAATGGGCCCTCGGGTTGCATGTTTGACACCTTGTGTCTACAGTGAGTCTTTAATAATGCCAACCCCCCTGTAGTACAGACATATTAGAGCTGATGCTGAGACGGCAGGTTTGATCCAGGCGTCTCTGCACAGTGCAGACACTGTGTAATTTACAACCTGCCTCCATTTAAACTCTGTCAGCGAACGAAAGCAATGATTCTCAGAATAAACCTTAATGGGCTACGGCTGCCAAGGAGCAGCAGCTGTTGTCTCCGGCCCATCATGGGTGGGTGGGTGGATGTGTGTGTGTGTGTGTGTGTGTGTGTGTGTTTGTGTGTGTAGCGTGTGCTGCTGTGTACTGCTGTGCGCTCGAAGGCAGGGATTTACCGATAGCAATTTGTGTTTGGTCCGACCACCCACTGCTCTACCACCAGCCGTTCCTCTTCCTTTACCCCTTTGTAAACTGTTAGCTTTTGTTTCAGACCAGTTTTAGCTTCAGGTTTCTCCATCACGTTTAGCATCAAGGCTATCGCTAGCTAGCTTTAGCTAACCAGGTTCCTCCATCAGGTTTAGCATCAAGGCTCTCGCTAGCTAGCTTTAGCTAACCAGGTTCCTCCATCAGGTTTAGCATCAAGGCTATCGCTAGCTAGCTTTAGCTAACCAGGTTCCTCCATCAGGTTTAGCATAAAGGCTATCGCTAGCTAGCTTTAGCTAACCAGGTTTCTCTCAGCTTTACCTCTTTGTAAACGGTTAGCTTTTGTTTCAGACCAGTTTTAGCCTCAGGTTTCCCCATCAGGTTTAGCATCAAGGCTATCGCTAGCTAGCTTTAGCTAACCAGGTTTCCCCATCAGGTTTAGCATCAAGGCTATCGCTAGCTAGCTTTAGCTAACCAGGTTCCTCCATCAGGTTTAGCATCAAGGCTATCGCTAGGTAGCTTTAGCTAACCAGGTTTCTCTCAGCTTTACCTCTTTGTAAACGGTTAGCTTTTGTTTCAGACCAGTTTTAGCCTCAGGTTTCCCCATCAGGTTTAGCATCAAGGCTATCGCTAGCTAGCTTTAGCTAACCAGGTTTCCCCATCAGGTTTAGCATCAAGGCTATCGCTAGCTAGCTTTAGCTAACCAGGTTCCTCCATCAGGTTTAGCATCAAGGCTATCGCTAGGTAGCTTTAGCTAACCAGGTTTCTCTCAGCTTTACCCCTGTTATACACTGTGGAGGGATGTTGTCCTCCAGCCACAGTGTTCCATCACAGCAGCAAGATTTGTGATCTTTTGCCACAAGAAAAGGTCAACCAGTGAAGAACAAACACCATTGTAAATACAACCCATATTTATGCTTATTTATTTTCCCTTTTGTACTTTAACTATTTGCACATCGCTACAACACTGTATATATACATAATATGACATTTGCAATGTCTTTATTCTTTTGGAACTTCTGTGAGTGTAATTTTTACTGTTCATTTTGTTTATTTCACTTTTGTATATTATCTTCTTCACTTGCTTTGGCAATGTTAACACATGTTTCCCATGACAATGGAGAGAGAGAGAGAGAGACGAGAGAGAGAGAGAGACGAGAGAGAGAGAGAGAGAGACGAGAGAGAGAGAGAGACGAGAGAGAGAGAGAGAGAGAGAGAGAGAGAGAGAGAGAGAGAGAGAGAGAGAGAGAGAGAGAGAGACACAGAGAGAGAGAGAGAGAGAGAGAGAGAGAGAGAGAGAGAGAGACGAGAGAGAGAGAGAGAGAGAGAGAGAGAGAGAGAGAGAGAGAGAGAGAGAGAGAGAGAGAGAGAGAGAGAGAGAGAGAGAGAGAGAGAGAGAGAGAGAGAGAGAGAGAGAGAGAGAGAGAGAGAGAGAGAGAGAGAGAGAGACAGAGAGAGAGAGAGAGAGAGAGAGAGAGAAGAGAGAGAGAGAGAGAGAGAGAGAGAGAGAGAGAGAGAGAGAGAGAGAGAGAGAGAGAGAGAGAGAGAGAGAGAGAGAGAGACAGAGAGAGAGAGACGAGAGAGAGAGAGAGAGAGAGAGAGAGAGAGAGAGAGAGAGAGAGAGAGAGAGAGAGAGAGAGAGAGAGAGAGAGAGAGAGAGAGAGAGAGAGAGAGAGAGAGAGAGAGAGAGAGAGAGAGAGAGAGAGAGAGAGAGAGACAGAGACAGAGACAGAGAGAGAGAGAGAGAGAGACAGAGACAGAGAGAGACGAGAGAGAGAGACGAGAGAGAGAGAGACGAGAGAGAGAGAGAGAGAGAGAGAGACGAGAGAGAGAGAGAGAGAGAGAGAGAGAGAGAGACAGAGAGAGAGAGAGAGAGAGAGAGAGACAGAGACAGACAGACAGACAGACAGACAGACAGACAGACAACTACACATGAATATATATATTGTCACAACCCAACACCAGCCCTGGTTGCTGTCTCTCTGACTTGATTTTACTGTGTTGTATTGACCGGTCTGTCAATCTTTCTCTCGTTTTTCCCAGATTAGTGTCTGAGGCAGCACGGCACGAAACAAGGTTTTGAATAATTGAATGATAAAGAGTCGAATTATTTAAGTTTGTTAAAGCAGCAGTATTAAACAAGGTTGATGTCACGTTTCAAATACTCCCTTGGGATTTAGTGGAAGTTTTATTGCAACGCATCAGCAGTATTTAAGACCAGTCCTTTGGTACAGCATCAGCAGTATTTAAGACCAGTCCTTTGGTACAGCATCAACAGTATTTAAGACCAGTCCTATGGTACAGCATCAACAGTATTTAAGACCAGTCCTATGGTACAGCATCAACAGTATTTAAGACCAGTCCTATGGTACAGCATCAACAGTATTTAAGACCAGTCCTTTGGTACAGCATCAACAGTATTTAAGACCAGTCCTATGGTACAGCATCAACAGTATTTAAGACCAGTCCTTTGGTACAGCATCAACAGTATTTAAGACCAGTCCTTTGGTACAGCATCAGCAGTATTTAAGGCCAGTCCTTTGGTACAGCATCAACAGTATTTAAGGCCAGTCCTTTGGTACAGCATCAACAGTATTTAAGACCAGTCCTTTGGTACAGCATCAACAGTATTTAAGGCCAGTCCTTTGGTACAGCATCAACAGTATTTAAGGCCAGTCCTTTGGTACAGCATCAACAGTATTTAAGACCAGTCCTATGGTACAGCATCAACAGTATTTAAGACCAGTCCTTTGGTACAGCATCAACAGTATTTAAGACAGATCCTTTGGTACAGCATCAACAGTATTTAATTAAGACCAGTCCTTTGGTACAGAGGGTGAATAGGTTAGGGAGGGTGAATAGGTTAGGTTAGGGAGGGTGAATAGGTTAGGTTAGGGAGGGTGAATAGGTTAGGGAGGGTGAATAGGTTAGGTTAGGGAGGGTGAATAGGTTAGGTTAGAGGGTGAATAGGTTAGGTTAGAGGGTGAATAGGTCAGGTTAGGGAGGGTGAATAGGTTAGGTTAGAGGGTGAATAGGTTAGGGAGGGTGAATAGGTTAGGTTAGGGAGGGTGAATAGGTTAGGGAGGGTGAATAGGTTAGGTTAGGGAGGGTGAATAGGTTAGGTTAGAGGGTGAATAGGTCAGGTTAGAGGGTGAATAGGTCAGGTTAGAGGGTGAATAGGTCAGGTTAGGGAGGGTGAATAGGTCAGGTTAGGGGGGGTGAATAGGTCAGGTTAGAGGGTGAATAGGTCAGGTTAGAGGGTGAATAGGTTAGGTTAGGGAGGGTGAATAGGTTAGGTTAGGGAGGGTGAATAGGTTAGGTTAGAGGGTGAATAGGTCAGGTTAGGGAAGGTGAATAGGTTAGGTTAGAGGGTGAATAGGTCAGGTTAGGGGGTGAATAGGTCAGGTTAGGGAGGGTGAATAGGTTAGGTTAGAGGGTGAATAGGTTAGGTTAGAGGGTGAATAGGTCAGGTTAGAGGGTGAATAGGTTAGGTTAGAGGGTGAATAGGTTAGGTTAGGGAGGGTGAATAGGTTAGGTTAGAGGGTGAATAGGTTAGGTTAGAGGGTGAATAGGTTAGGGAGGGTGAATAGGTTAGGTTAGAGGGTGAATAGGTTAGGTTAGAGGGTGAATAGGTCAGGTTAGGGAGGGTGAATAGGTCAGGTTAGGGAGGGTGAATAGGTTAGGTTAGAGGGTGAATAGGTTAGGTTAGAGGGTGAATAGGTCAGGTTAGAGGGTGAATAGGTTAGGTTAGAGGGTGAATAGGTTAGGTTAGGGAGGGTGAATAGGTTAGGTTAGAGGGTGAATAGGTTAGGTTAGAGGGTGAATAGGTTAGGTTAGAGGGTGAATAGGTTAGGGAGGGTGAATAGGTTAGGTTAGAGGGTGAATAGGTTAGGTTAGGGAGGGTGAATAGGTCAGGTTAGGGAGGGTGAATAGGTCAGGTTAGAGGGTGAATAGGTCAGGTTAGAGGGTGAATAGGTTAGGTTAGGGAGGGTGAATAGGTCAGGTTAGGGGGTGAATAGGTTAGGGGGTGAATAGGTTAGGTTAGGGAGGGTGAATAGGTCAGGTTAGGGAGGGTGAATAGGTCAGGTTAGGGAGGGTGAATAGGTCAGGTTAGGGAGGGTGAATAGGTTAGGTTAGGGAGGGTGAATAGGTCATCCCTCCCTTAGAGGGTGAATAGGTTAGGTTAGGGAGGGTGAATAGGTTAGGGGTGAATAGGTTAGGTTAGGGAGGGTGAATAGGTCAGGTTAGGGAGGGTGAATAGGTTAGGTTAGGGAGGGTGAATAGGTTAGGGAGGGTGAATAGGTCAGGTTAGAGGGTGAATAGGTTAGGTTAGGGAGGGTGAATAGGTTAGGTTAGAGGGTGAATAGGTTAGGTTAGGGAGGGTGAATAGGTTAGGTTAGAGGGTGAATAGGTTAGGTTAGGGAGGGTGAATAGGTCAGGTTAGAGGGTGAATAGGTTAGGTTAGGGAGGGTGAATAGGTTAGGTTAGAGGGTGAATAGGTTAGGTTAGAGGGTGAATAGGTTAGGTAGGTTAGAGGGTGAATAGGTTAGGTTAGGGGTTAGGGTGAATAGGTCAGGTTAGGGGTGAATAGGTCAGGTTAGGGGGGTGAATAGGTTAGGTTAGAGGGTGAATAGGTTAGGTTAGGGAGGGTGAATAGGTCAGGTTAGAAATGGTGAATAGGTCAGGTTAGGGGGGCCCTGAAGGTGAATAGGGGTTAGGTTAGAGGGGTGAATAGGTTAGGTTAGGGAGGGTGAATAGGTTAGGTTAGGGGTGAATAGGTTAGGTTAGGGAGGGTGAATAGGTTAGGTTAGAGGGTGAATAGGTTAGGGGGTGAGGTTACTGAATAGGTTAGGTTAGAGGGTGAATAGGTTAGGTTAGGGAGGGTGAATAGGTTAGGTTAGGGAGGGTGAATAGGTTAGGGAGGGTTAGGTTCAGGTTAGGGTGAATAGGTTAGGGGGAGGGTGAATAGGTCAGGTTAGGGGTGAATAGGTTAGGTTAGGGAGGGTGAATAGGTCAGGTTAGGGAGGGTGAATAGGTTAGGGGGGTGAATAGGTCAGGTTAGGTCAGGTTAGAGGGTGAATAGGTCAGGTTAGGGTTAGTGAATAGGTCAGGTTAGAGGGTGAATAGGTTAGGAAGGTGAATAGGTCAGGTTAGGGGGTGAATAGGGTGAATAGGTTAGGTTAGGGGAATAGGTCAGGTTAGGGAGGGTGAATAGGTTAGGCTAGGGAGGGTGAATAGGTTAGGTTAGGAGGGTGAATAGGTTAGGTTAGGGAGGGTGAATAGGTTAGGTTAGGGGGTGAATAGGTTAGGTTAGAGGGTGAATAGGTGAATAGGTTAGGTTAGGGAGGGAATGAATAGGTTAGGTTAGGGGTGAATAGGTTAGGTTAGGGAGGGTGAATAGGTTAGGTTAGGGGGGTGAGGGGGTGAATAGGTTAGGTTAGGGAGGGTGAATAGGTTAGGTTAGAGGGTGAATAGGTTAGGGGTTAGGTTAGGTTAGGGGTGAATAGGTTAGGTTAGGGAGGGTGAATAGGTTAGGTTAGGGAGGGTGAATAGGTTAGGTTAGAGGGTGAATAGGTTAGGTTAGGGGGTGAATAGGTTAGGTTAGGGAGGGTGAATAGGTTAGGTTAGGGAGGGTGAATAGGTTAGGTTAGGGAGGGTGAATAGGTTAGGTTAGGGGGGTGAATAGGTTAGGTTAGGGAGGGTGAATAGGTTAGGTTAGGTTAGGGAGGGTGAATAGGTTAGGTTAGGGAGGGTGAATAGGTCAGGTTAGAGGGTGAATAGGTTAGGTTAGAGGGGTGAATAGGTTAGGTTAGAGGGTGAATAGGTTAGGTTAGAGGGTGAATAGGTTAGGTTAGGTGAATAGGTTAGGTTAGAGGGTGAATAGGTTAGAGGGTGAATAGGTTAGGTTAGGTTAGGTTAGGGTGAATAGGTTAGGTTAGGGAGGGTGAATAGAATAGGTTAGGTTAGGGAGGGTGAATAGGTTTAGGGGTGAATAGGGTGAATAGGTTAGGGTGAATAGGTTAGGTTAGGGAGGGTGAATAGGTTAGGTTAGAGGGTGAATAGGTTAGGTTAGGGAGGGTGAATAGGTTAGGGGGTGAATAGAATAGGTTAGGTTAGGGGGTGAATAGGTTAGGTTAGGGGTTAGGGGTGAATAGGTTAGGTTAGGGGGTGAATAGGTCAGGTTAGTTAGGTTAGGGAGGTGAATAGGTTAGGTTAGAGGGTGAATAGGTTAGGTTAGAGGGTGAATAATAGGTAGGTTAGGTTAGGGTGAATAGGTTAGGTTAGGTCAGGGTGAATAGGTTAGGTTAGGGGTGAATAGGTTAGGTTAGGGAGGGTGAGGGTGAATAGGTCAGGTTAGGGGGTGAATAGGTTAGGTTAGAGGGTGAATAGGTCAGGTTAGAGGGGGTGAATAGGTCAGGTTAGGGGGTGAATAGGTTAGGTTAGAGGGTGAATAGGTTAGGTTAGAGGGTTAGGTTAGAGGGTGAATAGGTTAGGTTAGGGAAGGTAGGTTAGGGGGGGTGAGGGGGTGAATAGGTTAGGTTAGGGGTTAGGGTGAATAGGTTTAGGGAGGTTAGGTTAGGGGTGAATAGGTCAGGTTAGAGGGTGAATAGGTTAGGTTAGGGAGGGTGAATAGGTGAATAGGTTTAGAGGGTGAATAGGTCAGGTTAGGGAGGGTGAAGGGTGAATAGGTTAGGTTAGGGAGGGTGAATAGGTTAGGTTAGGGAGGGTGAATAGGTCAGGTTAGAGGGTGAATAGGTTAGGTTAGGGAGGGTGAATAGGTTGAATAGGTTAGAGGGTGAATAGGTTAGGTTAGGGAGGGTGAATAGGGGTTAGAGGGTGAATAGGTTAGGGGGGTGAATAGGTTAGGGAGGGTGAATAGGTTAGGTTAGAGGGTGAATAGGTTAGGTTAGGTTAGGGGTGAATAGGTTAGGTTAGGGGGGTGAATAGGTTAGGTTAGGGGGTGAATAGGTTAGGTTAGGGGTGAATAGGTTAGGTTAGAATAGGTTAGGGAGGGTGAATAGGTCAGGTTAGGGGGTGAATAGGTTAGGTTAGGGGGTGAATAGGTTAGGTTAGGGAGGGTGAATAGGTTAGGTTAGGGAGGGTGAATAGGTCAGGTTAGGTTAGAGGGTGAATAGGTTAGGTTAGGGAGGGTGAATAGGTCAGGTTAGGGAGGGTGAATAGGTTAGGTTAGGGGGGTGAATAGGTTAGGTTAGGGAGGGTGAATAGGTTAGGTTAGGTGAATAGGTTAGGTTAGGGTGAATAGGTTAGGTTAGGTTAGGGTGAATAGGTTAGGTTAGAGGGTGAATAGGTTAGGTTAGGGAGGGTGAATAGGTTAGGTTAGGGGGGTGAATAGGTCAGGTTAGAGGGTGAATAGGTTAGGTTAGGAGGGTGAATAGGTCAGGTTAGAGGGTTAGGTTAGGGGTGAATAGGTTAGGTTAGGGAGGGTGAATAGGTTAGGTTAGGGGGGTGAATAGGTTAGGTTAGGAGGGGTTAGGTTAGGGAGGGTGAATAGGTCAGGTTAGGAATAGGTTAGGGGTGAATAGGTTAGGTTAGAGAATAGGTGAATAGGTTAGGTTAGAGGGTGAATAGGTTAGGTTAGGGAGGTGAATAGGTTAGGTTAGGGGGGTGAATAGGTTAGGTTAGGAGGGTGAATAGGTTAGGTTAGAGGGTGAATAGGTTAGGTTAGAGGGTGAATAGGTTAGGTTAGAGGGTGAATAGGTTAGGTTAGGGAGGGTGAATAGGTTAGGTTAGGGGGTGAATAGGTTAGGTTAGGGAGGGTGAATAGGTCAGGTTAGGGGGGTGAATAGGTTAGGTTAGGGAGGGTGAATAGGTTAGGTTAGAAATAGGTTAGGTTAGGAGGGTGAATAGGTCAGGTTAGGGAGGGTGAATAGGTTAGGTTAGAGGGTGAATAGGTCAGGTTAGGGGGTGAATAGGTCAGGTTAGAGGGTGAATAGGTCAGGTTAGAGGGTGAATAGGTCAGGTTAGAGGGTGAATAGGTTAGGGAGGGTGAATAGGTCAGGTTAGAGGGTGAATAGGTCAGGTTAGAGGGTGAATAGGTTAGGTTAGGGAGGGTGAATAGGTCAGGTTAGGGGGTGAATAGGTTAGGGGGTGAATAGGTTAGGTTAGGGAGGGTGAATAGGTCAGGTTAGGGAGGGTGAATAGGTCAGGTTAGGGGGTGAGGGTGAATAGGTTAGGTTAGGGAGGGTGAATAGGTCAGGTTAGGGGTGAATAGGTTAGGTTAGGGAGGGTGAATAGGTTAGGGTTAGGTGAATAGGTTAGGTTAGGGAGGGGTGAATAGGTCAGGTTAGGGAGGGTGAATAGGTTAGGTTAGGGAGGGTGAATAGGTTAGGGAGGGTGAATAGGTCAGGTTAGAGGGTGAATAGGTTAGGTTAGGGAGGGTGAATAGGTCAGGTTAGAGGGTGAATAGGTTAGGTTAGGGAGGGTGAATAGGTTAGGTTAGAGGGTGAATAGGTTAGGTTAGGAAGGGTGAATAGGTCAGGTTAGAGGGTGAATAGGTTAGGTTAGGGAGGGTGAATAGGTTAGGTTAGAGGGTGAATAGGTTAGGTTAGAGGGTGAATAGGTTAGGTTAGGGAGGGTGAATAGGTCAGGTTAGGGGGTGAATAGGTCAGGTTAGGGGGTGAATAGGTTAGGTTAGGGAGGGTGAATAGGTTAGGGAGGGTGAATAGGTCAGGTTAGAGGGTGAATAGGTTAGGTTAGAGGGTGAATAGGTTAGGTTAGAGGGTGAATAGGTCAGGTTAGAGAGTGAATAGGTCAGGTTAGAGGGTGAATAGGTTAGGGAGGGTGAATAGGTCAGGTTAGAGGGTGAATAGGTTAGGTTAGGGAGGGTGAATAGGTTAGGTTAGGGAGGGTGAATAGGTTAGGGAGGGTGAATAGGTCAGGTTAGAGGGTGAATAGGTTAGGTTAGAGGGTGAATAGGTTAGGTTAGGGGGTGAATAGGTTAGGTTAGAGGGTGAATAGGTTAGGTTAGGGGGTGAATAGGTTAGGTTAGGGAGGGTGAATAGGTCAGGTTAGGGAGGGTGAATAGGTCAGGTTAGGGAGGGTGAATAGGTTAGGTTAGGGAGGGTGAATAGGTCAGGTTAGAGGGTGAATAGGTTAGGTTAGGGAGGGTGAATAGGTTAGGGGGTGAATAGGTTAGGTTAGGGAGGGTGAATAGGTCAGGTTAGGGAGGGTGAATAGGTTAGGTTAGGGAGGGTGAATAGGTTAGGGAGGGTGAATAGGTCAGGTTAGAGGGTGAATAGGTTAGGTTAGGGAGGGTGAATAGGTCAGGTTAGAGGGTGAATAGGTTAGGTTAGGGAGGGTGAATAGGTTAGGTTAGAGGGTGAATAGGTTAGGTTAGGAAGGGTGAATAGGTCAGGTTAGAGGGTGAATAGGTTAGGTTAGGGAGGGTGAATAGGTTAGGTTAGAGGGTGAATAGGTTAGGTTAGAGGGTGAATAGGTTAGGTTAGGGAGGGTGAATAGGTCAGGTTAGGGGGTGAATAGGTCAGGTTAGGGGGTGAATAGGTTAGGTTAGGGAGGGTGAATAGGTTAGGGAGGGTGAATAGGTCAGGTTAGAGGGTGAATAGGTTAGGTTAGAGGGTGAATAGGTTAGGTTAGAGGGTGAATAGGTCAGGTTAGAGAGTGAATAGGTCAGGTTAGAGGGTGAATAGGTTAGGGAGGGTGAATAGGTCAGGTTAGAGGGTGAATAGGTTAGGTTAGGGAGGGTGAATAGGTTAGGTTAGGGAGGGTGAATAGGTTAGGGAGGGTGAATAGGTCAGGTTAGAGGGTGAATAGGTTAGGTTAGAGGGTGAATAGGTTAGGTTAGGGGGTGAATAGGTTAGGTTAGAGGGTGAATAGGTTAGGTTAGGGGGTGAATAGGTTAGGTTAGAGGGTGAATAGGTTAGGTTAGGGGGTGAATAGGTTAGGGAGGGTGAATAGGTTAGGTTAGGGAGGGTGAATAGGTCAGGTTAGGGGGTGAATAGGTTAGGTTAGGGAGGGTGAATAGGTCAGGTTAGGGAGGGTGAATAGGTTAGGTTAGAGGGTGAATAGGTCAGGTTAGGGGGTGAATAGGTCAGGTTAGAGGGTGAATAGGTCAGGTTAGAGGGTGAATAGGTTTGGTTAGAGGGTGAATAGGTCAGGTTAGAGGGTGAATAGGTTAGGTTAGAGGGTGAATAGGTTAGGTTAGAGGGTGAATAGGTTAGGTTAGGGAGGGTGAATAGGTTAGGTTAGGGGGTGAATAGGTTAGGTTAGGGAGGGTGAATAGGTTAGGTTAGGGAGGGTGAATAGGTTAGGTTAGGGAGGGTGAATAGGTTAGGTTAGAGGGTGAATAGGTTAGGTTAGAGGGTGAATAGGTTAGGTTAGGGGGTGAATAGGTTAGGTTAGGGAGGGTGAATATGTTAGGTTAGAGGGTGAATAGGTTAGGTTAGAGGGTGAATAGGTTAGGTTAGGGGGTGAATAGGTTAGGGAGGGTGAATAGGTTAGGTTAGGGTGGGTGAATAGAGAGAGATGTGTCGAGATGGTTTTTCTGGTAGCAGCGCTGGAAAAAGTACCCAATTGTCATACTTGAGTAAAAGTAAAGATACCTTCATAGAAAATGACTTATTAAGTAAAAGTGAAAGTCACCCAGTAAAATACTACTTGAGTAAAAGTCTAAAAGTATTTGGTTTTAAATATACTTAAGTATCAAAAGTATATACTTAAGTATCATATGTAAAAGTAAAAGTATAATCATTTCATATTCCTTATATTAAGCAAACCAGACGGCACCATTTAAATATATATATTTACAGTAAGCCAGGGGCACACTCCAACACCCAGACATCATTATAAATTAAGCATGTGTGTTTAGTGAATCCGCCAGATCAGAGGCAGTAGGGATGACCAGGGATGTTCTCTTGATAAGTGTGTGAATTAGACTATTTTTCTGTTCTGCTAAACATTCTAAATGTAATGAGTACTTTTAGAGAATAAAAAGTGCATCATTTTATTTAGGAATATTTAGGACTCTGATGAGTCTCTTGTGGGTAGATCCATTTACATCACTGAATAACATTCCCCTGATCTTGTTCAATGGAAATTATATTGACTTAGCGGATCTACTTCTATATTCTATTGACTTAGCGGATCTACTTCTATATTCTATTGACTTAGCGGATCTATTTCTATATTCTATTGACTTAGCGGATCTACTTCTATATTCTATTGACTTAGCGGATCTATTTCTACATTCTATTGACTTAGCTGATCTATTTCTATATTCTATTGACTTAGCGGATCTACTTCTATATTCTATTGACTTAGCTGATCTATTTCTATATTCTATTGACTTAGCGGATCTATTTCTATATTCTATTGACTTAGCGGATCTATTTCTATATTATATTGACTTAGCGGATCTATTTCCATATTCTATTGACTTAGCGGATCTATTTCTATATTCTATTGACTTAGCGGATCTATTTCTACATTCTATTGACTTAGTGGATCTATTTCTATATTCTATTGACCTTAGCTGATCTATTTATACCTTCTATTACCTTAGCGGATCTATTTCTACATTATATTTACTTAGCGGATCTACCCTGCCGCCCCAATATTCTATTGACTTAGCGGATCTATTTCTACATTCTAGTAACTTAGCGGATCTATTTCAATATTCTATTGACTTAGCGGATATATTTCTACATTCTATTTACTTAGCTGATCTATTTCTATATTATATTGACTTAGCTGATCTATTTATACATTCTATTTACTTAGCTGATCTATTTCTATATTATATTGACTTAGCTGATCTATTTATACATTCTATTTACTTAGCTGATCTATTTATACATTATATTTACTTAGCTGATCTATTTCTATATTCTATTGACTTAGCTGATCTATTTCTATATTCTACTGACTTAGCTGATCTATTTCTATATTCTATTGACTTAGCTGATCTATTTCTATATTCTACTGACTTAGCTGATCTATTTCTATATTCTATTGACTTAGCTGATCTATTTCTATATTCTATTGACTTAGCTGATCTATTTCTATATTCTATTGACTTAGCTGATCTATTTCTATATTCTATTGACTTAGCTGATCTATCTCTAAACATTCCATTATTTGATAGGAAGCACATTCCACGCCTCTCCTAAACCTTCATTATGAAAGATGGCACGAGATTCAGATTCAATATTTACTTTATTTATTCATGAATAATAATCAGTCTACTCCTTTCCCTGGTGAATGATCAGACTGGGTTCTGACATATCTCTGACGTGGAGGGTTAATGATCAGACTGTGTTCTGACATATCCCTGACGTGGAGGGTTAATGATCAGACTGGGTTCTGACATATCCCTGACATGGAGGGTTAATGATCAGACTGGGTTCTGACATCCCTGACGTGGAGGGTTAATGATCAGACTGGGTTCTGACGTGGAGGGTTAATGATCAGACTGGGTTCTGACCCATCCCTGACGTGGAGGGTTAATGATCAGACTGGGTTCTGACGTGGATGGTTAATGATCAGACTGGGTTCTGACGTGGAGGGTTAATGATCAGACTGGGTTCTGACGTGGATGGTTAATGATCAGACTGGGTTCTGACGTGGAGGGTTAATGATCAGACTGGGTTCTGACATATCCCTGACGTGGAGGGTTAATGATCAGACTGGGTTCTGACATATCCCTGACGTGGAGGGTTAATGATCAGACTGGGTTCTGACATCTCTGACGTGGAGGGTTAATGATCAGACTGGGTTCTGACCCATCTCTGACATGGAGGGTTAATGATCAGACTGGGTTCTGACATATCCCTGACGTGGAGGGTTAATGATCAGACTGGGTTCTAACGTGGAGGGTTAATGATCAGACTGGGTTCTGACATCTCTGACGTGGAGGGTTAATGATCAGACTGGGTTCTGACATATCTCTGACATGGAGGGTTAATGATCAGACTGGGTTCTGACCCATCTCTGACATGGAGGGTTAATGATCAGACTGGGTTCTGACCCATCTCTGACATGGAGGGTTAATGATCAGACTGGGTTCTGACCCATCTCTGACATGGAGGGTTAATGATCAGACTGGGTTCTGACCCATCTCTGACGTGGAGGGTTAATGATCAGACTAGGTTCTGACCCATCCCTGACATGGAGGGTTAATGTTTACGTTGCTGGATCCTCCTAAAGATTCCTGACAGAACTGTTGAGTGGCGGGTTTCTAATATACTGAAGTTTCCCCGGTCACCTAGAACTGTCACGTCCAACCTGTCATATTACAGAGGCAGAAATCACAATGGTGAACGAACACACACACACACACACACCACACACAGACACACAGACACACACACACACACACACACACACACACACACACACACACACACACACACACACACACACACACACACACACACACACACACACACACACACACACACACACACACAGTAATGGTCTGCAACAACATCAATGTCTCAATAAAGTAACAATAAAATGGGATGAGAGAGAGAGAGAGAGAGACGGAGAGTGAGACAGAGATAGAGAGACAGAGAGAGAGAGAGAGAGGGAGAGAGTGAGACAGAGAGAGAGAGACAGAGACACAGAGAGAGACAGAGAGAGAGAGAGACAGAGAAAGAGAGAAAGAAAGAGAGAGAGAAATAAAGAGAGAGAGAGAGACAGAGATGGAGAGAGAGAAAGAGAGAGAGAAAGAAAGAGAGAGCGAGAGAGAGAGAAAGAGAGAGAGAGAGAGAGCGAGAAAGAGAGAGATAAATAGAAAGAGAGAGAGAGACAGAGACAGAGAGAGAGAGAGAGAAAGAGAGAAAGAAAGAGAGAGAGAAATAAATAGAGAGAGAGAGACAGAGATGGAGAGATAGAAAGAGAGAGAGAAAGAAAGAGAGAGCAAGAGAGAAAGAGAGAGAGAAAGAAAGAGAGAGCGAGAGAGAGAGAAAGAAAGAGAGAGCGAGAAAGAGAGAGAGAAATAGAAAGAGAGAGCGAGAGAGAGAGAGCGAGAAATAGAGAGAGAGAGAGAGAGAAAGAGAGAGAGAAAGAAAGAGAGAGCGAGAGAGAGAGAAAGAAAGAGAGAAATAGAAAGAGAGAGCGAGAGAGAGAGAGAGAGAGAGAGACATAGAAAGAGAGAGAGAGACAGAGAGAGAGAGAGGGAGAGAGAGCGAGAGAGAGAGAGACATAGAAAGAGAGAGAGAGACAGAGAGAGAGAGAGGGAGAGAGAGCGAGAGAGAGAGAGAGAGAGAGGCAGAGAGAGAGAAATAGAAAGAGAGAGAGAGAGGCAGAGAGAGAAATAGAAAGAGAGAGAGAGAGAGAGAGAGAGAGAGAGAGAGACAGAGAGAGAGAGAGAGAGAGAGAGAGAGAGAGAGAGAGACAGAGAGAGAGAGAGATGTACTTCAGCATTATTACAGCACATTATCTGGTAGAGAGTGAGCTACAATTGATTTGGCTTCCGAAGCTTTCATCCCACTGTATTTTCAGCTTGATTGAAATGTGAAGTGGATGGTACACACTAACACCATGTCCCCCCACACTAAACACTAACACCATGTCCCCCCACACTAAACACGATCACGACACACAGGTTGAAATATCAAAACAAACTCTGAACCAATTATATTAATTTGGGGACAGGTTGAAATGCATTAACCATTTATGGCAATTTAGCTAGGTTGCAGTTGCTAACTAATTTGTCCTATTTTAGATAGCTACATTTACATTACATTTAAGTCATTTAGCAGACGCTCTTATCCAGAGCGACTTACAAATTGGTGCTTTCACCTTATGACATCCAGTGGAACAGCCACTTTACAATAGTGCATCTAAATCTTTTAAGGGGGGTGAGAAGGATTACTTTATCCTATCCTAGGTATTCCTGAAAGAGGTGGGGTTTCAGGTGTCTCCGGAAGGTGGTGATTGACTCCGCTGTCCTGGCGTCGTGAGGGAGTTTGTTCCACCATTGGGGGGCCAGAGCAGCGAACAGTTTTGACTGGGCTGCGCGGGAACTGTACTTCCTCAGTGGTAGGGAGGCGAGCAGGCCAGAGGTGGATGAACGCAGTGCCCTTGTTTGGGTGTAGGGCCTGATCAGAGCCTGGAGGTACTGCTGCTTGCTGTTGCTAGCTAATTAGTCTTATTTAGCTAGTTTGATGTTGCTAGCTAATTTGTCCTGGGATATAACACATTGAGTTGTTATTTTACCTGAAATGCACAAGGTCCTCTACTCCGACAATTAATCCACACATAAAATGGTCAACCGAATCGTTTCTAGTCATCTCTCCTCCTTCCAGTCAGCAGATAAACCAGGGTTGCATTACTGACTGGAATGCACATTCGTCCTAAACATCAGAAGTTCAAGTGTCTGTACTGAATCACAGCTTCCTGATAAATACTGTCTCAGGACAGGTGTCTGTACTGAACCACAGCTTCCTGATAAATACTGTCTCAGGACAGGTGTCTGTATCCTGATAAATACTGTCTCAGGACAGGTGTCTGTATCCTGATAAATACTGTCTCAGTACAGGTGTCTGTATCCTGATAAATACCGTACCTCAGCCTGGGCCGATCCAACTGCCTTCTCTACTGTTACTACTCTCTACTGTTACTACTCTCCTTCTCTACTGTTACTACTCTCTACTGTTACTAGTCTCCTTCTCTACTGTTACTACTCTCTACTGTTACTACCCTCCTTCTCTACTGTTACTAGTCTCCTTCTCTACTGTTACTAGTCTCCTTCTCTACTGTTACTAGTCTCCTTCTCTACTCTTACTACTCTCCTTCTCTACTGTTACTAGTCTCCTTCTCTACTGTTACTACTCTCCTTCTCTACTGTTACTACTCTCCTTCTCTACTGTTACTACTCTCCTTCTCTACTGTTACTACTCTCCTTCTCTACTGTTACTACTCTCCTTCTCTACTGTTACTAGTCTCCTTCTCTACTGTTACTACTCTCCTTCTCTACTGTTACTACTCTCTACTGTTACTAGTCTCCTTCTCTACTGTTACTACTCTCTACTGTTACTACCCTCCTTCTCTACTGTTACTAGTCTCCTTCTCTATTGTTACTACTCTCCTTCTCTACTGTTACTACTCTCCTTCTCTACTGTTACTACTCTCCTTCTCTACTGTTACTACTCTCCTTCTCTATTGTTACTACTCTCTACTATTACTACTCTCCTTCTCTACTGTTACTACTCTCTACTGTTACTAGTCTCCTTCTCTACTGTTACTACTCTCTACTGTTACTACCCTCCTTCTCTACTGTTACTAGTCTCCTTCTCTATTGTTACTACTCTCCTTCTCTACTGTTACTACTCTCCTTCTCTATTGTTACTACTCTCCTTCTCTACTGTTACTACCCTCCTTCTCTACTGTTACTACTCTCCTTCTCTATTGTTACTACTCTCTACTATTACTACTCTCCTTCTCTACTGTTACTACTCTCTACTGTTACTAGTCTCCTTCTCTACTGTTACTACTCTCTACTGTTACTACCCTCCTTCTCTACTGTTACTAGTCTCCTTCTCTATTGTTACTACTCTCCTTCTCTACTGTTACTACTCTCCTTCTCTATTGTTACTACTCTCCTTCTCTACTGTTACTACCCTCCTTCTCTACTGTTACTACTCGCCTTCTCTATTGTTACTACTCTCTACTATTACTACTCTCCTTCTCTACTGTTACTACTCTCTACTGTTACTAGTCTCCTTCTCTACTGTTACTACTCTCTACTGTTACTACCCTCCTTCTCTACTGTTACTACCCTCCTTCTCTACTGTTACTACTCTCCTTCTCTACTGTTACTAGTCTCCTTCTCTACTGTTACTACTCTCCTTCTCTACTGTTACTACTCTCTACTGTTACTAGTCTCCTTCTCTACTGTTACTACTCTCTACTGTTACTACCCTCCTTCTCTACTGTTACTAGTCTCCTTCTCTATTGTTACTACCGTCCTTCTCTACTGTTACTACTCTCCTTCTCTACTGTTACTACTCTCCTTCTCTACTGTTACTACTCTCCTTCTCTACTGTTACTACCCTCCTTCTCTACTGTTACTACTCGCCTTCTCTATTGTTACTACTCTCCTTCTCTACTGTTACTACCCTCCTTCTCTACTGTTACTACTCGCCTTCTCTATTGTTACTACTCTCTACTATTACTACTCTCCTTCTCTACTGTTACTACTCTCTACTGTTACTAGTCTCCTTCTCTACTGTTACTACTCTCTACTGTTACTACCCTCCTTCTCTACTGTTACTACCCTCCTTCTCTACTGTTACTACTCTCCTTCTCTACTGTTACTAGTCTCCTTCTCTACTGTTACTACTCTCCTTCTCTACTGTTACTACTCTCTACTGTTACTAGTCTCCTTCTCTACTGTTACTACTCTCTACTGTTACTACCCTCCTTCTCTACTGTTACTAGTCTCCTTCTCTATTGTTACTACCGTCCTTCTCTACTGTTACTACTCTCCTTCTCTACTGTTACTACTCTCCTTCTCTACTGTTACTACTCTCCTTCTCTATTGTTACTACTCTCTACTATTACTACTCTCCTTCTCTACTGTTACTACTCTCTACTGTTACTAGTCTCCTTCTCTACTGTTACTACTCTCTACTGTTACTACCCTCCTTCTCTACTGTTACTAGTCTCCTTCTCTATTGTTACTACTCTCCTTCTCTATTGTTACTACTCTCCTTCTCTACTGTTACTACTCTCCTTCTCTATTCTTACTACTCTCCTTCTCTACTGTTACTAGTCTCCTTCTCTATTGTTACTACTCTACTGTTACTACTCTCCTTCTCTACTGTTACTAGTCTCCTTCTCTACTGTTACTAGTCTCCTTCTCTATTGTTACTACTCTACTGTTACTACTCTCCTTCTCTACTGTTACTAGTCTCCTTCTCTACTGTTACTACTCTCCTTCTCTACTGTTACTACTCTCCTTCTCTACTGTTACTACTCTCCATCTCTACTGTTGCTACTCTCTACTGTTACTACTCTCCTTCTCTACTGTTACTAGTCTCCTTCTCTACTGTTACTACTCTCCTTCTCTACTGTTACTACTCTCCTTCTCTACTGTTACTACTCTCCTTCTCTACTGTTACTACTCTCTACTGTTACTACTCTCCTTCTCTACTGTTACTACTCTCTACTGTTACTACTCTCCTTCTCTACTGTTACTAGTTTCCTTCTCTACTGTTACTACTCTCCTTCTCTACTGTTACTACTCTCCTTCTCTACTGTTACTACTCTCCTTCTCTACTGTTACTATTCTCCTTCTCTACTGTTACTACTCTCCTTCTCTACTGTTACTACTCTCCTTCTCTATTGTTACTACCCTCCTTCTCTACTGTTACTAGTCTCCTTCTCTATTGTTACTACCCTCCTTCTCTACTGTTACTACTCTACTGTTACTACTCTCCTTCTCTACTGTTACTACTCTACTGTTACTACTCTCCTTCTCTACTGTTACTACTCTCCTTCTCTACTGTTACTACTCTCCATCTCTACTGTTGCTACTCTCTACTGTTACTACTCTCCTTCTCTACTGTTACTAGTCTCCTTCTCTACTGTTACTACTCTCCTTCTCTACTGTTACTACCCTCCTTCTCTACTGTTACTACTCTCCTTCTCTACTGTTACTACTCTCTACTGTTACTACTCTCCTTCTCTACTGTTACTAGTCTCCTTCTCTACTGTTACTACTCTCCTTCTCTACTGTTACTACTCTCCTTCTCTACTGTTACTAGTCTCCTTCTCTACTGTTACTAGTCTCCTTCTCTATTGTTACTACTCTACTGTTACTACTCTCCTTCTCTACTGTTACTAGTCTCCTTCTCTACTGTTACTACTCTCCTTCTCTACTGTTACTACTCTCCTTCTCTACTGTTACTACTCTCCATCTCTACTGTTGCTACTCTCTACTGTTACTACTCTCCTTCTCTACTGTTACTAGTCTCCTTCTCTACTGTTACTACTCTCCTTCTCTACTGTTACTACTCTCCTTCTCTACTGTTACTACTCTCCTTCTCTACTGTTACTACTCTCTACTGTTACTACTCTCCTTCTCTACTGTTACTACTCTCTACTGTTACTACTCTCCTTCTCTACTGTTACTAGTTTCCTTCTCTACTGTTACTACTCTCCTTCTCTACTGTTACTACTCTCCTTCTCTGCTGTTACTACTCTCCTTCTCTACTGTTACTACTCTCCTTCTCTACTGTTACTACTCTCCTTCTCTACTGTTACTACTCTCCTTCTCTATTGTTACTACCCTCCTTCTCTACTGTTACTAGTCTCCTTCTCTATTGTTACTACCCTCCTTCTCTACTGTTACTACTCTACTGTTACTACTCTCCTTCTCTACTGTTACTACTCTACTGTTACTACTCTCCTTCTCTACTGTTACTACTCTCCTTCTCTACTGTTACTACTCTCCATCTCTACTGTTGCTACTCTCTACTGTTACTACTCTCCTTCTCTACTGTTACTAGTCTCCTTCTCTACTGTTACTACTCTCCTTCTCTACTGTTACTACTCTCCTTCTCTACTGTTACTACTCTCCTTCTCTACTGTTACTAGTCTCCTTCTCTACTGTTACTACCCTCCTTCTCTACTGTTACTACTCTCCTTCTCTACTGTTACTACTCTCTATTGTTACTACTCTCCTTCTCTACTGTTACTACCCTCCTTCTCTACTGTTACTACTCTCCTTCTCTATTGTTACTACTCTCTACTATTACTACTCTCCTTCTCTACTGTTACTAGTCTCCTTCTCTACTGTTACTACTCTCTACTGTTACTACCCTCCTTCTCTACTGTTACTAGTCTCCTTCTCTACTGTTACTACTCTCCTTCTCTACTGTTACTAGTCTCCTTCTCTACTGTTACTACTCTCCTTCTCTACTGTTACTACTCTCTACTGTTACTAGTCTCCTTCTCTACTGTTACTACTCTCTACTGTTACTAGTCTCCTTCTCTACTGTTACTAGTCTCCTTCTCTATTGTTACTACTCTCCTTCTCTACTGTTACTACTCTCCTTCTCTACTGTTACTACTCTCCTTCTCTACTGTTACTACTCTCCTTCTCTATTGTTACTACTCTCTACTATTACTACTCTCCTTCTCTACTGTTACTACTCTCTACTGTTACTAGTCTCCTTCTCTACTGTTACTACTCTCTACTGTTACTACCCTCCTTCTCTACTGTTACTAGTCTCCTTCTCTATTGTTACTACTCTCCTTCTCTATTGTTACTACTCTCCTTCTCTACTGTTACTACTCTCCTTCTCTATTGTTACTACTCTCCTTCTCTACTGTTACTAGTCTCCTTCTCTATTGTTACTACTCTACTGTTACTACTCTCCTTCTCTACTGTTACTACTCTACTGTTACTACTCTCCTTCTCTACTGTTACTACTCTCCTTCTCTACTGTTACTACTCTCCATCTCTACTGTTGCTACTCTCTACTGTTACTACTCTCCTTCTCTACTGTTACTAGTCTCCTTCTCTACTGTTACTACTCTCCTTCTCTACTGTTACTACTCTCCTTCTCTACTGTTACTACTCTCCTTCTCTACTGTTACTACTCTCTACTGTTACTACTCTCCTCTACTGTTACTACTCTCTACTGTTACTACTCTCCTTCTCTACTGTTACTAGTCTCCTTCTCTACTGTTACTACTCTCCTTCTCTACTGTTACTACTCTCCTTCTCTACTGTTACTACTCTCCTTCTCTACTGTTACTACTCTCCTTCTCTACTGTTACTACTCTCCTTCTCTATTGTTACTACTCTCCTTCTCCACTGTTACTACTCTCTACTGTTACTACCCTCCTTCTCTACTGTTACTACTCTCCTTCTCTATTGTTACTACTCTCCTTCTCTACTGTTACTACTCTCCTTCTCTACTGTTACTACTCTCCTTCTCTACTGTTACTACTCTCCTTCTCTATTGTTACTACTCTCCTTCTCTACTGTTACTACTCTCCTTCTCTACTGTTACTACTCTCTACTGTTACTACTCTCCTTCTCTACTGTTACTACTCTCTAATGTTACTACTCTCCTTCTCTACTGTTACTACTCTCCTTCTCTACTGTTACTACTCTCCTTCTCTACTGTTACTACTCTCCTTCTCTACTGTTACTACTCTCCTTCTCTACTGTTACTAGTCTCCTTCTCTACTGTTACTACTCTCCTTCTCTACTGTTACTACTCTCCTTCTCTACTGTTACTACTCTCCTTCTCTACTGTTCCTACTCTCCTTCTCTACTGTTACTAGTCTCCTTCTCTACTGTTACTAGTCTCCTTCTCTACTGTTACTCCCCTCCTTCTCTACTGTTACTACTCTCCTTCTCTACTGTTACTACTCTCTACTGTTACTACTCTCCTTCTCTACTGTTACTACTCTCCTTCTCTACTGTTACTACTCTCTACTGTTACTACTCTCCTTCTCTACTGTTACTACTCTCTAATGTTACTACTCTCCTTCTCTACTGTTACTACTCTCCTTCTCTACTGTTACTACTCTCCTACTCTACTGTTACTACTCTCCTTCTCTACTGTTACTACTCTCCTTCTCTATTGTTACTACTCTCCTTCTCTACTGTTACTACTCTCCTTCTCTACTGTTACTACTCTCTACTGTTACTACTCTCCTTCTCTACTGTTACTACTCTCTAATGTTACTACTCTCCTTCTCTACTGTTACTACTCTCCTTCTCTACTGTTACTACTCTCCTTCTCTACTGTTACTACTCTCCTTCTCTACTGTTACTACTCTCCTTCTCTACTGTTACTAGTCTCCTTCTCTACTGTTACTACTCTCCTTCTCTACTGTTACTACTCTCCTTCTCTACTTTTACTACTCTCCTTCTCTACTGTTCCTACTCTCCTTCTCTACTGTTACTAGTCTCCTTCTCTACTGTTACTAGTCTCCTTCTCTACTGTTACTACCCTCCTTCTCTACTGTTACTACTCTCCTTCTCTACTGTTACTACTCTCTACTGTTACTACTCTCCTTCTCTACTGTTACTACTCTCCTTCTCTACTGTTACTACTCTCTACTGTTACTACTCTCCTTCTCTACTGTTACTACTCTCTAATGTTACTACTCTCCTTCTCTACTGTTACTACTCTCCTTATCTACTGTTACTACTCTCTACTGTTACTACTCTCCTTCTCTACTGTTACTACTCTCTACTGTTACTACTCTCTACTGTTACTACTCTCCTTCTCTACTGTTACTACTCTCTACTGTTACTACTCTCTACTGTTACTACTCTCCTTCTCTACTGTTACTACTCTCTACTGTTACTACTCTCTACTGTTACTACTCTCCTTCTCTACTGTTACTACTCTCCATCTCTACTGTTGCTACTCTCTACTGTTACTACTCTCCTTCTCTACTGTTACTATTCTCTACTGTTACTACTCTCTACTGTTACTACTCTCCTTCTCTACTGTTACTACTCTCTACTGTTACTACTCTCTACTGTTACTACTCTCTACTGTTACTTGTCTTCCCCTCTGCTGTCCCTGCTCCCCTGCATGAGTCTCCTGCAGTCGTCTTCCTGTGGAAGTCCTTGGTGTGCCCTGCAGGTAGCCTAGAATGGGAACCGGGAGATTAATTGCTGCTCGTTATTGGAGGAGAAACAATCACTTGCCCTCGCCAAGTTGTGGGAGCAGCAGGAGGTGCATTGCGGCAGGCAGACGGCGATGAGATGAGAAGAGGAGTCATGCTGTTTTCAAGGACCGCCACTCTCTGTGGATGTGTCACCATCTCTGTACTGTGTCTCACTGTCACACTTCTACCTCTCTGGGAGGAGGTCTTGTCCCGGATTCTGTACTCTCTCTCTCTCTCTCTCTCAATTCAATGTACATTGCCAAAGCAACAGAAATGGAGAACTAAACATGAAATACATAGTGAAACTATGTACAGTAAACATTAACACTCACCCTAGTTTGTAAATGGTAGAGACATTTCAAATGTGATATTATGTCTCTATACAGTGTTGTTACGATGTGCAAATAGTTAAAATAGTTAAATATGGGTTGTATTTACAATGGTGTTTGTTCTTCGCTGGTTGCCCTTTTCTTGTGGCAACAGGTCACAAATCTCGTTGCTGTGATGGAACACTGGTATTTTATGGGAGTTTATCAAAATTGGGTTTGTTTTCTTATTATTTGTGGGTCTGTGTAATCTGAGGGAAATATGTGTCTCTAATATGGTCATTACATTGGGCAGGAGGTTAGGAAGTGCAGTTCAGTTTCCACCTCATTTTGTGGTGTCGTGGAAATTTCCTGTATTTACCAAATCATGAGAGCAAACCACACACACAAGTCAGAGTTATCATAAAGTCCATCTTTAATTATATGAGCTCTATCACAACCCTGTGACTCTCAGATCAATTCAGTGTCTCTCAATGAATTCTCTGAGAGTCCCTTACACATTGCAACTGAGATCCTTTATAGCAAAGACACACATAGCCAGACAGCATTGGCCATAAATTATCGTTCAGCTTTGTCTCCTAAACTATAAAACAAAACCTATCAACAGGCATATATCAAATGCCCCCTCCTTGACAAGATCACAGAGACACATTGTGAGACACACAGTGTGCACATAGCCTGTCTTCTCTTCTGTCTACGGCGACCTTTCTCAATAGCAAGGCTATGCTCACTGAGTCTGTACATAGTCAATGATTTTTTCACTCTCTCTCTATTTCTCTATTTCTCCTTCTCTCTCTTTCTTTCTTTCTCTCTCTCGCTCCAGTATAGTTCTTGTTCATGACCGATTGTATCTTCCTCTCCCAACATACATGTTATCTCTGTCTGTACCAATGTGCCCAGACAGAGATAATGTCTCAGACACACCAGATCAGTTTAGCATGTTAGCCTGGTCCCAGATCAGTTTAGCATGTTAGCCTGGTCCCAGATCAGTTTAGCATGTTAGCCTGGTACCAGATCAGTTTAGCATGTTAGACTGGTCCCAGATCAGTTTAGCATGTTAGCCTGGTCCCAGATCTCTTTAGCATATTAGCCTGGTCCCAGAACAGTTTAGCTTGTTAGCCTGGTCCCAGAACAGTTTAGCATGTTAGCCTGGTCCCAGATCAGTTTAGCATGTTAACCTGGTCCCAGAACAGTTTAGCATGTTAGCCTGGTCCCATATCTGTTTAGCATGTTAGCCTGGTCCCAGTGGATGTGCTTTGCTCCTGCACCTCAGTAACCATCCTAATATATTTAGTAAAGTTTACATACCTTGTCCGGCGTTGGCGTCTAATATGTTCTGAAATAACGGGCGGCATCGCTAGAGGACAGTGGGGGTTTGGCATAAATATCTACGGTACACGTATGATAGACGAGAACAGGGCTTTAATGTGTGACTTCCTGTCTGTAGTGTTGTCAGACCACTCTATGTGTAGAGGTAACAGTGTTTCATGTGTGACTTCCTGTCTGTAGTGTTATCAGACCACTCTATGTGTAGAGGTAACAGTGTTTCATGTGTGACTTCCTGTCTGTAGTGTTGTCAGACCACTCTATGTGTAGAGGTAACAGTGTTTAATGTGTGACTTCCTGTCTGTAGTGTTATCAGACCACTCTATGTGTAGAGGTAACAGTGTTTAATGTGTGACTTCCTGTCTGTAGTGTTATCAGACCACTCTATGTGTAGAGGTAACAGTGTTTAATGTGTGACTTCCTGTCTGTAGTGTTATCAGACCACTCTATGTGTATTTAATGTGTGACTTCCTGTCTGTAGTGTTATCAGACCACTCTATGTGTAGAGGTAACCGTGTTTCATGTGTGACTTCCTGTCTGTAGTGTTGTCAGACCACTCTATGTGTAGAGGTAACAGTGTTTAATGTGTGACTTCCTGTCTGTAGTGTTATCAGACCACTCTATGTGTAGAGGTAACAGTGTTTCATGTGTGACTTCCTGTCTGTAGTGTTGTCAGACCACTCTATGTGTAGAGGTAACAGTGTTTCATGTGTGACTTCCTGTCTGTAGTGTTGTCAGACCACTCTATGTGTAGAGGTAACCGTGTTTAATGTGTGACTTCCTGTCTGTAGTGTTATCAGACCACTCTATGTGTAGAGGTTTTGTGTGTTTAATGTGTGACTTCCTGTCTGTAGTGTTATCAGACCACTCTATGTGTAGAGGTAACAGTGTTTAATGTGTGACTTCCTGTCTGTAGTGTTGTCAGACCACTCTATGTGTAGAGGTTTTGTGTGTTTAATGTGTGACTTCCTGTCTGTAGTGTTATCAGACCACTCTATGTGTAGAGGTAACAGTGTTTCATGTGTGACTTCCTGTCTGTAGTGTTGTCAGACCACTCTATGTGTAGAGGTAACAGTGTTTCATGTGTGACTTCCTGTCTGTAGTGTTGTCAGACCACTCTATGTGTAGAGGTTATGTGTGTTTCATGTGTGACTTCCTGTCTGTAGTGTTGTCAGACCACTCTATGTGTAGAGGTAACAGTGTTTCATGTGTGACTTCCTGTCTGTAGTGTTGTCAGACCACTCTATGTGTAGAGGTAACAGTGTTTCATGTGTGACTTCCTGTCTGTAGTGTTATCAGACCACTCTATGTGTAGAGGTAACAGTGTTTAATGTGTGACTTCCTGTCTGTAGTGTTATCAGACCACTCTATGTGTAGAGGTAACAGTGTTTCATGTGTGACTTCCTGTCTGTAGTGTTGTCAGACCACTCTATGTGTAGAGGTAACAGTGTTTAATGTGTGACTTCCTGTCTGTAGTGTTGTCAGACCACTCTATGTGTAGAGGTAACAGTGTTTAATGTGTGACTTCCTGTCTGTAGTGTTGTCAGACCACTCTATGTGTAGAGGTAACAGTGTTTCATGTGTGACTTCCTGTCTGTAGTGTTGTCAGACCACTCTATGTGTAGAGGTAACAGTGTTTAATGTGTGACTTCCTGTCTGTAGTGTTGTCAGACCACTCTATGTGTAGAGGTAACAGTGTTTAATGTGTGACTTCCTGTCTGTAGTGTTGTCAGACCACTCTATGTGTAGATGTTATGTGTGTTTAATGTGTGACTTCCTGTCTGTAGTGTTATCAGACCACTCTATGTGTAGAGGTAACCGTGTTTAATGTGTGACTTCCTGTCTGTAGCGTTGTCAGACCACTCTATGTGTAGAGGTAACCGTGTTTAATGTGTGACTTCCTGTCTGTAGTGTTATCAGACCACTCTATGTGTAGAGGTAACCGTGTTTAATGTGTGACTTCCTGTCTGTAGCGTTGTCAGACCACTCTATGTGTAGAGGTAACAGTGTTTAATGTGTGACTTCCTGTCTAGTGTTATCAGACCACTCTATGTGTAGAGGTAACCGTGTTTAATGTGTGACTTCCTGTCTGTAGTGTCAGACCCACTTTCTAATTCTACATGTACGAGCTACAGAGATGGTGATGTCGTCCTCGTCACTTCGCCACCTGCCTGCTTCACCACCTAGCCGTGCCTTCCTCCGGGTCCCAGTGTGCCCACGTTGGGAGGGCGCGTGGTATCATTTGATCAGGGCTGAACGTACGGGATGCTGCTGGGACCCCTAGTTGTTCTCTCACCTCTGATGCACTGTAGGGCTACGAGCTGTGTGTGTGTGTGTGTGTGTGTGTGTGTGTGTGTGTGTGCGTGCGTGCGTGCGTGCGTGCGTGCGTGCGTGCGTGCGTGCGTGCGTGCGTGCGTGCGTGCGTGCGTGCGTGCGTGCGTGCGTGTGTGTGTCACCAGAGCACCCAGTATCTAGATCCCACAGAGAATACTGTACTGAACAGAGCTGGTGTATAACATAACACATCTCAGCAGCATTAGACCACAGATAATACTCTACTCATAAGATCGTTTTGTGGGGAAAGTTTTCTCTCCCTGAATCCATTCAACATTTTCACCTGTATTTCAGAGACTTTATCTAACAGATAGTTGATCTCAGGGTTGGATGTGTCTTCTGTCTGCTTTGGGGAACACAGTTCGGTGGGGGGGAGGAGAAAGCCGATACAGGATTGTGTTGAGGCACAGATCCTCCCCAAAAAAAATGTCCGAAAGAGTTGAAGTTCCCCAAGAACACAGTGGCCTGCATCGTTCTTAAATGGAGGAAGTTTAGAACCACTGAGACTCTTCCTAGAGCTGTGGCCGCCCGGCCAAACTGAGCAATCGGGGGGAGAAGAGCTTTGGTCAGGGAGGTGACCAAGATCCTGATGGTCACTCTGACAGAGCTCCCGAGTTCCTCTGTGGAGATGGGAGAAGCTTCTAGAAGGACAACCATCTCTGCAGCGCTCCACCAATCAGGCCTCTATTGTAAAGTTTTTTTTTGAACTCCTCAGTAAGATGCTCGACAGCCGCTTGGAGTTGCCAAAAATACCGCTAAAAACAAGATCTGATGGAACCAAGACTGAACTCTTTGGTCTGAATGCCAAGTGTCACATCTGAAGGAAACCTGGCACCATCCCTACGGTGAAGCATAGTGGTGGCAGCATCATGCTGTGGGGATGTTTTTCAGCAGCAGGGACTGGGTGACTAGTCAGTATCGAGGGAAAAATGAACGGAGCAAAGTACAGAGAGATCCTTGATGAAAACCTGCTCCAGAGCGCTCAGGACCTCAGACTGGGGCGAAGGTTCACCTTCCAACAGGTCAACGAGCCTAAGCACACAGCCAAGACAACGCAGGAGTGGCTTCGGGACAAGTCTCCGAATATGACTTGAGTGGCCCAGCCAGAGCCCGGACTTGAACCCAATCAAACATTTTTGGAGACACCTGAAAATAGCTGTGCAGCGACGCTCCCCATCCAACCTGACAGAGCTTGAAAGGATCTGCAGAGAAGACTGGGAGAATCTCCCCAAATACAGGTGTGCCCAGCTTGTAGTGTCATACCCAAGAAGACTCGTGGGTGTAATCACTGCCAACGGTGTTTCAACAAAGTACTGAGTAAAGGGTCTCACAACTTAAGTAAATGTGATAATTCAGTTTTTTCCTTTGTCATGTTTTTACTTTGTCATTATGGGTTATTCTGTGCAGATTGATGAGGGATTCTTTAAAAAAATCAATTTTACAATAAGGTTGTAACATAACAACATTTGGATAAAGTCAAGGGGTCTGAAAACTTTCCGAATGCGTTGTAGCGTGTTACTCTGAACCAGACTCTGGTCACAAGTACACTCTTTAAAAACATGTTGTTTTTATAAATAAGGTGCTATCTAGAACCTAAAAGGGTTATTGAGCTGTCCCCATAGGAGAACCCTTTGAAGAACCCTGTTGGGTTCCAGATATAATCATTTTGGTTCCAGATAGAATCATTTTGGTTCCAGATATAATCCTTTTGGTTCCAGATATAATCATTTTGGTTCCAGATTGAATCCTTTTGGTTCCAGATTGAATCCTTTTGGTTCCAGATTGAATCAGTTTGGTTCCAGATGGAATCCTTTTGGTTCCAGATTGAATCCGTTTGGTTCCAGATGGAATCCTTTTGGTTCCAGATTGAATCCGTTTGGTTCCAGATGGAATCCTTTTGGTTCAAGATTGAATCAGTTTGGTTCCAGATCGAATCCTTTTGGTTCCAAATCGAATCATTTTGGTTCCAGGCAGAACCTTTTCCACAGAGAGTTCTACATGGAACCAAAAAGGGTTCTACCTGGAACCAAAAATGGTTTTCCTATGTGGACTGCTGAAGAACCATTTTAGAACGCTTTTTTCTAAGCGTGCAGTGCACTATATAGGAAACAGGGGAGCATTTGGGACGCAACCCATCCAGATGTCTGATTGACTGTAGCTGTCAGGCAGAGTTAGATTTAACAGCTCGATCAAACATCGAACCGTGTTCATTTATAAACTCTGCTGGAAGGACGAAAAGCTTTAGAACAAAGAAACCCCTTGGGAGTTTGTGTGTGTGTGTGTGTGTGTGTGTGTGTGTGTGTGTGTGTGTGTGTGTGTGTGTGTGTGTGTGTGTGTGTGTGTGTGTGTGTGTGTGTGTGTGTGTGTGTGTGTGTGTGTGTGTGTGTGTGTGGAAGCCGTCTATTATAATTAATATGCATATTGAGACCTCACTTAGCGGACAGCTAAGTGAGATGGAACGGTGTCTGATTAGAAACAAACAGGTCACTGGTCTGGTCTGGCCTGGTCTGGCCTGGTCTGGTCTGGTCTGGCCTGGTCTGGTCTGGTCTGGTCTGGTCTGGCCTGGTCTGGTCTGGCCTACAACATGACTACATTTATTGTTGGGTTATCTGCGTTTTCAGTGAAGTGTTTGTCTGTTACTTAAAGGACGAGGCAGGTTAGGAACCATAGTGTTGGGGTATTCTTCATTAATATATCTGACCTAAATATATTCTGTTACTTAAAGGACTAACCTGGTTACGAACCATAGTGTTGGGGTATACTTCATTAATATATCTGACCTAAATATCTCCTGTTACTTAAAGGACTAGGCAGGTTAGGAACCATAGTGTTGGGGTGTACTTCATTAATATATCTGACCTATATATCTGCTGTTACTTAAAGGACTAGGCAGGTTAGGAACCATAGTGTTGTGGTATTCTTCATTAATATATCTGACCTAAATATCTCCTGTTCAACTTGTGAAACAACACTGTTGATGGACACGTGTCTTTAGTAGCAGTATGGACTAGCAGTATGGAATAACAGTATGTTATTGACATGTGTCTTTAGTAGCAGTATGGAATAACAGTATGTTATTGACATGTGTCTTTAGTAGCAGTATGGACTAGCAGTATGTTATTGACATGTCTTTAGTAGCAGTATGGACTAGCAGTATGGACTAGCAGTATGGACTAGCAGTATGGACTAGCAGTATGGACTAGCAGTATGGACTAGCAGTATGGACTAGCAGTATGGACTAACAGTATGTTATTGACATGTGTCTTTAGTAGCAGTATGGACTAACAGTATGTTATTGACATGTGTCTTTAGTAGCAGTATGGACTAGCAGTATGTTATTGACATGTGTCTTTAGTAGCAGTATGTTATTGACATGTGTCTTTAGTAGCAGTATGGACTAGCAGTATGTTATTGACATGTGTCTTTAGTAGCAGTATGGACTAGCAGTATGTTATTGACATGTGTCTTTAGTAGCAGTATGTTATTGACATGTGTCTTTAGTAGCAGTATGGACTAGCAGTATGTTATTGACATGTGTCTTTAGTAGCAGTATGGACTAACAGTATGTTATTGACATGTGTCTTTAGTAGCAGTATGGACTAGCAGTATGGACTAGCAGTATGGACTAACAGTATGTTATTGACACGTGTCTTTAGTAGCAGTATGGACTAGCAGTATGTTATTGACATGTGTCTTTAGTAGCAGTATGGACTAACAGTATGTTATTGACACGTGTCTTTAGTAGCAGTATGGACTAACAGTATGGACTAGCAGTATGGACTAACAGTATGTTATTGACACGTGTCTTTAGTAGCAGTATGGACTAGCAGTATGTTATTGACACATGTCTTTAGTAGCAGTATGGACTAGCAGTATTTTATTGACACGTGTCTTTAGTAGCAGTATGGACTAGCAGTATGTTATTGACATGTGTCTTTAGTAGCAGTATGGACTAGCAGTATGGACTAACAGTATGGACTAACAGTATGGACTAACAGTATGTTATTGACATGTGTCTTTAGTAGCAGTATGGACTAGCAGTATGTTATTGACACGTGTCTTTAGTAGCAGTATGGACTAGCAGTATGGACTAGCAGTATGGACTAGCAGTATGTTATTGACATGTGTCTTTAGTAGCAGTATGGAATAACAGTATGTTATTGACATGGCTTTAGTAGCAGTATGGACTAACAGTATGTTATTGACACGTGTCTTTAGTAGCAGTATGGACTAGCAGTATGTTATTGACATGTGTCTTTAGTAGCAGTATGTTATTGACATGTGTCTTTAGTAGCAGTATGGACTAGCAGTATGGACTAGCAGTATGGACTAACAGTATGGACTAGCAGTATGGACTAGCAGTATGGACTAGCAGTATGGACTAGCAGTATGGACTAACAGTATGGACTAGCAGTATGGACTAGCAGTATGGACTAGCAGTATGGACTAGCAGTATGGACTAACAGTATGGACTAGCAGTATGGACTAGCAGTATGGACTAGCAGTATGTTATTGACATGTGTCTTTAGTAGCAGTATGGACTAACAGTATGTTATTGACATGTGTCTTTAGTAGCAGTATGGAATAACAGTATGTTATTGACATGTGTCTTTAGTAGCAGTATGGACTAGCAGTATGTTATTGACATGTGTCTTTAGTAGCAGTATGGACTAACAGTATGTTATTGACATGTGTCTTTAGTAGCAGTATGGACTAGCAGTATGTTATTGACATGTGTCTTTAGTAGCAGTATGGACTAGCAGTATGGACTAGCAGTATGGACTAGCAGTATGGACTAACAGTATGTTATTGACATGTGTCTTTAGTAACAGTATGGACTAGCAGTATGTTATTGACATGTGTCTTTAGTAGCAGTATGGACTAGCAGTATGGACTAGCAGTATGGACTAGCAGTATGTTATTGACATGTGTCTTTAGTAGCAGTATGG
>NC_088403.1:7552556-7575056 GCF_034236695.1 Oncorhynchus nerka
TCTCTCTCTCTTCAGTCCTGTCTCTCGCTGTCTCTCCTCCCCAGCCCCCCTCTCTCTCTCCCTCTCTCTTCAGTCCTGTCTCTCGCTGTCTCTCTCTCCCCAGCCCCCCCTCTCTCTCTCTCTCTCTCTCTCTCTTCTTCAGTCCTGTCTCTCGCTGTCTCTCTCTCCCCAGCTCCCCCCTCTCTCTCTCTCTCTCTCTCTCTCTCTCTCTTCAGTCCTGTCTCTCGCTGTCTCTCTCTCCCCAGCCCCCCTCTCTCTCTCTCTCTCTCTCTCTCTCTCTCTTCAGTCCTGTCTCTCGCTGTCTCTCTCTCCCCAGCCCCCTCTCTCTCTCTCTCTCCCCTCTCTCTCTCTCTCTCTCTCTCTCTCTCTCTCTCTTCAGTCCTGTCTCTTGCTGTCTGTCTCTCTCTCTCTCTCTCTCTCTCTCTCTCTCTGTCTCTCTCTCTGTCTCTCTATCTCTCCCTCTCTCTCTCTCTCTCTCTCTCTCTCTCTCTCTCTCTCTCTCTCTCTCTCTCTCTCTTTTCTCTCTCTCTCTCTCTCTCTTTTGTCTCTCTCTCTCTTCAGTCCTCTATCTCTCAATTCAATTCAAGGGCTTTATTGTCAGGGGAAACATGTGTTAACATCGCCAAAGCAAATGAGGTAGATAATATACAAAAAAATTGAATAAACCATAAAAATGAACAGTAAACATTACACATACAGAAGGTTCAAAACAATAAAGACATTACAAATGTCATATTATATATATACAGAGTTTTAACAATGTACAAATAGTTAAAGTACACAAGGGAAATAAGCATAATTATGGGTTGTATTTACAATGGTGTTTGTTCTTCACTGGTTGACCTTTTCTTGTGGCAACAGGTCACACATATTGCTGCTGTGATGTCACACTGTGGTATTTCACCCAGTAGATATGGGAATTTATCAAAATTGGGTTTGTTTTGTAATTCTTTGTGGGTCTGTGTAATCTGAGGGACATATGTGTCTCTAATATGGTCATACATTGGGCAGGAGGTTAGGAAGTGCAGCTCAGTTTCCACCTCATTTTGTGGGCAGTGTGCACATAGTCTGTCTTCTCTTGAGAGCCATGTCTGCCTACGTGGGCCTGCTGTGCTGCTGTCCTGGGGCTCTGTAGGGTGTGTTTGTGTTTGTGAACAGAGCCCAAGGACCAGCTTGCTTTAGGGGACTCTTCTCCAGGTTCATCTCTCTGTAGGTGATGTCTTTGTTATGGAAGATTTGGGAATCGCTTCCTTTTAGGTGGTTGTAGAATTTAACAGCTCTTTTCTGGATTTTGATAATTAGTGGGCATCGGCCTAATTCTGCTCTCTCTCCCCAACCCCCTCCCTCTCTCTTTCTCTTCAGTCCTATATCTCTCTGTGTCTCTCTCTCCCCAGCCCCCTCTCTCTCTCTCTCTCTCTCTCTCTCTCTCTCTCCCCAGCCCCCTCTCTCTCTCTCTCTCTCTCTCTCTCCCCAGCCCCCTCTCTCTCTCTCTCTCTCTCTCCAGCCCCCTCTCTCTCTCTCTCTCTCTCCCCCCCAGCCCCTCTCTCTCTCTCTCTCTCTCTCTCCCCAGCCCCCTCTCTCTCTCTCTCTCTCTCTCTCTCTCTCTCTCTCTCTCTCTCCAGCCCCCTCTCTCTCTCTCTCTCTCTCTCTCTCTCTCTCTCCCCCAGCCCCTCTCTCTCTTCGTCTCCAGCATGGTCTCACAGCATCCTGTCTGTGATAAAATATTTACTATGCTCAGTTTGCTCGTGTTTCAAGTCTGAACAACACACAGTAGTGATGGCTCTGTTTTGAACCTGCTTCAATGCCAAGAACAGTATGGAGGCTAAACAATAATAACTGCTACTGGAGGCTGTAGGAGGATAGCTGCTACTGGAGGCTATAGGATGATAGCTGCTACTGGAGGCTATAGGATGATAACTGCTACTGGAGGCTATAGGAGGATAGTTGCTACTGGAGGCTGAATGATGATAGCTGCTACTGGAGGCTGTAGGATGATAGCTGCTACTGGAGGCTGAAGGATGATAGCTGCTACTGGAGGCTATAGGATGATAGCTGCTACTGGAGGCTGTAGGAGGATAGTTGCTACTGGAGGCTGAATGATGATAGCTGCTACTGGAGGCTGTAGGATGATAGCTGCTACTGGAGGCTGAATGAGGATAGTTGCTACTGGAGGCTGAATGATGATAGCTGCTACTGGAGGCTGTAGGAGGATAACTGCTACTGGAGGCTGAATGATGATAGTTGCTACTGGAGGCTGAATGAGGATAGCTGCTACTGGAGGCTATAGGAGGATAGCTGCTACAGGAGGCTATTGGAGGATAACTGCTACTGGAGGCTATAGGAGGCTAGCTGCTACAGGAGGCTATTGGAGGATAGCTGCTACAGGAGGCTATTGGAGGATACCTGCTACTGGAGGCTATAGGAGGATAGCTGCTACTGGATGCAAGCTGCTACAGGAGGCTATTGGAGGATAGCTGCTACTGGAGGCTATAGGATGAGGATAGCTGATACTGTAACTGCTAAGCTGGGAAAGGAGAGAGTTCTAGTATTAGTAACGAATCACGAGTCATTAATGTGTGTGTCATCATCATCAATGGGCTAATTCCCAAATGACACCCTATTTCCCATATATAGTGCACTACATGACACCCAATTCCCTATATAGTGCACTACATGACACCCTATTCCCTATATAGTGCACTACATGACACCCTATTTCCTATATAGTGCACTAAATGAGACCCTATTTCCTATATATATATATATAGTGCTCTTTTGGCTCCTGGTCAACAGTAGTGCACTATAAAGGGAATAGAGAGCCATCTGGGACTCAGCCCTGGGTAAAATCATTACTGTCTCTTGACTCGTTTGTCCCAACCTCATTCACATTTAAAACTGGTGTGAAATAAACTAACACTATATTGACTGACAGCCCTGGCCATTTAGCTTTCAAAGATTGGTGCTGCTTTTCTTACCTTAGAGGTGTGTGTGTGTCTGTGAGTGTCTGTCTGTGCGTGTGTCTGTGTGTGTGTCTGTGTGTGTGTGTGTGTGTCTGTGTGTGTGTCTGTGCGGGTCTGTCTGTGTGTGTGTTTGTGAGTGTCTGTCTGTGTGTGTGTATGTCTGTGGGTATGTCTGTGAGTATCTGTCTGTGTGTCTGTCTGTGTGTGTGTCTCTCCCAGGTTTCAACTCTGACCTTTCAGTGTGTCTGCAGGGAGAGTTAATACTGTGATACAGTCACCATGAGTCACTATGGGCTCAGAGAAACTCAGTTCAGATAGATGGTGTATTCAACCACAGAGGAACAACTTCAGATGGAACTGCAACTACCTCCATCAGTCTCTCTCCCTCTACCTCCATCAGTCTCTCTCCCTCTACCTCCATCAGTCTCTCTCCCTCTACCTCCATCAGTCTCTCTCCCTCTACCTCCATCAGTCTCTCTCCCTCTACCTCCATCAGTCTCTCTCCCTCTCCCTCCATCAGTCTCTCTCCCTCTCCCTCCATCAGTCTCTCTCCCTCTCCCTCCATAATTCTCTCTCCCTCTACCTCCATCAGTCTCTCCCCCTCTACCTCCATCAGTCTCTCTACCTCCATCAGTCTCTCTACCTCCATCAGTCTGTGTGTGTGTGTGTGTGTGTGTGTGTGTGTGTGTGTGTGTGTGTGTGTGTGTGTGTGTGTGTGTGTGCGTGTGCGTGTGTGTGTGCGTGTGTGTGTGTGTGATAAGAGATGTGTGCCTGGTACTATGCTTGACGTCATGGTCCATGTGAGAGACTGGGATTCAGCTGGGCGTTGGTTAGACAACTCTTCATTCCATCAGCAGGCTAACTGACACCTCCTATTGGTTCACGGGTCAGGCCCTTAAAGAGCTGTGTACTGTGCAGCTGGTGTCAGTAAAACTCATGGTAATCAGACAGGGATATGGAGGAGTTTAATCCAGTCTGTGTGTCTCATCGTAATTGTCTCTGATGAGGAATTATTTCCAAGGGGTTTGGAAGTCACAACATATTCCTGTCTTTCTTCCCTGCCCAAAGACATCCTCACCATGGCAACCCCACCATGGCAACCCCAACATGTTACCTGCAGTAACAAAAGGCTTTCCCCTTTAAAGCACCTGTACGAAAATAGCACTCTAGTGCCCTGTGACAGAGTAGAGGCCTGTCCAGACACTAACCTCTACAGAGTTGTAGAGGCCTGTCCAGACACTAACCTCTACAGAGTTGTAGAGGCCTGTCCAGACACTAACCTCTACAGAGTTGTAGAGGCCTGTCCAGACACTAACCTCTACAGAGTTGTAGAGGCCTGTCCAGACACTAACCTCTACAGAGTTGTAGAGGCCTGTCCAGACACTAACCTCTACAGAGTTGTAGAGGCCTGTCCAGACACTAACCTCTATCTAACCTCTACAGAGTTGTAGAGGCCTGTCCAGACACTAACCTCTACAGAGTTGTAGAGGCCTGTCCAGACACTAACCTCTACAGAGTTGTAGAGGCCTGTCCAGACACTAACCTCTACAGAGTTGTAGAGGCCTGTCCAGACACTAACCTCTACAGAGTAGAGGCCTGTCCAGACACTAACCTATACAGAGTAGTAGAGGCCTGTCCAGACACTAACCTCTACAGAGTTGTAGAGGCCTGTCCAGACACTAAATTCTACAGAGTAGAGGCCTGTCCAGACACTAACCTCTACAGAGTTGTAGAGGCCTGTCCAGACACTAACCTCTACAGAGTTGTAGAGGCCTGTCCAGACACTAAGTAGAGGCCTGTCCAGACACTAACCTCTACAGAGTTGTAGAGGCCTGTCCAGACACTAACCTCTACAGAGTTGTAGAGGCCTGTCCAGACACTAACCTCTACAGAGTTGTAGAGGCCTGTCCAGACACTAACCTCTACAGAGTTGTAGAGGCCTGTCCAGACACTAAGTAGAGGCCTGTCCAGACACTAACCTCTACAGAGTTGTAGAGGCCTGTCCAGACACTAACCTCTACAGAGTTGTAGAGGCCTGTCCAGACACTAACCTCTACAGAGTTGTAGAGGCCTGTCCAGACACTAACCTCTACAGAGTTGTAGAGGCCTGAGGAGGGGATATGGAGTGGGACATACCAGTTCTATAATATAAGGCTGGGAGACTGGGAGACTGGGAGGCTGGGAGACTAGGAGACTAAGAGACTAAGAGACTGGGAGACTGGGAGACTAGTAGACTGGTAGACTGCGGGAGACTGGGAGACTGGGAGACTGGGAGACTGGGAGACTGGGAGACTGGGAGACTGGGAGACTAGGAGACTGGGAGACTAGGAGACTGGGAGACTGGGAGACTGGGAGACTAGGAGACTGGGAGACTAGGAGACTAGGAGACTGGGAGACTAGGAGACTGGGAGTGGGAGACTAGGAGACTGGGAGGCTGGGAGACTGGGAGAGACTGGGAGACTGGGAGACTAGGAGACTGGGAGACTAGGAGACTGGGAGACTGGGAGACTAGGAGACTGGGAGACTAGGAGACTGGGAGACTGGGTTACTGGGAGTGGGAGACTAGGAGACTGGGAGGCTGGGAGACTGGGAGACTGAGAGACTAGGAGACTGGGAGACTGGGAGACTGGGAGACTGGAGACTGGGAGACTGGGAGACTGGGAGACTGGGAGTGGGAGACTGGGAGTGGGAGACTGGGAGACTAGGAGAGAGGGAGAGTGGGAGACTGGGAGTGGGAGACTAGGAGACTAGGAGACTGGGAGTGGGAGAGAGATAGACTGACTGACTTTCTACACATGACTGACTGGAGTTTGATAATAGAGGTTGTTGAAGCCCAGCTGTTGATTTACTGCCTTGGAGAAGAGCGAGATGCAGTCTGTGTGTTTTCTCCTGTTCTGCCTTGTGCTCTGTTTTCTCCGATTATTCTATGCTCCAACCTGTTCTGTACTGTCCCCTGCCTCCAACCTGTTCTGTACTGTGCTCCTGCCTCCAACCTGTTCTGTACTGTCCCCCTGCCTCCAACCTGTTCTGTACTGTGTTCCTGTCTCCAACCTGTTCTGTACTGTGCTCCTGCCTCCAACCTGTTCTGTACTGTGTTCCTGCCTCCAACCTGTTCTGTACTGTGCTCCTGCCTCCAACCTGTTCTGTACTGTGTTCCTGCCTCCAACCTGTTCTGTACTGTGTTCCTGCCTCCAACCTGTTCTGTACTGTGCTCCTGTCTCCAACCTGTTATGTACTGTGCTCCTGTCTCCAACCTGTTCTGTACTGTGCTCCTGTCTCCAACCTGTTATGTACTGTGCTCCTGTCTCCAATCTGTTCTGTCCTGTGCTCCTGTCTCCAACCTGTTATGTACTGTGCTCCTGTCTCCAATCTGTTCTGTACTGTGCTCCTGTCTCCAACCTGTTATGTACTGTGCTCCTGTCTCCAATCTGTTCTGTACTGTGCTCCTGCCTCCAACCTGTTATGTACTGTGCTCCTGTCTCCAATCTGTTCTGTACTGTGCTCCTGTCTCCAACCTGTTATGTACTGTGCTCCTGTCTCCAATCTGTTCTGTCCTGTGCTCCTGTCTCCAACCTGTTATGTACTGTGCTCCTGTCTCCAATCTGTTCTGTACTGTGCTCCTGTCTCCAATCTGTTATGTACTGTGCTCCTGTCTCCAATCTGTTCTGTCCTGTGCTCCTGTCTCCAACCTGTTCTGTACTGTGCTCCTGTCTCCAATCTGTTATGTACTGTGCTCCTGTCTCCAACCTGTTCTGTACTGTGCTCCTGTCTCCAACCTGTTCTGTACTGTGCTCCTGTCTCCAATCTGTTATGTACTGTGCTCCTGTCTCCAACCTGTTCTGTACTGTGCTCCTGTCTCCAACCTGTTCTGTCCTGTGCTCCTGTCTCCAACCTGTTCTGTACTGTGCTCCTGTCTCCAACCTGTTATGTACTGTGCTCCTGTCTCCAATCTGTTCTGTACTGTGTTCCTGTCTCCAACCTGTTATGTACTGTGCTCCTGTCTCCAACCTGTTATGTACTGTGCTCCTGCCTCCAATCTGTTCTGTACTGTGTTCCTGCCTCTAACCTGTTCTGTACTGTGTTCCTGCCTCCAACCTGTTCTGTACTGTGCTCCTGCCTCCAACCTGTTCTGTACTGTGCTCCTGCCTCCAACCTGTTCTGTACTGTCCCCCTGCCTCCAACCTGTTCTGTACTGTGCTCCTGCCTCCAACCTGTTCTGTACTGTGCTCCTGCCTCCAACCTGTTCTGTACTGTGCTCCTGCCTCCAATCTGTTCTGTCCTGTGCTCCTGTCTCCAACCTGTTCTGTCCTGTGCTCCTGTCTCCAACCTGTTCTGTCCTGTGCTCCTGTCTCCAACCTGTTATGTACTGTGCTCCTGCCTCCAATCTGTTCTGTACTGTGTTCCTGCCTCTAACCTGTTCTGTACTGTGTTCCTGCCTCCAACCTGTTCTGTACTGTGCTCCTGCCTCCAACCTGTTCTGTACTGTGCTCCTGCCTCCAACCTGTTCTGTACTGTCCCCCTGCCTCCAACCTGTTCTGTACTGTGCTCCTGCCTCCAACCTGTTCTGTACTGTGCTCCTGCCTCCAACCTGTTCTGTACTGTGCTCCTGCCTCCAACCTGTTCTGTACTGTGCTCCTGCCTCCAACCTGTTCTGTACTGTGCTCCTGCCTCCAACCTGTTCTGTACTGTACTCCTGCCTCCAACCTGTTCTGTCCTGTGCTCCTGCCTCCAACCTGTTCTGTCCTGTGCTCCTGCCTCCAACCTGTTCTGTACTGTGCTCCTGCCTCCAACCTGTTCTGTACTGTGCTCCTGCCTCCAACCTGTTCTGTACTGTGCTCCTGCCTCCAACCTGTTCTGTACTGTGCTCCTGCCTCCAACCTGTTCGGTACTGTGCTCCTGCCTCCAACCTGTTCTGTCCTGTGCTCCTGCCTCCAACCTGTTCTGTACTGTGCTCCTGCCTCCAACCTGTTCTGTACTGTGCTCCTGCCTCCAACCTGTTCTGTACTGTCCCCCTGCCTCCAACCTGTTCTGTACTGTGCTCCTGTCTCCAACCTGTTCTGTACTGTGCTCCTGCCTCCAACCTGTTCTGTCCTGTGCTCCTGCCTCCAACCTGTTCTGTCCTGTGCTCCTGCCTCCAACCTGTTCTGTACTGTGCTCCTGCCTCCAACCTGTTCTGTACTGTGTTCCTGCCTCCAACCTGTTCTGTACTGTGCTCCTGCCTCCAACCTGTTCTGTACTGTGCTCCTGCCTCCAACCTGTTCTGTACTGTGCTCCTGCCTCCAACCTGTTCTGTACTGTGCTCCTGCCTCCAACCTGTTCTGTCCTGTGCTCCTGCCTCCAACCTGTTCTGTACTGTGCTCCTGCCTCCAACCTGTTCTGTACTGTGTTCCTGCCTCCAACATGTTCTGTCCTGTGCTCCTGCCTCCAACCTGTTCTGTACTGTGCTCCTGCCTCCAACCTGTTCTGTACTGTGCTCCTGCCTCCAACCTGTTCTGTACTGTGCTCCTGTCTCCAGCAACAGTCAACTGAGACAGATGGCCAGTTCGGTGTAATAATACACAGTGTCATGGCAGATGGCCAGTTCGGTGTAATAATACACAGTGTCATGGCAGATGGCCAGTTCGGTGTAATAATACACAGTGTCATGACAGATGGCCAGTTCAGTGTTATAATACACAGTGTCATGGCAGATGGCCAGTTCGGTGTAATAATACACAGTGTCATGACAGATGGCCAGTTACCTGTAGAGGTTGGTATTATTACCTATAGCCCGGTGTAATAATACACAGTGTCATGACAGATGGCCAGTTCAGTGTTATAATACACAGTGTCATGACAGATGGCCAGTTCGGTGTAATAATACACAGTGTCATGACAGATGGCCAGTTCGGTGTAATAATACACAGTGTCATGACAGATGGCCAGTTCAGTGTTATAATACACAGTGTCATGGCAGATGGCCAGTTCGGTGTTATAATACACAGTGTCATGACAGATGGCCAGTTCGGTGTTATAATACACAATGTCATGGCAGATGGCCAGTTCAGTGTTATAATACACAGTGTCATGGCAGATGGCCAGTTCGGTGTAATAATACACAGTGTCATGACAGATGGCCAGTTCGGTGTAATAATACACAGTGTCATGGCAGATGGGCAGTTCAGTGTTATAATACACAGTGTCATGACAGATGGCCAGTTCGGTGTAATAATACACAGTGTCATGACAGATGGCCAGTTCGGTGTAATAATACACAGTGTCATGGAGAGAGGAGGAGCTGTAGGTCATCAACACAGGTCCCATACTAGATACCACTGCAGACCCGTTACTTTAGACACAGCAAGCCACATCCCATAATTACACTGATTCCTCCTTTGTGGTGAAGTCCTTTTCTATTAGATGCTACATCTCCACAGAGTGTCTCAGATACCTGTAGAGGTTGTTATAGTACTATACATACCTGTAGAGGTTGTTATTATTACCTATAGTACTATACATACCTGTAGAGGTTGTTATTACTACCTATAGTACTATACATACCTGTAGAGGTTGGTATTATTACCTATAGTACTATACATACCTGTAGAGGTTGGTATTACTACCTATAGTACTATACATACCTGTAGAGGTTGGTATTATTACCTATAGTACTATACATACCTGTAGAGGTTGGTATTACTACCTATAGTACTATACATACCTGTAGAGGTTGGTATTACTACCTATAGTACTATACATACCTGTAGAGGTTGGTATTATTACCTATAGTACTATACATACATGTAGAGGTTGGTATTATTACCTATAGTACTATACATACCTGTAGAGGTTGTTATTATTACCTATAGTACTATACATACCTGTAGAGGTTGGTATTACTACCTATAGTACTATACATACCTGTAGAGGTTGGTATTATTACCTGGTTTAGTACTATACATACCTGTAGAGGTTGGTATTACTACCTATAGTACTATACATACCTGTAGAGGTTGGTATTATTACCTGGTTTAGTACTATACATACCTGTAGAGGTTGGTATTATTACCTATAGTACTATACATACCTGTAGAGGTTGGTATTATTACCTGGTTTAGTACTATACATACCTGTAGAGGTTGGTATTATTACCTATAGTACTATACATACCTGTAGAGGTTGGTATTACTACCTGGTTTAGTACTATACATACCTGTAGAGGTTGGTATTATTACCTATAGTACTATACATACCTGTAGAGGTTGTTATAGTACTATACATACCTGTAGAGGTTGGTATTATTACCTATAGTACTATACATACCTGTAGAGGTTGGTATTACTACCTATACTACTATACATACCTGTAGAGGTTGTTATTACTACCTATAGTACTATACATACCTGTAGAGGTTGGTATTATCACCTATAGTACTATACATACCTGTAGAGGTTGTTATTACTACCTATAGTACTATACATACCTGTAGAGGTTGTTATAGTACTATACATACCTGTAGAGGTTGGTATTATTACCTATAGTACTATACATACCTGTAGAGGTTGGTATTACTACCTATAGTACTATACATACCTGTAGAGGTTGGTATAGTACTATACATACCTGTAGAGGTTGGTATTATTACCTATAGTACTATACATACCTGTAGAGGTTGGTATTATTACCTATAGTACTATACATACCTGTAGAGGTTGGTATTATTACCTATAGTACTATACATACCTGTAGAGGTTGGTATTACTACCTACACATACCTGTAGAGGTTGGTATTATTACCTGGTTTAGTACTATACATACCTGTAGAGGTTGGTATTATTACCTGGTTTAGTACTATACATACCTGTAGAGGTTGGTATTACTACCTATAGTACTATACATACCTGTAGAGGTTGGTATTATTACCTGGTTTAGTACTATACATACCTGTAGAGGTTGGTATTACTACCTATAGTACTATACATACCTGTAGAGGTTGGTATTATTACCTGGTTTAGTACTATACATACCTGTAGAGGTTGGTATTATTACCTGGTTTAGTACTATACATACCTGTAGAGGTTGGTATTACTACCTATAGTACTATACATACCTGTAGAGGTTGTTATAGTACTATACATACCTGTAGAGGTTGGTATTATTACCTGGTTTAGTACTATACATACCTGTAGAGGTTGGTATTACTACCTATAGTACTATACATACCTGTAGAGGTTGGTATTATTACCTATAGTACTATACATACCTGTAGAGGTTGGTATTACTACCTATAGTACTATACATACCTGTAGAGGTTGGTATTATTACCTATAGTACTATACATACCTGTAGAGGTTGGTATTATTACCTATAGTACTATACATACCTGTAGAGGTTGGTATTATTACCTATAGTACTATACATACCTGTAGAGGTTGTTATTATTACCTGGTTTAGTACTATACATACCTGTAGAGGTTGGTATTATTACCTATAGTACTATACATACCTGTAGAGGTTGGTATTATTACCTATAGTACTATACATACCTGTAGAGGTTGTTATTATTACCTATAGTACTATACATACCTGTAGAGGTTGGTATTATTACCTATAGTACTATACATACCTGTAGAGGTTGGTATTATTACCTATAGTACTATACATACCTGTAGAGGTTGGTATTATTACCTATAGTACTATACATACCTGTAGAGGTTGGTATTATTACCTATAGTACTATACATACCTGTAGAGGTTGTTTATTAGTACTACCTGTAGAGGTTTAGTACTATACATACCTGTAGAGGTTGGTATTACTACCTATAGTACTATACATACCTGTAGAGGTTGGTATTATTACCTATAGTACTATACATACCTGTAGAGGTTGGTATTATTACCTGGTCTAGTACTATACATACCTGTAGAGGTTGGTATTATTACCTATAGTACTATACATACCTGTAGAGGTTGGTATTATTACCTATAGTACTATACATACCTGTAGAGGTTGGTATTACTACCTATAGTACTATACATACCTGTAGAGGTTGGTATTACTACCTATAGTACTATACATACCTGTAGAGGTTGGTATTACTACCTGGTCTAGTACTATACATACCTGTAGAGGTTGGTATTATTACCTATAGTACTATACATACCTGTAGAGGTTGGTATTACTACCTATAGTACTATACATACCTGTAGAGGTTGGTATTACTACCTATAGTACTATACATACCTGTAGAGGTTGGTATTATTACCTATAGTACTATACATACCTGTAGAGGTTGGTATTATTACCTGGTCTAGTACTATACATACCTGTAGAGGTTGGTATTATTACCTGGTCTAGTACTATACATACCTGTAGAGGTTGGTATTACTACCTATAGTACTATACATACCTGTAGAGGTTGGTATTATTACCTATAGTACTATACATACCTGTAGAGGTTGGTATTATTACCTGGTCTAGTACTATACATACCTGTAGAGGTTGGTATTACTACCTATAGTACTATACATACCTGTAGAGGTTGGTATTACTACCTATAGTACTATACATACCTGTAGAGGTTGGTATTATTACCTGTAGAGGTTTAGTACTATACATACCTGTAGAGGTTGGTATTACTACCTATAGTACCTGTAGAGGTTGGTATATACATACCTGTAGAGGTTGGTATTACTACCTATAGTACTATACATACCTGTAGAGGTTGGTATTACTACCTATAGTACTATACATACCTGTAGAGGTTGGTATTACTACCTACTATACATACCTGTAGAGGTTGGTATTACTACCTATAGTACTATACATACCTGTAGAGGTTGGTATTATTACCTATAGTACTATACATACCTGTAGAGGTTGTTATTACTACCTATAGTACTATACATACCTGTAGAGGTTGTTATTACTACCTATAGTACTATACATACCTGTAGAGGTTGGTATTACTACCTATAGTACTATACATACCTGTAGAGGTTGTTATTACTACCTATAGTACTATACATACCTGTAGAGGTTGGTATTACTACCTATAGTACTATACATACCTGTAGAGGTTGGTATTACTACCTATAGTACTATACATACCTGTAGAGGTTGTTATTACTACCTATAGTACTATACATACCTGTAGAGGTTGGTATTATTACCTATAGTACTATACATACCTGTAGAGGTTGGTATTACTACCTATAGTACTATACATACCTGTAGAGGTTGTTATTACTACCTATAGTACTATACATACCTGTAGAGGTTGGTATTACTACCTGGTCTATACATTGTAATATGTTGGGAGATGTTGTCCTCTTCTACTTGTTCTGAGATGTTATTTTCAGGGGTTCTGCTCTTTACTTGTCTCACTGTTCCATGTGTCCTGATCCACTAAATCAAATCAAATCAAATTTGTCACATACACATGGTTAGCAGATGTTAATGCGAGTGTAGCGAAATGCTTGTGCTTCTAGTTCCGACAATGCCGTAATAACCAACAAGTAATCTAGCTAACAATTCCAAAACTACTACCTTATAGACACAAGTGTAAGGGGATCAAGGATATGTACATAAAGATATATGAATGAGTGATGGTACAGAGCGGCATAGGAAAGATACAGTAGATGGTATCGAGTACAGTATATACATATGAGATGAGTATGTAAACAAAGTGGCATAGTTAAAGTGGCTAGTGATACATGTATTACATAAGGATGCAGTAGATGATATAGATACTAGTCTCTGCCCACCAGGGTTGAACAGGTTGTAGAGGATCAGATCTGACTTCCACTCCTGTATCGTCTGGAGATCTTCTCTTTCTTTTAGGTTTACATTGAAATATGTACTCCAGGGTTTGGTCTCTCTCTCCCTCCCAACTCTCCTCTCTCTCTCTCCCCTCCCAACTCTCCTCTCTCTCTCTCTCCTCCCAGCCCTCCTCTCTCTCTCTCTCCCCTCCCAACTCTCCTCTCTCTCTCTCCTCCCAACTCCCAGCCCCCCCCTCCCATCTCTCTCTCTCTCTCCTCAGCCCCCTCTCTCTCTCTCTCTCTCCTCCCAACTCTCCTCTCTCTCTCTCTCCTCCCAACTCTCCTCTCTCTCTCTCCTCCCAACTCTCCTCTCTCTCTCTCCTCCCAACTCTCCTCTCTCTCTCTCTCCTCCCAGCCCCTCTCTCTCTCTCCCTCCCAGCCCTCCTCTCTCTCTCCCCTCCCAACTCTCCTCTCTCTCTCTCTCCCTCCCAGCTCCCTCTCTCTCTCTCTCCTCCCAGCTCTCCTCTCTCTCTCCCTCCTGTAACTCCTCCCCTCCCCCAACTCTCTCTCTCTCTCTCTCCTCCCAGCCCCCATCTCTCTCTCTCTCCCTCCCAACTCTCTCTCTCTCTCTCCTCCCAGCCCCCATCTCTCTCTCTCTCTCCCCTCCCAACACTCCTCTCTCTCTCTCTCCTCCCAGCCCCCATCTCTCTCTCTCTCTCCCCTCCCAACTCTCCTCTCTCTCTCTCTCTCCCAGCCCTCCTCTCTCTCTCTCCTCCCAGCCCTCCTCTCTCTCTCTCTCCTCCCAGCCCCCTCTCTCTCTCTCTCCTCCCAGCCCCCTCTCTCTCTCTCTCTCCCAGCTCTCCTCTCTCTCTCTCTCCTCCCAGCCCTCCTCTCTCTCTCTCTCTCTCCTCCCAGCCCCCTCTCTCTCTCTCTCTCCTCCCAGCCCCCTCTCTCTCTCTCTCCTCCCAGCCCTCCTCTCTCTCTCTCTCTCCTCCCAGCCCCCTCTCTCTCTCTCTCCTCCCAGCCCCCTCTATCTCTCTCTCCTCCCCCAGCCCTCCTCTCTCTCTCTCTCCTCCCAGCTCTCCTCTCTCTCTCTCTCCTCCCAGCCCTCCTCTCTCTCTCTCTCCTCCCAGCCCCCCTCTCTCTCTCTCTCTCTCTCTCCTCCCAGCGCCCTTCTGATCTGATTCTCTTCCACCTTGATATTGTATCCATGCTTACATTCCAAATGGCACCCTATTCCCTTTATAGTGCACTACGTTTTACTAGGGCCCAATAGTACTCTGGTCAGTAGTAGTGCACTATATAGGGTGCCATTTGGAAGGCAATCCCTCTCTCCTGTGTTCTTCCATGTACAGGGCTCCGGTGTCTGTGTTGTCTGTGCTGTCTGTGTTGTCTGTGCTGTCTGTGTTGTCTGTGCTGTATGTGTTGTCTGTGCTGTTTCTTCTGTCTGTGTTGTCTGTGCTGTCTGTTCTGTCTGTGTTGTCTGTGCTGTATGTGTTGTCTGTGCTGTTTCTTCTGTCTGTGTTGTCTGTGCTGTCTGTTCTGTCTGTGTTGTCTGTTCTGTCTGTGTTGTCTGTGCTGTCTGTGATGTCTGTGCTGTCTGTACTGTTTGTTGTCAGGGTTTCTGTTGATGTCAGATAACAGGCTATCGCTTCTCTGCTGCCACATGTAGCTAGCTCACCCCAAGACAATTTCTCAAAGCAGGAACATTAAGTTCCCCCTCCACCCCCTACTCTCCCTCCTATCGATATGTCTTTATATTCCCTCCTACCCCCTCCACCCCCTACTCCCCCCCCCCTCCACCCCCTACTCTCCCCCTACCCTCCACCCCCTACTCTCCCCCCCCCCCCCCCTACTCTCCTCTCTCCCCCACCCCTACTCCTCTCCTCCCCCACCCCCCTCTACCCCCTCCCCTCCACCCCTACCCCCCCCTCCCCCTCCCCCTCTCTCCACCCCCCCTCCCCCTCCCTCCCACCCCCTCCTCCCCCTCCCCCTCCCCCCTACCCCCCCACCCCCTACTCTCCCCTCCCCCTCCCCCCCCCTCCTCCCCCTCCACCCCCTCTCTCCCTCCTCCTCCCCCACCCTCCTCTCCCCCCTCTCCCCTCCATCCCCCTCCCACCTCCCTCCTATTGATATGTCTTTCTCTTCCCCCTCCTACCCCCTCCACCCCCTACTCTCCCCCTACCACCTCCACCCCCTACTCTCCCCCCCTCCCACCCTCCTCCACCCCTACTCTCCCCCTACTCTCCCCCCTCCACCCCTACTCTCCCCCTACCCCTCCACCCCCTACCCCCTCCACCCCCACTCTCCCCCCCTACCCCTCCCACCCCCTACTCTCCCCCTACCCCTCCCCCACCCCCTACTCTCCCCCTACTCTCCCCCTCTCCTCCAACCTCTTCTCCCTCCTATCTATCTATTCTCCCTCCTAACCCCCTCCACCCCTCCTCTCCTCCAACCTCCTCTCCCTCCTATCTATCCTATCTATCTATTCTCCCTCCTAACCACCTCCACCCCTCCTCTCCTCCAACCTCCTCTCCCTCCTATCTATAAGGTGAATGCACCAATTTGTAAGTCGCTCTGGATAAGAGCGTCTGCTAAATGACTTAAATGTAAATGTTAAATGTATCTATTCTCCCTTCTAACCCCTCCACCCCTCCTCTCCTCCAACCTCCTCTCCCTCCTATCTATCTATTCTCCCTTCTAACCCCTCCACCCCCTCACCTCCAACCTCCTCTCCTATCTATCTATTCTCCCTCCTAACCCCCTCCACCCCCTCTCCTCCAACCTCCTCTCCCTCCTATCTATCTATTCTCCCTCCTAACCCCTCCACCCCTCATGTCCTCCATTTCCTCTCCCTCCTATCTATCTATTCTCCCTCCTAACCCCCTCCACCCCTCCTCTCCTCCAACCTCCTCTCCATCCTATCTATCTATTCTCCCTTCTAACCCCTCCACCCCCCTCTCCTCCAACCTCCTCTCCCTCCTATCTATTCTATTCTATCTATCTCCTTCCCCTATCTAGTTCTCTCTCTCCCTCACCATCATTCAATCAATCTATATATCAATTCAATTCAAGGGGCTTTATTGACATGGGAAACATGTGTTAACATTGCCAATGCAAATGAGGTAGATAATATAAAAAAGTGAAATAAACAATAAAAATGAACAGTAAACATTACACATACAGAAGTTCTTAAAGAATCAAGACATTATTAAATGTCATATTATATATATATATATATACAGTGTTGTGAAAAGGTATTTTCCCGGATTTCTTGTTTTTTTTGGCACATTTGTCACTCTTAAATGTTTCATATCATCAAACCCATTTAAAATGACATAAATATACCCCAAGTAAACACAACATGTAGTTCTACAGAACCGCAGGCCTCACTTGCCCTCGGTTAAGGTCCGTGTTCATGACTCAACCAGAAGAATAGAACTGGGTAAAAACGACAGAGAGGAAAACCACTGTTGACCAAAAACAACACAATGGCTCATCTCACTTTTGGCACAAAAAAACCCCATCTTGATCCCCAGGGCTTTTGGGAAAATATTCTGTGGACTGACGAGACGTTGAACTTTTTGGAAGGTGTGCGTCCCGTTTACATCTGGGCGTAAAAGTGGTGTGATGGTCTGGGGCTGCTTTGAACATCATACCAACAGTCCAATATGGTGGTGGTGGTGTGATGGTCTGGGGCTGCTTTGAATATCTTTGAATATCTTTGAATATCATACCAACAGTCCAATATGGTGGTGGTGGTGTGATGGTCTGGGGCTGCTTTGAACATCATACCAACAGTCCAATATGGTGGTGGTGGTGTGATGGTCTGGGGCTGCTTTGAACATCATACCAACAGTCCAATATGGTGGTGGTGGTGTGATGGTCTGGGGCTGCTTTGAACATCATACCAACAGTCCAATATGGTGGTGGTGGTGTGATGGTCTGGGGCTGCTTTGAACATCATACCAACAGTCCAATATGGTGGTGGTGGTGTGATGGTCTGGGGCTGCTTTGAACATCATACCAACAGTCCAATATGGTGGTGGTGGTGTGATGGTCTGGGGCTGCTTTGAACATCATACCAACAGTCCAATATGGTGGTGGTGGTGTGATGGTCTGGGGCTGCTTTGAACATCATACCAACAGTCCAATATGGTGGTGGTGGTGTGATGGTCTGGGGCTGCTTTGAACATCATACCAACAGTCCAATATGGTGGTGGTGGTGTGATGGTCTGGGGCTGCTTTGAACATCATACCAACAGTCCAATATGGTGGTGGTGGTGTGATGGTCTGGGGCTGCTTTGAACATCATACCAACAGTCCAATATGGTGGTGGTGGTGGTGTGATGGTCTGGGGCTGCTTTGAACATCATACCAACAGTCCAATATGGTGGTGGTGGTGTGATGGTCTGGGGCTGCTTTGAACATCATACCAACAGTCCAATATGGTGGTGGTGGTGTGATGGTCTGGGGCTGCTTTGAACATCATACCAACAGTCCAATATGGTGGTGGTGGTGTGATGGTCTGGGGCTGCTTTGAACATCATACCAACAGTCCAATATGGTGGTGGTGGTGTGATGGTCTGGGGCTGCTTTGAACATCATACCAACAGTCCAATATGGTGGTGGTGGTGTGATGGTCTGGGGCTGCTTTGAACATCATACCAACAGTCCAATATGGTGGTGGTGGTGTGATGGTCTGGGGCTGCTTTGAACATCATACCAACAGTCCAATATGGTGGTGGTGGTGTGATGGTCTGGGGCTGCTTTGAACATCATACCAACAGTCCAATATGGTGGTGGTGGTGTGATGGTCTGGGGCTGCTTTGAACATCATACCAACAGTCCAATATGGTGGTGGTGGTGTGATGGTCTGGGGCTGCTTTGAACATCATACCAACAGTCCAATATGGTGGTGGTGGTGTGATGGTCTGGGGCTGCTTTGAACATCATACCAACAGTCCAATATGGTGGTGGTGGTGTGATGGTCTGGGGCTGCTTTGAACATCATACCAACAGTCCAATATGGTGGTGGTGGTGTGATGGTCTGGGGCTGCTTTGAACATCATACCAACAGTCCAATATGGTGGTGGTGGTGTGATGGTCTGGGGCTGCTTTGAACATCATACCAACAGTCCAATATGGTGGTGGTGGTGTGATGGTCTGGGGCTGCTTTGAACATCATACCAACAGTCCAATATGGTGGTGGTGGTGTGATGGTCTGGGGCTGCTTTGAACATCATACCAACAGTCCAATATGGTGGTGGTGGTGTGATGGTCTGGGGCTGCTTTGAACATCATACCAACAGTCCAATATGGTGGTGGTGGTGTGATGGTCTGGGGCTGCTTTGAACATCATACCAACAGTCCAATATGGTGGTGGTGGTGTGATGGTCTGGGGCTGCTTTGAACATCATACCAACAGTCCAATATGGTGGTGGTGGTGGTGATGGTCTGGGGGTGGTGGTGTGATGGTCTGCTTTGAACATCATACCAACAGTCCAATATGGTGGTGGTGGTGTGATGGTCTGGGGCTGCTTTGAACATCATACCAACAGTCCAATATGGTGGTGGTGGTGTGATGGTCTGGGGCTGCTTTGAACATCATACCAACAGTCCAATATGGTGGTGGTGGTGTGATGGTCTGGGGCTGCTTTGAACATCATACCAACAGTCCAATATGGTGGTGGTGGTGTGATGGTCTGGGGCTGCTTTGAACATCATACCAACAGTCCAATATGGTGGTGGTGGTGTGATGGTCTGGGGCTGCTTTGAACATCATACCAACAGTCCAATATGGTGGTGGTGGTGTGATGGTCTGGGGCTGCTTTGAACATCATACCAACAGTCCAATATGGTGGTGGTGGTGTGATGGTCTGGGGCTGCTTTGAACATCATACCAACAGTCCAATATGGTGGTGGTGGTGTGATGGTCTGGGGCTGCTTTGAACATCATACCAACAGTCCAATATGGTGGTGGTGGTGTGATGGTCTGGGGCTGCTTTGAACATCATACCAACAGTCCAATATGGTGGTGGTGGTGTGATGGTCTGGGGCTGCTTTGAACATCATACCAACAGTCCAATATGGTGGTGGTGGTGTGATGGTCTGGGGCTGCTTTGAACATCATACCAACAGTCCAATATGGTGGTGGTGGTGTGATGGTCTGGGGCTGCTTTGAACATCATACCAACAGTCCAATATGGTGGTGGTGGTGTGATGGTCTGGGGCTGCTTTGAACATCATACCAACAGTCCAATATGGTGGTGGTGGTGTGATGGTCTGGGGCTGCTTTGAACATCATACCAACAGTCCAATATGGTGGTGGTGGTGGTGATGGTCTGGGGCTGCTTTGAACATCATACCAACAGTCCAATATGGTGGTGGTGGTGTGATGGTCTGGGGCTGCTTTGAACATCATACCAACAGTCCAATATGGTGGTGGTGGTGTGATGGTCTGGGGCTGCTTTGAACATCATACCAACAGTCCAATATGGTGGTGGTGGTGTGATGGTCTGGGGCTGCTTTGAACATCATACCAACAGTCCAATATGGTGGTGGTGGTGTGATGGTCTGGGGCTGCTTTGAACATCATACCAACAGTCCAATATGGTGGTGGTGGTGTGATGGTCTGGGGCTGCTTTGAACATCATACCAACAGTCCAATATGGTGGTGGTGGTGTGATGGTCTGGGGCTGCTTTGAACATCATACCAACAGTCCAATATGGTGGTGGTGGTGTGATGGTCTGGGGCTGCTTTGAACATCATACCAACAGTCCAATATGGTGGTGGTGGTGTGATGGTCTGGGGCTGCTTTGAACATCATACCAACAGTCCAATATGGTGGTGGTGGTGTGATGGTCTGGGGCTGCTTTGAACATCATACCAACAGTCCAATATGGTGGTGGTGGTGTGATGGTCTGGGGCTGCTTTGAACATCATACCAACAGTCCAATATGGTGGTGGTGGTGGTGATGGTCTGGGGCTGCTTTGAACATCATACCAACAGTCCAATATGGTGGTGGTGGTGTGATGGTCTGGGGCTGCTTTGAACATCATACCAACAGTCCAATATGGTGGTGGTGGTGTGATGGTCTGGGGCTGCTTTGAACATCATACCAACAGTCCAATATGGTGGTGGTGGTGGTGTGATGGTCTGGGGCTGCTTTGAACATCATACCAACAGTCCAATATGGTGGTGGTGGTGTGATGGTCTGGGGCTGCTTTGAACATCATACCAACAGTCCAATATGGTGGTGTTGGTGTGATGGTCTGGGGCTGCTTTGAACATCATACCAACAGTCCAATATGGTGGTGGTGGTGTGATGGTCTGGGGCTGCTTTGAACATCATACCAACAGTCCAATATGGTGGTGTTGGTGTGATGGTCTGGGGCTGCTTTGAACATCATACCAACAGTCCAATATGGTGGTGGTGGTGTGATGGTCTGGGGCTGCTTTGAACATCATACCAACAGTCCAATATGGTGGTGGTGGTGTGATGGTCTGGGGCTGCTTTGAATATCATACCAACAGTCCAATATGGTGGTGTTGGTGTGATGGTCTGGGGCTGCTTTGAACATCATACCAACAGTCCAATATGGTGGTGTTGGTGTGATGGTCTGGGGCTGCTTTGAATATCATACCAACAGTCCAATATGGTGGTGTTGGTGTGATGGTCTGGGGCTGCTTTGAACATCATACCAACAGTCCAATATGGTGGTGTTGGTGTGATGGTCTGGGGCTGCTTTGAATATCATACCAACAGTCCAATATGGTGGTGTTGGTGTGATGGTCTGGGGCTGCTTTGAACATCATACCAACAGTCCAATATGGTGGTGGTGGTGTGATGGTCTGGGGCTGCTTTGCTGCTTCAGGACCTGAACCACTTGTTGTGATTGGTGGAACCATGAGTTCTGCTCTCTACCAATAAACCCTGAAGGAGCCATCAGTTGGTGACCTCAAGCTGAAGCTCACTTTGGTGGAACCATGAGTTCTGCTCTCTACCAAGACATCCTGAAGGAGCCTTCAGTTGGTGACCTCAAGCTGAAGCTCACTTTGGTGGAACCATGAGTTCTGCTCTCTACCAATAAACCCTGAAGGAGCCATCAGTTGGTGACCTCAAGCTGAAGCTCACTTTGGTGGAACCATGAGTTCTGCTCTCTACCAAGACATCCTGAAGGAGCCATCAGTTGGTGACCTCAAGCTGAAGCTCACTTTGGTGGAACCATGAGTTCTGCTCTCTACCAAGACATCCTGAAGGAGCCATCAGTCCGTGACCTCAAGCTGAAGCTCACTTGGGTTCAGCAGCAGGACAATGATCCAAAACACACCAGCAAGTCCATCTCTGAATGGTTTTGGAGTGGCCTAGTCAAAGTCCGGACTTGAATCCGATCGAGATGTTGTGGCGTGACCTTAAAAAGACGGTTCATGCTCGAAAACACCCTCCAATGTGGCTGAATAAAAAACAATTCTGGAAAGAAGAGTTGGCCAAAAGTCCTCCACAGCGATGTGAAAGACTAAATGCCAGTTATCACCAACGCTGGATTGCTGCAGAGGCACAACCAGTTATTAGGTTTAGGGGGCAATTACTTTGTCACACAGGGCCATGAAGGTCCGGATATCTTTTTTTCCCTAAATAAATACAATTATCACTTAAACGGCATTTTGTGTTTACTTGGGTTATCTTTGTTTAATTTTAAAATGTGTTTAATGATCTGAAAGGTTTTGTCACGTCCGTTGAAAGATGGACCAAGGTGCAGGGCTGTAGGCGTACATTTTACTTTTATTTAAATGAC
>NC_088403.1:7580056-7590056 GCF_034236695.1 Oncorhynchus nerka
TCCTTCCCTTGGTGCTGTAGGCCATATCACAGCCTCTCTCTCCTTCCCTTGGTACTGTAGGCCATATCACACCCTCTCTCTCCTTCCCTTGGTACTATAGGCCATATCACAGCCTCTCTCTCCTTCCATTGGTGCTGTAGGCCATATCACAGCCTCTCTCTCCTTCCCTTGGTACTGTAGGCCATATCACAGCCTCTCTCTCCTTCCCTTGGTGCTGTAGGCCATATCACAGCCTCTCTCTCCTTCCCTTGGTACTGTAGGCCATATCACACCCTCTCTCTCCTTCCCTTGGTACTATAGGCCATATCACAGCCTCTCTCTCCTTCCATTGGTGCTGTAGGCCATATCACAGCCTCTCTCTCCTTCCCTTGGTACTATAGGCCATATCACAGCCTCTCTCTCCTTCCCTTGGTACTAGGCCATATCACAGCCTCTCTCTCCTTCCCTTGGTACTATAGGCCATATCACAGCCTCTCTCTCCTTCCCTTGGTACTATAGGCCATATCACAGCCTCTCTCTCTCCTTCCCTTGGTACTATAGGCCATATCACAGCCTCTCTCTCCTTCCCTTGGTACTATAGGCCATATCACAGCCTCTCTCTCCTTCCTTTGGTACTGTAGGCCATATCACAGCCTCTCTCTCTCTCCTTATCTTGGTGCTGTAGGCCATATCACAGCCTCTCTCTCTCTCTCTCCTTCCCTTGGTGCTGTAGGCCATATCACAGCATCTCTCTCTCTCCCTTCCCTTGGTACTATAGGTCATATCACAGCCTCTCTCTCCTTCCCTTGGTACTATAGGCCATATCACACTCTCTCTCTCCTTCCCTTGGTACTATAGGCCATATCACGGCCTCTCTCTCCTTCCCTTGGTACTGTAGGCCATATCACAGCATCTATCTCTCTCTCTCACTGGAGTCTGTGCCTCTGATTCTAGTTGACTCTTCCATCTCCTCTATCCATTATCTCCACAGAGAGCTGAGTAGAGTTCCCCAGAATAGTTGACTCCTGAATAGAGTCGGGGGGGGGTAGTTTACTTCTCCATCTCCTCTGTCCATGATCTCCACAGAGGGCTCAGTAGAGTCCTCCAGAATATGGCCCAACATTGTCTGTATCCCAAATTGCATCAAATTCCCTAAATAGTGCACTACTTTTGACCAGGGCCAAAATGAAGGCACTATACAGGAGAATAGGCTGTAATTTGGGACTCAGTACTTGAAAGGTGTTACGCACCTCTTTGGCCCTGCAGTCTAGCAGGGGATGGAAACGAGACCAGTAACATTTTTAATGTAAATTAGGGCATGTGATTGGGTAAGTGAAAAGGGGATGTGATTGGGTAAGGGGAAAGGGGATGTGATTGGGTAAGGGAAAGGGGATGTGATTGGGTAAGGGAAAGGGGATGTGATTGGGTAAGGGAAAAGGGGATGTGATTGGGTAAGGGAAAATGGGATGTGATTGGGTAAGGGAAAAGGGGATGTGATTGGGTAAGGGAAAGGGGATGTGATTGGGTAAGGGAAAGGGGATGTGATTGGGGGGGAAAGGGGATGTGATTGGGTAAGGGAAAGGGGATGTGATTGGGTAAGGGAAAAGGGGATATGATTGGGTAAGGGAAAGGGGATGTGATTGGGTAAGGGAAAGGGGATATGATTGGGTAAGGGAAAAGGGGATGTGATTGGGTAAGGGAAAGGGGATGTGATTGGGTAAGGGAAAGGGGATGTGATTGGGTAAGGGAAAGGGGATGTGATTGGGTAAGGGAAAGGGGATGTGATTGGGTAAGGGAAAGGGGATGTGATTGGGTAAGGGAAAGGGGATGTGATTGGGTAAGGGAAAGGGGATGTGATTGGGTAAGGGGAAAGGGGATATGATTGGGTAAGGGAAAAGGGGATGTGATTGGGTAAGGGGAAAGGGGATGTGATTGGGTAAGGGGAAAGGGGATGTGATTGGGTAAGGGGAAAGGGGATGTGATTGGGTAAGGGGAAAGGGGATGTGATTGGGTAAGGGGAAATGAGAAGGTGTGTCTTCTGATTAGAGAACTGATTGGGATACTTCTAAACCAAGGGAATGTGATTGGGTAAGGGGAAAGGAGCAGGTGTGTCTTCTGATTAGAGAACTGATTGGGATACTTCTAAACCAAGGGACAGGGGATGTGATTGGCTAAGGGAAAAGGAGCAGGTGTGTCTTCTGATTAGCGACTGATTAGGGAATGATGACTGCCACCTGTGCGTAGGGGGAGAAGGACAGAAACACACACAGCGTATCTGTATCCGTAACATATGGCATCTTATGTTGCAATGCACCTTGGGAGGTAATGACATGATGATGAACAGATGTGGACCGGGCCTGTGATGGTCATTAAGACATGTAAATGTGTTAGTTACTGTAGAGGGAAGGGGGTCAATGTGTTAGTTACTGTAGAGGGAAGGGGGTCAATGTGTTAGTTACTGTAGAGGGAAGGGGGTCAATGTAAATGTGTTAGTTACTATAGAGGGAGGGGGTCAATGTGTTAGTTACTGTAGACGGAAGGGGGTCAATGTGTTAGTTACTGTAGAGGGAAGGGGGTCAATGTGTTAGTTACTGTAGAGGGAAGGGGGTCAATGTGTTAGTTACTATAGAGGGAAGGGGTCAATGTGTTAGTTACTATAGAGGGAAGGGGGTCAATGTGTTAGTTACTGTAGAGGGAAGGGGGTCAATGTGTTAGTTACTGTAGAGGGAAGGGGGTCAATGGTTAGTTACTGTAGAGGGAAGGGGGTCAATGTGTTAGTTACTATAGAGGGAAGGGGGTCAATGTGTTAGTTACTGTAGAGGGAAGGGGGTCAATGTGTTAGTTACTGTAGAGGGAAGGGGGTCAATGTGTTAGTTACTCTAGAGGGAAGGGGGTCAATGTGTTAGTTACTGTAGAGGGAGGGGGTCAATGTAAATGTGTTAGTTACTGTAGAGGGAGGGGGTCAATGTGTTAGTTACTGTAGAGGAAGGGGGTCAATGTGTTAGTTACTGTAGAGGGAGGGGGTCAATGTAAATGTGTTAGTTACTGTAGAGGGAAGGGGGTCAATGTGTTAGTTACTATAGAGGGAAGGGGGCCAATGTGTTAGTTACTGTAGAGGGAAGGGGGTCAATGTGTTAGTTACTATAGAGGGAAGGGGGTCAATGTGTTAGTTAACTATAGAGGGAAGGGGGTCAATGTGTTAGTTACTATAGAGGGAAGGGGGTCAATGTAAATGTGTTAGTTACTGTAGAGGGAAGGGGGCCAATGTGTTAGTTACTGTAGAGGGAAGGGGGTCAATGTGTTAGTTACTGTAGAGGGAGGGGGTCAATGTAAATGTGTTAGTTACTGTAGAGGGAAGGGGGTCAATGTGTTAGTTACTGTAGAGGGGAGGGGTCAATGTAAATGTGTTAGTTACTGTAGAGGGAAGGGGGTCAATGTGTTAGTTACTATAGAGGGAAGGGGGCCAATGTGTTAGTTACTGTAGAGGGAAGGGGGTCAATGTGTTAGTTACTCTAGAGGGAAGGGGTCAATGAGTTAGTTACTGTAGAGGGAAGGGGGTCAATGTGTTAGTTACTATAGAGGGAAGGGGGTCAATGTGTTAGTTACTGTAGAGGGAAGGGGGTCAATGTGTTAGTTACTATAGAGGGAAGGGGGCCAATGTGTTAGTTACTATAGAGGGAAGGGGGTCAATGTGTTAGTTACTGTAGAGGGAAGGGGGTCAATGTGTTAGTTACTGTAGAGGGAAGGGGGCCAATGTGTTAGTTACTATAGAGGGAAGGGGGTCAATGTGTTAGTTACTATAGAGGGAAGGGGGTCAATGTGTTAGTTACTGTAGAGGGAAGGGGGTCAATGTGTTAGTTACTGTAGAGGGAAGGGGGTCAATCGGTTAGTTACTGTAGAGGGAAGGGGGTCAATGTGTTAGTTACTATAGAGGGAAGGGGGTCAATGTGTTAGTTACTGTAGAGGGAAGGGGGTCAATGTAAATGTGTTAGTTACTGTAGAGGGAAGGGGGTCAATGTGTTAGTTACTGTAGAGGGAAGGGGGTCAATGTGTTAGTTACTCTAGAGGGAAGGGGGTCAATGTGTTAGTTACTGTAGAGGGAAGGGGGTCAATGTGTTAGTTACTATAGAGGGAAGGGGGTCAATGTGTTAGTTACTCTAGAGGGAAGGGGGTCAATGTGTTAGTTACTGTAGAGGGAGGGGGTCAATGTAAATGTGTTAGTTACTGTAGAGGGAGGGGGTCAATGTGTTAGTTACTGTAGAGGGAAGGGGGTCAATGTGTTAGTTACTGTAGAGGGAGGGGGTCAATGTAAATGTTTAGTTACTGTAGAGGGAAGGGGGTCAATGTGTTAGTTACTATAGAGGGAAGGGGGCCAATGTGTTAGTTACTGTAGAGGGAAGGGGGTCAATGTGTTAGTTACTATAGAGGGAAGGGGGTCAATGTGTTAGTTACGTAGAGGGAAGGGGGTCAATGTGTTAGTTACTATAGAGGGAAGGGGGTCAATGTAAATGTGTTAGTTACTGTAGAGGGAAGGGGGCCAATGTGTTAGTTACTGTAGAGGGAAGGGGGTCAATGTGTTAGTTACTGTAGAGGGAAGGGGGTCAATGTAAATGTGTTAGTTACTGTAGAGGGAGGGGGTCAATGTGTTAGTTACTGTAGAGGGGAAGGGGTCAATGTAAATGTGTTAGTTACTGTAGAGGGAAGGGGTCGATGTGTTAGTTACTATAGAAGGAAGGGGGCCAATGTGTTAGTTACTGTAGAGGGAAGGGGGTCAATGTGTTAGTTACTCTAGAGGGAAGGGGTCAATGAGTTAGTTACTGTAGAGGGAAGGGGGTCAATGTGTTAACACTATAGAGGGAAGGGGGTCAATGTGTTCATTACTGTAGAGGGAAGGGGGTCAATGTGTTAGTTACTATAGAGGGAAGGGGGTCAATGTGTTAGTTACTATAGAGGGAAGGGGGTCAATGTAAATGTGTTAGTTACTGTAGAGGGAAGGGGGTCAATGTGTTAGTTACTGTAGAGGGAAGGGGGTCAATGTGTTAGTTACTGTAGAGGGAAGGGGGTCAATGTGTTAGTTACTCTAGAGGGAAGGGGGTCAATGTGTTAGTTACTGTAGAGGGAAGGGGGTCAATGTGTTAGTTACTGTAGAGGGAAGGGGGTCGATGTAAATGTATTAGAACAAAATGTCACGTTGCTTTGGAAAAGGCTTCCCATTTAACATAGAAACAGTAGACTTAACATTCAGATATAGTGACCGTCTCCTTGGATAACAGGGTCTGACAGGGTCTGCTTTTAGGGTGTCAGAGTGAGGGGGATAATGACAGTAAACACACTCTAAGAATAACAGTAGAGACTATCATTCCCTCAGGCCAGATGGTCTAGAGATGTCTCTCTGTCATTTGGGTCGGAGCCTCTACAGACCACCGATCTCTAACAGTAGAGACTATCATTCCCTCAGGCCAGATGGTCTAGAGATGTCTCTCTGTCATTTGGGTCGGAGCCTCTACAGACCACCGATCTCTAACAGTAGAGACTATCATTCCCTCAGGCCAGATGGTCTAGAGATGTCTCTCTGTCATTTGGGTCGGAGCCTCTACAGACCACCGATCTCTAACAGTAGAGACTATCATTCCCTCAGGCCAGATGGTCTAGAGATGTCTCTCTGTCATTTGGGTCGGAGCCTCTACAGACCACCGATCTCTAACAGTAGAGACTATCATTCCCTCAGGCCAGATGGTCTAGAGATGTCTCTCTGTCATTTGGGTCGGAGCCTCTACAGACCACCGATCTCTAACAGTAGAGACTATCATTCCCTCAGGCCAGATGGTCTAGAGATGTCTCTCTGTCATTTGGGTCGGAGCCTCTACAGACCACCGATCTCTAACAGTAGAGACTATCATTCCCTCAGGCCAGATGGTCTAGAGATGTCTCTCTGTCATTTGGGTCGGAGCCTCTACAGACCACCGATCTCTAACAGTAGAGACTATCATTCCCTCAGGCCAGATGGTCTAGAGATGTCTCTCTGTCATTTGGGTCGGAGCCTCTACAGACCACCGATCTCTAACAGTAGAGACTATCATTCCCTCAGGCCAGATGGTCTAGAGATGTCTCTCTGTCATTTGGGTCGGAGCCTCTACAGACCACCGATCTCTAACAGTAGAGACTATCATTCCCTCAGGCCAGATGGTCTAGAGATGTCTCTCTGTCATTTGGGTCGGAGCCTCTACAGACCACCGATCTCTAACAGTAGAGACTATCATTCCCTCAGGCCAGATGGTCTAGAGATGTCTCTCTGTCATTTGGGTCGGAGCCTCTACAGACCACCGATCTCTAACTGTTGATGATCTGTAGCATTGATAACAGTGTTGTCCTGAGTTATACCTGTCAACAGTTGATGTCGGTGCTTGATGTTGGTTGGGCACATCTGCTCTCTTTGTCTCTGCACACACACACACACACACACACACACACACACACACACACACACACACACTGAGATAAAGGGACAGAGTGGAAAAACCTGGTGTCTGAGAAATAAGAGGCCCCCAAGTGGATATCACTCTGTGTGTGTGCTGTGGATATCTCTATGTCTGGGTGCTGTGGATATCACTATGTGTGGGTGCTGTGGATATCACTCTGTGTGGGTGCTGTGGATATCTTTCTGTGTGGGTGCTGTGGATATCACTCTGTGTGGGTGCTGTGGATATCTTTCTGTGTGGGTGCTGTGGATATCACTATGTGTGGGTGCTGTGGATATCTCTCTGTGTGGGTGCTGTGGATATCTCTCTGTGTGGGTGCTGTGGATATCACTATGTGTGGGTGCTGTGGATATCTCTCTGTCTGGGTGCTGTGGATATCACTCTGTGTGGGTGCTGTGGATATCTCTATGTCTGGGTGCTGTGGATATCACTCTGTGTGGGTGCTGTGGATATCTCTCTGTGTGGGTGCTGTGGATATCTCTATGTCTGGGTGCTGTGGATATCACTCTGTGTGGGTGCTGTGGATATCACTATGTGTGGGTGCTGTGGATATCAGTCTATGTGGGTGCTGTGGATATCTCTCTGTGTGGGTGCTGTGGATATCTCTCTGTCTGGGTGCTGTGGATATCACTGTGTGGGTGCTGTGGGTATCAGTCTGTCTGGGTGCTGTGGGTATCAGTCTGTCTGGGTGCTGTGGATATCAGTCTGTCTGGGTGCTGTGGGTATCAGTCTGTCTGGGTGCTGTGGGTATCAGTCTGTCTGGGTGCTGAGGGTATCAGTCTGTCTGGGTGCTGTGGGTATCACTCTGTGTGGGTGTATAATAGCCAGACATGACCTAGAATGTGTGTGTGTGTGTGTGTGTGTGTGTGCAGTGTCCAATTACATATTAAGCACAATCTTCTGTTCCAACCTGTTATCACACTGTTGTCAGGACCAACTCCATAACAGGTAATTTAGCCCACTGAGTGGTGGGATCAAGCTACTGTGTTGATACTGAAATGCTTGAGAGAGGCTATATAACAGCAGGGTCTGTAAACACTGTGTTGATTTAACTTCTTGGCGCACCGATCCCTTTGGCGGAATCATTTTCGTCAACATCCGCTGAATTGCAGAGCGCCAAATTCAAATTAAATTACTAAAAATATTACATTTTCATGAAATCACAAGTGCAATATAGCAAAACACAGTTTAACTTGTTGTTAATCCACCTGGCGTGTCAGATTTCAAAAAAGCTTTACAGCGAAAGCAAACCAAGCATTTATGTAAGGACATCGATCAGTAGACAAAACATTACAAACAGCTAGCAGCAAAGTAGATAGGTCACGAAAGTCAGAAAAGCAATACAATTAATCACTTACCTTTGATGATCTTCGGATGTTTGCACTCACGAAACTCCCAGTTACACAATAAATGTTCATTTTGTTCGATAAAGATTATTTTTTATATCCAAAAACCTCCATTTGGTTGGGGCGTTTTGTTTAGTAATCCACAGGCAGACGAAAATACCAAAACAGTATCTGTAAAGTTCGTAGAAACATGCCAAACATTTTTTATAATCAATCCTCAGGTTGTTTTTACAATGATATTTCAACCAGACGGTAGCCTTTTCAATGCACAAATCTGGGGACAAATCTGGGGACACCCAGCCATCCACTGGCGCGATGTGATCATTCTCAACCATTTTTTCAGAATAAAAGCCTGAAACTATGTCTAAAGACTGTTCACACCATGTGGAAGCCATAAGGAAGGGAATCTGGTTGATGTCCCTTTAAATGGAGGGAAGGCATGCAATGGAACAGAGAGGTTTCAGAAGAACAGCACTTCCTGGTTGGATTTTCCTCAGGTTTTCACCTGCAATATCAGTTCTGTTATACTCACAGACAATATTTTGACAGTTTTGGAAACTTTAGAGTGTTTTCTATCATAATATGCCAATTATATGCATATTCTAGATTCTGGGCTTGAGAAATAGGCAGTTTCATTTGGGCACGTTTTTCGTCCTATCACCTGATGGGCAGGTCAACTGAAAGACATGTCACATGATAGGCAGGTCACATTATAGGCAGGTCACCTGATAGACACGTAATATGTATATAGACTAGACATGTTGATGTTCTCTCTTCAGACATGGTGACCTGCTTCATATATAAATAGACTAGGCATGTTGCTCTCTTCAGACATGGTGACCTGCTTCATATATATATATATAGACTAGGCATGTTGCTCTCTTCAGACATGGTGACCTGCTTCATATATATATAGATTAGGCCTGTTGCTGTTCTCTCTTCAGACATAGTGACCTGCTTCATATATATATATAGACTAGGCATGTTGCTGTTCTCTCTTCACACATGGTGACCTGCTTCAGGGCTCAACAAGCAGCTCTCTCTCTTCTCTCTCCCCTCTCTCTTCTCTCTGGCTCTCTTTCCTCTCTCTCCCCTCTCTCTTCTCTCTGGCTCTCTTTCCTCTCTCTCCCCTCTCTCTTCTCTCTGGCTCTCTTTCCTCTCTCCTCTCCTCTCTCTCCTCTCTCTCCTCTCTCTCCTCTCTCTCCTCTCTCCCCTCTCTCTTCTCTCTGGCTCTCTTTCCTGTCTCTCCTCTCTCTCTTCTCTCTTTTCCCTCTCTGCCTTGTGAGTCAGCCCTTACTGGTTTAGATGCATCCCTGGGGTTGGAGGAGAGGAGAGGAGAGACTCTGGTATAAAGGAGACCAGGCCCCAGACTCTGGTAGGAGACTCTGGCGAGCACCAGAGACTCTGAGAAAGTAGGAGAGAGGAGAGAGAGGGAGAAGGGGTGCTCCAGAAGAGGAGAGGAGAGTGAAGTGGAGAGAAGGGGAGGGGGAGAGAAGGGGAGGAGGAGAGGAGAGTGAAGTGGAGAGAAGGGGAGGAGGAGAGGAGAGTGAAGTGGAGAGAATGGGAGGAGGAGAGGAGAGTGAAGTGGAGAGAATGGGAGGAGGAGAGGAGAGTGAAGTGGAGAGAAGGGGAGGGACTCTGGAGAGACTGAGAGTGAAGTGGAGGGAGAGGAGAGGGGAGTGAAGTGGAGAGAAGGGGAGGGGGAGAGACTCTGGAGAGTGAAGTGGAGAGAAGGGGAGGGGGAGAGGAGAGGAGAGTGAAGTGGAGAGAAGGGGAGGGGGAGAGGAGAGGAGAGTGAAGTGGAGAGAAGGGGAGGAGGGAGAGGAGAGGAGAGCGAAGTGGAGAGAAGGGGAGGGGGAGAGGAGAGTGAAGCGGAGAGAAGGACAGTAGAGGAGGATTTTAACTGTTTTTACCTCATTGTAAAACCACTAGAGGGCATACATCTCCCTCTACCTTCATCCATCTCTCTCCCTCCTTCTCTCACTCTACCGTCATCCCTCTCTCTCACTCCTTCTCTCACTCTACCTCCATCCATCTCTCTCCCTCCTCTCCCTCTACCTTCATCCCTCTCTCTCCCTCCTTCTCTCCCCCTCTACATTTATCCCTCTCTCTCACTCCTTCTCTCTCTACCTTCATCCCTCTCTCTCACTCCTTCTCTCCCCCTCTACCTTCATCCCTCTCTCTCCCTCCTTCTCC
>NC_088403.1:7595056-7617556 GCF_034236695.1 Oncorhynchus nerka
AGTGGTACTACCTGTTTATCTCATTGGGGAAATATATGAAGGAGAGGTACTACCTGGTAAATATATGAAGGAGAGGTACTACCTGTTTATCTCATTGCTGCCTGTCACTACTGTATCCCCATGTCTTTCTTAAATGGTAACCCATAGCGACAGTACATTGTAACTACAATTCTCTGTTACTAGCCTGGGTTAGGAGTCAGTTATATTATCTCTGTTATTCTCTGTTACTAGCCTGGGTTAGGAGTCAGTGGTATGATATTGTCTCTGTTATTCTCTGTTACTAGCCTGGGTTAGCAGTCAGTGTGATATAAGCTGGCAGGTCAGGTCTATGGGCAGCAACCTGGCTTCAAACAGTATTGGTCTTTCAAAATGTGTCAAACGCCGCCAATGGAATAGTCACAAACAGTGCTTACCCATTTGACCCTCAAGCCAGACTCCATTATAGTACTTATAGTACCCTCAAGCCAGACTCCATTATAGTACTTATAGTACCCTCAAGCCAGACTCCATTATAGTACTTATAGTACCCTCAAGCCAGACTCCATTATAGTACTTATAGAACCCTCAAGCCAGACTCCATTATAGTACTTATAGTACCCTCAAGCCTGACTCCATTATATTACTTATAGTACCCTCAAGCCAGACTCCATTGTAGTACTTATAGAACCCTCAAGCCAGACTCCATTATGGTACTTATAGAACCCTCAAGCCAGACTCCATTATAGTACTTATAGTACCCTCAATCCAGACTCCATTATAGTACTTATAGAACCCTCAAGCCAGACTTCATTATAGTACTTATAGTACCCTCAAGCCAGACTCCATTACAGTACTTATAGTACCCTCAAGCCAGACTCCATTATAGTACTTATAGTACCCTCAAGCCAGACTCCATTATAGTACTTATAGAACCCTCAAGCCAGACTCCATTATAGTACTTATAGAACCCTCAAGCCAGACTCCATTATAGTACTTATAGAACCCTCAAGCCAGACTCCATTATAGTACTTATAGAACCCTCAAGCCAGACTCCATTATAGTACTTATAGAACCCTCAAGCCAGACTCCATTATAGTACTTATAGAACCCTCAAGCCAGACTCCATTATAGTACTTATAGAACCCTCAAGCCAGACTCCATTATAGTACTTATAGAACCCTCAAGCCAGACTCCATTATAGTACTTATAGATCCCTCAAGCCTGTCTCCACACGATCATCATCATTTCCTCAACCTATCAGACGAGCTCTTGTTGTTGTGTCAAGCTGTGATGAGAGTCTACGGTTTCGCAAAGTTAAGAGATTTTACAAGCACTGCTTCCTGTGACCCGAAGATAACTGATTTTCTCTGCACGTGTGTCACTGTTGATTTGTTGCCGCTGTTCACGCTACTGATGATACAAAATGTAACAGATAAATTATCCGCTTGTCTCTCTCTCTCTCTGTCTCTCTCTCTCTGTCTCTCTCTCTCTGTCTCTCTCTCGTCTCTCTCTCTGTCTCTCTCTCTCTCTCTCTCTGTCTCTCTCTCTCTCTCTCTCTCTCTCTCTCTCTCTCTCTCTCCCCTCCATCCCCCACTCGCTCCCTCCCTCCCTCCCTGTCTTTGCCTGAGGCATCAAAGCCACTGGTGTGGAAAGACCTTTTAAAGGATTGAAGTTTTCCAGATATATCTCTAGCACCATTTCCTGTGTGTTGAACTGAAGTGACGGAAAACTATTAGCCTTGACCAATCAAATCGCTCTGACAGAAAGGTCTCCATTATTGAGTGTTGAGGACTGTTGCGGACGCACATTGAGAGTAACGCGTACACACACACACACACACACACACAAACACACACACACACAAGAACACGAACGCACACACACACACACACACACACACACACACACAAGAACACGAACGCACACACACACACTTTTTTTTGTACCTTCCCTGTCTCTCACACGTACTGTGTGTTGCCTTGTGAATACCTCTCGTTCAAGCCTGCACATACAATACAAGCATAATATACAAGAACACAACTTGACCTATTGCCAGGGGCACTACAATACATCACACTGTCCCCATTCCCTTGTGTTGTATACAGCCAATCACTGACAGATCAGAAAGATCCCGACCTGTCAGTCACTGTCCCCATTCCCTTGTGTTGTATACAGCCAATCACTGACAGATCAGAAAGATCCCGACCTGTCAGTCACTGTCCCCATTCCCTTGTGTTGTATACAGCCAATCACTGACAGATCAGAAAGATCCCGACCTGTCAGTCACTGTCCCCATTCCCTTGTGTTGTATACAGCCAATCACTGACAGATCAGAAAGATCCCGACCTGTCAGTCACTGTCACTAACAAGGTGTGTTCTGTCTCTCTCTCTCTGTTCCATGTTCCTCCTGTCGCTGTCTTTGATGATTCTGTCTCTCTCACACCAGGTAAGAGCATTATCGTATATCATTACCTGTGTGTGTGTGTGTGTGTGTGTGTGTGTGTGTGTGTGTGTGAAATAGTTACACTAGTGTCAGCAGTGTGAAGTATATAGCCTATACTGTAACATGGTGAAGCATATAGCCTAGCTAGTCTATACTGTGAAGCATATAGCCTAGCTACTCTATACTGTTACACTGTGAAGCATATAGCCTAGCTAGTCTATACTGTTACACTGTGAAGCATATAGCCTAGCTAGTCTATACTGTTACACTGTGAAGCATATAGCCTAGCTAGTCTATACTGTTACACTGTGAAACATATAGCCTAGCTACTCTATGCTGTTACACTGTGAAGTATATAGCCTAGCTACTCTATATGTTACACTGTGAAGTATATAGCCTAGCTAGTCTATACTGTGAAGTGTATATATAGCCTAGCTACTCTATACTGTTACACTGTGAAGCACATAGCCTAGCTAGTCTATACTGTTACACTGTGAAACTGTTACACTGTGAAACATATAGCTGTTTCACTAATCATATAGCTAGTCTATACTGTGAAGTGTATATATAGCCTAGCTACTAGCTAGTCTATACTGTTACACTGTGAATATAGCCTACATATACCTAGCTAGTCTATACTGTTACACTGTGAAGTATATAGCCTAGCTAGTCTATACTGTTACACTGTGAAGTATATAGCCTAGCTAGTCTATACTGTTACACTGTGAAGTATATAGCCTAGCTAGTCTATACTGTTGTACTGTGAAACATATCGCCTAGCTAGTCTATACTGTGAAACATATAGCCTAGCTAGTCTATACTGTTACACTGTGAAGTATATAGCCTAGCTAGTCTATACTGTTACACTGTGAAACATATAGCCTAGCTACTCTATACTGTTACACTGTGAAGTATATAGCCTAGCTAGTCTATACTGTTACAGCTAGTCTATACTGTGAAGTATATAGCCTAGCTAGTCTATACTGTTACACTGTGAAGTATATAGCCTAGCTAGTCTATACTGTTACACTGTGAAACATATAGCCTAGCTACTCTATACTGTTACACTGTGAAGTATATAGCCTAGCTAGTCTATACTGTTACACTGGGAAGCATATAGCCTAGCTAGTCTATAATGTGAAGTATATAGCCTAGCTAGTCTATACTGTTACACTGTGAAGCATATAGCCTAGCTAGTCTATACTGTTACACTGTGAAGTATATAGCCTAGCTAGTCTATACTGTTACACTGTGAAGCATATAGCCTAGCTAGTCTATACTGTTGCACTGTGAAGCATATAGCCTAGCTAGTCTATACTGTTACACTGTGAAGCATATAGCCTAGCTAGTCTATACTGTTGCACTGTGAATCATATACAGCTAGAAGCATATAGCCTAGCTAGTCTATACTGTTGCACTGTGAAGCATATAGCCTAGCTAGTCTATACTGTTGCACTGTGAAGCATATAGCCTAGCTACTCTATACTGTTACACTGTGAAGTATATAGCCTAGCTAGTCTATACTGTTACACTGTGAAGCATATAGCCTAGATAGTCTATACTGTGAAGCATTTAGCCTAGCTAGTCTATACTGTGAAGCATATAGCCTAGCTAGTCTATACTGTTACACTGTGAAGTATAAAGCCTAGCTAGTCTATACTGTTACACTGTGAATCATATAGCCTAGCTAGTCTATACTGTTACACTGTGAAGTATAAAGCCTAGCTAGTCTATACTGTTACACTGTGAATCATGTAGCCTGCTGTTTAACATGTACACGCTGTGTTGATGACTGTTGAGGTGTGGACAGAGACACTTGAACAGTCATTTACAAAGGATATATATGCTACAAATAATTGTCTGGAGATGGAAGAGGGAAACAGTAGCCTCTTTATTCATGTGAACGACCTCATATTCTCTGTCCACCAGGCAACCGCATCAAACAGTGTATATATATATGGCTTATGATTCAAACTGTAGAGGCATCAGGGACAATCATTGTACAATACAAAATCAATACCAATATTAGGATGAAGATCAATGCGAATGTTAAACTCCATAGAAATATTGCAATGAAGAATTCTCATATTGCAGATTCCTGCTACAAAAGCGACGAAGAAGGTAACCAGAAAACGGATTGTGGTGGAGAATGGTTTGCGTTAGACATAGACATGTAGATCTGTCTGGCTTTTCACTGTTGCTGTTCTGTGTCTATATATCTACCTGGTTTGTGTCACTAACTGTACTGTATAGAGCTGATTGTCTCACGTTACTAAAACAGTAGCTGTCAGTTTAGCTGTTCTAAATGTATATCCGGCTGGTTGCTTGTCCTTTACTCATAGGTTGTACGTCCATCACGCGCTGACGTCATGCCGTTGTCATGTTACGTTGTTGTGAACGTTGTCAAGCCGTGCTCTACCGGTGGAGCCCTAAGGTGGTGATAAACCCAGTCATTCTGGACGGAGGCAAACTACTGTTTAGTCTAAATTACACTATAGTTCCTGGACATACGATGACATGGTTAAAGTAGTGAAATATTGAGTAGGAAACAACTTTGCCATGCATTAGCATGTCGTCAAATTTACTTTAGACGTGGCAATGTTGTCATTAGCTTGCAAAGTTCGTCAAAAATACCTAGTAATGCTAGCGTTAGCTAGCTCAAATCCGGTGGCCTCCCCTCAATTTGAGCTAATTAGCTAACCTTATACTGCATCTATAATACATCTGGTGACATCAAAGTGATGACAAAAGGTTTTCCTACTAATTATTTGCCTAATTTTGAAAGTATTTTTTATTTCCAAGCCACTAATGCAGTTTTGATGAAATCTTCATCAGCTCTCATTGACGATGCATTGAGTAGAATGCTGTCGGGCATCAGTCCAAAACCATATTGTGACCAAACATACAAACCATGAACAGCTAACCTGTATAGGTCACTATAGCTGTTCTATAGTTGAATAATGTATGGAGTTGGTTGTCTTGTCACTCTGGTAGTACTGTGTGGATGTGGCTGGCTTTCTTGTCAATATATATGTGTTAGTTCAGTGTGGCATACTTGTCAATATAGATGTGTTAGTTCTGGCTGGCTTTCTTGTCAATATATACAGTATGTGTTAGTTCTGGGTGGCTTTCTTGTCTATATATATATATGTATTAGTTCTGACTGGATTGTCAATATAGATGTTTTAGTTCTGACTGGATTGTCAATATAGATGTGTTAGTTCTGGCTGGCTTGTCAATATGGATGTTTTAGTTCTGGGTGGCTTGTCAATATAGATGTGTTAGTTCTGGCTGGCTTGTCAATATAGATGTTTTAGTTCTGACTGGATTGTCAATATAGATGTTTTAGTTCTGACTGGATTGTCAATATAGATGTGTTAGTTCTGGCTGGCTTGTCAATATGGATGTTTTAGTTCTGGGTGGCTTGTCAATATGGATGTTTTAGTTCTGGGTGGTTGGTCAATATAGATGTTTTAGTTCTGGGTGGTTGGTCAATATGGATGTTTTAGTTCTGGCTGGCTGGTCAATATGGATGTTTTAGTTCTGGGTGGCTTGTCAATATGGATGTTTTAGTTCTGGGTGGTTGGTCAATATGGATGTTTTAGTTCTGGGTGGCTTGTCAATATGGATGTTTTAGTTCTGGGTGGCTTGTCAATATGGATGTTTTAGTTCTGGCTTTTTAGTTCTGGGTCAATATGGATGTTTTAGTTCTGGGTGGCTTGTCAATATGGATGTTTTAGTTCTGGGTGGCTGGTCAATATGGATGTTTTAGTTCTGGGTGGTTGGTCAATATGGATGTTTTAGTTCTGGCTGGTTGGTCAATATGGATGTTTTAGTTCTGGGTGGCTTGTCAATATGGATGTTTTAGTTCTGGGTGGTTGGTCAATATGTATGTATTATTTCTGGCTGGTTTGTCTAGCTAGTCTGTAGCCTATAGATTGGCTGTCGAGCTAAATACATTTTGGAATTCAATCCCTTTTTGACAGCATCCATTTTGATTCAAACTAAACCATCCGTACATGTTTTCCTGGTGGAAAAGGGGTCAGAATGTGACTTTTTGGACCTGAATGTTAAACCGTTCAAGAGATCAAGGTGCTCCGAGTCGACCCGTTTAGCATACACCACCATACCATCGCTGTCACAGATAAACTATTGAGTTTGATACCACGCTGTCACAGATAAACTATTGAGTTTGATACCATCGCTGTCACAGATAAACGGTTGAGTTTGATACCATCGCTGTCACAGATAAACTAGTTTGATACCATCGCTGTCACAGATAAACTATTGAGTTTGATACCATCGCTGTCACAGATAAACTATTGAGTTTGATACCATCGCTGTCACAGATAAACTATTGAGTTTGATACCATCGCTGTCACAGATAAACTATTGAGTTTGATACCATCACTGTCACAGATAAACGGTTGTGTTTGATATCATCGCTGTCACAGATAAACGGTTGAGTTTGATACCATCACTGTCACAGATAAACGGTTGAGTTTGATATAATTTAAAAGCTATCAAACAGTGTTGTTAATCTATTTTATTATACCTTTAAAGAAAATTATACACATTTTAATGTTTAAACCTTTAACCTCAAATGTCTAAAAACATCAATTATGTAAAAAAAATGTTTTATTATTTTTGTCATCTTCGCATATGTTGTAGCTAAGATGATATTTGACTGATGTTTTTGTGTCGTGCCCACGATCGGTTGAGACACAACATGCTCTTGAATACAGGGAGGAGGTCTCATTTCAACCGTAGAAATAGAAGCCATAGAATGTGTCTATCCCTTCAGGCCACTAGTTGGTACACCATTGACATTTACATTTAATGAACATGTTTTACATTCTAATTAATACCACACAGATGACCTGCCTGTCCACCCACTGTCAAATGTCAACTTAAAAAGGTCATGTCTATTCTAGTATCTGAATTTCTATGAGTACAATAGGTTTTCTATTGGAGGACTGACAGTATCATTTAAAACAACAGATGTTCCCATTCAAGTCAACATTCTCTGATGTGTGGACCTCCAATCTTCTATGTGGTACAATTTGAAAGGTTCAGATTTCAATTGTATTCCCTTTTTGAGTACATTTAACAGCTAAAACATGACACTCACACTGTATTCAAGTGCATACTAAGTATAACCTCCACATGTGGTGCGTATTGAAGCCATCAGATAAGCTGTATCCTGTGCTTTGTGGTGAGTGTGAGCCTGTTAAGTCAGCGGCTCGCTGGCTGTGAAGTTTGAAATGATTGGATCCGGAGGAGACGAGTGAGTGAGAGGAAGTGGATTAAAATGAATAATAAGATCACGGAGAGGACAGGAAGGGGAAAGTGGAGGAGGCGCTGGAACGCAATGCCGCAACCTAAAATAACCAAATCCTCCTCAGTGAGAGAGAGAGGAGTGCTTATCACGCCACTCCAGAGGAATGATGAGAGACGAACGGGCCTGTGGCCCTGTGTTAGTTATTCAACCAGAACTGAGCTCTCTACTCTTATGGGATTCACTTTTTCAGACACATAATAAATCCAAACTGACAATCCTGGCATCCTGCTATGGAAGAGTACCATAACCTGTGTTGTTCTGTACAGCAGTTTACTCCTATACTGAACCTGTGTTGTTCTGTACAACAGTTTACTCCTATACTGAACCTGTGTTGTTCTGTACAGCAGTTTACTCCTATACTGAACCTGTGTTGTTCTATACAACAGTTTACTCCTATACTGAACCTGTGTTGTTCTGTACAACAGTTTACTCCTATACTGAACCTGTGTTGTTCTGTACAGCAGTTTACTCCTATACTGAACCTGTGTTGTTCTGTACAACAGTTTACTCCTATACTGAACCTGTGTTGTTCTGTACAACAGTTTACTCCTATACTGAACCTGTGTCCAACACAACAGTTTACTCCTATACTGAACCTGTGTTGTTCTATACAACAGTTTAGTCCTATACTGACCCTGTGTCCAACACAACAGTTTACTCCTATACTGAACCTGTGTTGTTCTATACAACAGTTTACTCCTATACTGAACCTGTGTTGTTCTATACAACAGTTTACTCCTATACTGAACCTGTGTTGTTCTATACAACAGTTTACTCCTATACTGAACCTGTGTTGTTCTGTACAACAGTTTACTCCTATACTGAACCTGTGTTATTCTATACAACAGGTTACTCCTACAGGTTACCCCTATACTGAACCTGTGTTGTTCTATACAACAGGTTACTCCTATACTGAACCTGTGTTGTTCTGTACAGCAGTTTACTCCTATACTGAACCTGTGTTGTTCTGTACAACAGTTTACTCCTATACTGAACCTGTGTGCTTCTATGGAGAATTCAAATTCAAATGATTGTGTTAGCACTGTCCTGTCAACATTTAGCCAAGTCTGAGACGTTCTCCTTCCTCCACAGTCAGGACTAGATCAGAGAGGTTGGTAGTAGACCAGGACCTGACTATAGAGAAGTCATTATTAACTACCTGACTATAGAGAAGTCATTATTAACTACCTGACTATAGAGAAGTCATTATTAACTACCTGACTATAGAGAAGTCATTATTAACTACCTGACTATAGAGACGTCATTATTAACTACCTGACTATAGAGACGTCATTATTAACTACAGGACTATAGAGAAGTCATTATTAACTACAGGACTATAGAGACGTCATTATTAACTACAGGACTATAGAGAAGTCATTATTAACTACAGGACCTGACTATAGAGAAGTCATTATTAACTACATGACTATAGAGAAGTCATTATTAACTACCTGACTATAGAGAAGTCATTATGAACTACCTGACTATAGAGACGTCATTATTAACTACAGGACTATAGAGAAGTCATTATTAACTACCTGACTATAGAGACGTCATTATTAACTACCTGACTATAGAGACGTCATTATTAACTACATGACTATAGAGAAGTCATTATTAACTACCTGACTATAGAGAAGTCATTATTAACTAGACAGACAGGTAGAGCTCTGTCATACAGACAGATCAGACAGGTTGACCTCTGTCATACAGACAGATCAGATCAGACAGGTTGACCTCTGTCATACAGACAGATCAGACAGGTTGACCTCTGTCATACAGACAGATCAGATCAGACAGGTTGACCTCTGTCATACAGACAGATCAGACAGGTTGACATCTGTCATACAGACAGATCAGACAGGTTGACCTCTGTCATACAGACAGATCAGACAGGTTGACCTCTGTCATACAGACAAATCAGATCAGACAGGTTGACCTCTGTCATACAGACAGATCAGACAGGTTGACCTCTGTCATACAGGCAAATCAGATCAGACAGGTTGACCTCTGTCATACAGACAAATCAGATCAGACAGGTTGACCTCTGTCATACAGACAGATCAGACAGGTTGGAAGGTGCAGGCCCTGGGTTTACTTCTAGCCTCAATTGACTCAATTGGTGCCTGGTGTGAGACCTCTGAGACTGGCTATATGACAGAAGGATAAAGACCCTGAGACTGGCTATATGACAGAAGTATAAAGACCTCTGAGACTGGCTATATGACAGAAGGATAAAGACCCCTGAGACTGGCTATATGACAGAAGTATAAAGACCTCTGAGACTGGCTATATGACAGAAGGATAAAGACAGGAGACTGGCTATAAAGACCTCTGAGACTGGCTATATGACAGAAGGATAAAGACCCCTGAGACTGGCTATATGACAGAAGTATAAAGACCCCTGAGACTGGCTATATGACAGAAGGATAAAGACCCCTGAGACTGGCTATATGACAGCAGTATAAAGAGGGTCTCTAGGTTAGGAGAGACAGGAGGGTTAAGAGAGACAGGAGGGTTAGTAGAGACAGGAGGGGTTGGCGAGACAGGAGTGTTAGGAGAGACAGGAGGGTTAGGAGAGACAGGAGGGTTAGTAGAGACAGGAGGGTTAAGAGAGACAGGAGGGTTAGTAGAGACAGGAGGGGTTGGCGAGACAGGAGGGTTAGGAGAGACAGGAGGGTTAGGAGAGACATGAGAATTAGGAGAGACATAAGGGTTAGGAGAGACAGGAGGGTTAGTAGAGACAGGAGGGTTAGAAGGGTTAGGAGAGACAGGAGGGTTAGTAGAGACAGGAGGGTTAGAAGGGTTAGGAGAGACAGGAGGGTTAGGAGAGACAGGCGGGTTAGGAGAGACATGAGAATTAGGAGAGACATAAGGGTTAGGAGAGACAGGAGGGTTAGTAGAGACATGAGGGTTAGGAGAGACAGGAGGGTTAGGAGAGACAGGCGGGTTAGGAGAGACATGAGAATTAGGAGAGACATAAGGGTTAGGAGAGACAGGAGGGTTAGTAGAGACAGGAGGGTTAGAAGGGTTAGGAGAGACAGGAGGGTTAGGAGAGACAGGCGGGTTAGGAGAGACATGAGAATTAGGAGAGACATAAGGGTTAGGAGAGACACAAGGGTTAGTAGAGACAGGAGGGTTAGGAGGGTTAGGAGAGACAGGAGGGTTAGGAGGGTTAGGAGAGACACAAGGGTTAGTAGAGACAGGAGGGTTAGGAGAGACAGGAGGGTTAGTAGGGTTAGGAGAGACAGGAGGGTTAGGAGAGACATGGGGTTAGAAGGGTTAGGAGAGACAGGAGGGTTAGGAGAGACATGAGGGGTTGGAGAGACAGGAGGGTTAGGAGAGACAGGAGGGGTTGGAGAGACATGAGGGTTAGGAGAGACAGGAGGGTTAGGAGAGACAGGAGGGTTAGTAGAGACAGGAGGGTTAGAAGGGTTAGGAGAGACAGGAGGGTTAGGAGAGACAGGAGGGTTAGGATGGTTAGGAGAGACAGGAGGGTTAGGAGAGACAGGAGGGTTAGTAGAGACAGGAGGGTTAGGAGAGACAGGAGGGTTAGTAGAGATAGGAGGGGTTAGGAGAGACAGGAGGGTTAGGAGAGGCAGGATGGTTAGGAGAGAAAGGAGGGTTAGGAGAGACACAAGGGTTAGTAGAGACAGGAGGGTTAGGAGGGTTAGGAGAGACAGGAGGGTTAGTAGAGACAGGAGGGTTAGGAGAGACACAAGGGTTAGTAGAGACAGGAGGGTTAGGAGAGACAGGAGGGTTAGTAGGGTTAGGAGAGACAGGAGGGTTAGGAGGGTTAGGAGAGACAGGAGGGTTAGTAGAGACAAGAGGGTTAGGAGAGACAGGAGGGTTAGGAGAGACAGGAGGGGTTAGGAGAGACAGGAGGGTTAGGAGAGGCAGGATGGTTAGGAGAGAAAGGAGGGTTAGGAGAGACACAAGGGTTAGTAGAGACAGGAGGGTTAGGAGAGACAGGAGGGTTAGTAGAGACAGGAGGGTTAGGGGGTTAGGGTTAGAGACAGGAGGGTTAGTTAGTAGAGACAGGAGGGTTAGGAGAGACAGGAGGGTTAGTAGGGTTAGAGAGACAGGAGGGTTAGGAGAGACAGGAGGGTTAGGAGAGACAGGAGGGTTAGGAGAGTAGAGACAGGAGGGTTAGAGAGACAGGAGGGTTAGGAGAGGGTTAGGAGAGACAGGAGGGTTAGAGACAGGAGGGTTAGGAGAGACAGGAGGGTTAGTAGAGACAGGAGGGTTAGTAGGGTTAGGAGAGACAGGAGGAGGGGAGGGTTAGGAGGACAGGAGGGTTAGGAGAGACAGGAGGGTTAGTAGAGACAGGAGGGTTAGGAGGGTTAGGAGAGACAGGAGGGTTAGGAGACAGGAGGGTTAGGGTTAGAGAGACAGGAGGGTTAGGAGAGACAGGAGGGTTAGGGGTTAGGAGACAGGAGGGTTAGGAGACAGGAGGGTTAGGAGAGAGAGACAGGAGGGTTAGGAGAGACAGGAGGGTTAGGAGGGTTAGGAGAGACAGGAGGGTTAGTAGAGACAGGAGGGTTAGGAGAGACAGGAGGGTTAGGGAGTTAGGAGAGACAGGAGGGTTAGGAGAGACAGGAGGGTTAGTAGAGAGACAGGAGGGTTAGTTAGGGTTAGAGAGACAGGAGGGTTAGGAGAGACAGGAGGGTTAGGAGAGACAGGAGAATTAGGAGAGACAGGAGGGTTAGGAGAGACAGGAGGAGGGTTAGTAGAGACAGGAGGGTTAGGAGAGACAGGAGGGTTAGAGAGACAGGAGGGTTAGGAGAGACAGGAGGGTTAGAAGACAGGGGTTAGAGAGACAGGAGGGTTAGAGAGACAGGGGGTTAGGAGAGACAGGAGGGGTTAGGAGAGACAGGAGGGTTAGTAGAGACATGAGAGGGTTAGGAGAGACATAAGGGTTAGGAGAGACAGGAGGGTTAGTAGAGACAGGAGGGTTAGAGAGACAGGAGGGTTAGGAGAGACAGGAGGGTTAGGAGAGACAGGAGGGTTAGGAGAGACAGGGGAGAGACAGGAGGGTTAGGAGAGACAGGAGGGTTAGGAGAGACAGGAGGGGTTAGGAGAGAGAGAGACAGGAGGGTTAGGAGAGAGGGTTAGAAGGGTTAGGGTTAGAGACAGGAGGGTTAGGAGAGACAGGAGGGTTAGGAGAGAGAGACATGAGGGTTAGGAGAGACATTTAGGAGAGACAGGAGGGTTAGTAGAGACAGGAGGGGGTTAGGAGACAGGAGGGTTAGGAGAGACAGGAGGGTTAGTAGAGACAGGAGGGTTAGGAGGGTTAGGAGAGACAGGAGGGTTAGGAGAGACAGGAGACAGGAGGGTTAGAAGGGTTAGGAGAGACAGGAGGTTAGGTTAGGAGAGACAGGAGGGTTAGGGGTTAGGAGAGACAGGAGGGGGTTAGGAGAGACAGGAGGGTTAGTAGAGGGTTAGAGGGTTAGGAGAGACAGGAGGGTTAGGAGAGACAGGAGGGTTAGGAGAGGAGGAGAGACAGGAGGGTTAGGAGAGACAGGCGGGTTAGGAGAGACATGAGGATTAGGAGAGACATAAGGGGTTAGGAGAGACAGGAGGGTTAGTAGAGACAGGAGGGTTAGGAAGGGTTAGACAGGGGTTAGGAGAGACAGGAGGGTTAGGAGAGACAGGAGGGTTAGGAGAGACATGAGGGGTTAGGAGAGACAGGAGGGTTAGTTAGAGACAGGAGGGTTAGGGGTTAGAGACAGGAGGGTTAGAGAGACAGGAGGGTTAGGAGAGACAGGAGGGTTAGGAGAGACAGGAGGGTTAGGAGACAGGGTTAGGAGGGTTAGGAGAGACAGGAGGGTTAGTAGAGACAGGAGGGAGAGACAGGAGAGACAGGGTTAGTAGAGACAGGAGGGTTAGAGGGTTAGGAGAGACAGGAGGGTTAGGAGAGACAGGAGGGTTAGGAGACAGGAGGGTTAGGAGAGACAGGGGTTAGGAGAGACAGGGGGTTAGGGGTTAGGAGGGGTAGGAGAGACAGGAGGGTTAGGAGAGACAGGAGGGAGGGTTAGGAGAGACAGGAGGGTTAGGAGAGACAGGAGGGTTAGGAGAGACAGGAGGACAGGAGGGTTAGTAGAGACAGGAGGGTTAGGAGAGACAGGGGTTAGGAGAGACAGGAGGTTAGGAGAGACAGGGGTTAGGAGAGACAGGAGGGTTAGGAGAGACAGGAGGGTTAGTAGAGACAGGAGGGGTTAGGAGAGACAGGAGGGTTAGGAGAGACAGGAGGGTTAGGAGAGACAGGAGGGTTAGGAGAGACAGGAGGGTTAGACAGGAGGGTTAGAGACAGGAGGGTTAGTAGAGACAGGAGGGGGTTAGGACAGGAGGGTTAGGAGAGACAGGAGGGTTAGGAGAGACAGGAGGGTTAGGAGAGAGAGACAGGAGGGTTAGGAGAGACAGGAGGGTTAGGAGAGACAGGAGGGTTAGGAGAGACAGGAGGGTTAGGACAGAGAGAGACAGGAGGGGTTAGAGAGGGGGTTAGGAGAGACAGGAGGGTTAGAAGGGTTAGGAGAGACAGGAGGGTTAGGAGAGACAGGAGGGTTAGGAGAGACATGAGGGTTAGAAGGGGTTAGGAGAGACAGGAGGGTTAGGGAGACATGAGGAGGTTAGGAGAGACAGGAGGGTTTAGGAGAGACAGGAGGGTTAGAGTTAGGAGAGACAGGAGGGTTAGGAGAGACAGGAGGGTTAGTAGAGACAGACAGGAGACAGGTTAGGAGACAGGAGGGTTAGGAGAGACAGGAGGGTTAGGAGGAGACAGGAGGGTTAGGAGAGACAGGAGGGTTAGGAGGGACAGGAGAGTTAGAGAGGGTTAGGAGGAGGAGAGACAGGAGGGTTAGGAGAGACAGGAGGAGACAGGTTAGTAGAGACAGGAGGGTTAGGAGAGACAGGAGGGTTAGGAGAGACATGAGGGTTAGAGAGACAGGAGGGTTAGGAGAGACATGGAGGGTTAGGAGAGACAGGAGGGTTAGGAGAGACAGACAGGGGTTAGGAGGACAGGAGGGTTAGGAGAGGGTTAGGAGAGACAGGAGAGGAGAGACAGGAGGGTTAGAGGACAGGAGGGTTAGGAGAGACAGGAGGGGTAGGGTTAGGAGGAGAGACAGGGGTTAGGGTTTAGGAGAGACAGGAGGGTTAGAGAGACAGGAGGGTTAGGAGAGACAGGAGGAGACAGGAGGGTTAGACAGGAGGGTTAGGAGAGACAGGAGGGTTAGGAGAGACAGGAGGGTTAGGAGAGACAGGAGGGTTAGTAGAGACAGGAGGGTTAGGAGAGACATGAGGGTTAGGAGAGACATGAGGATTAGGAGGGTTAGGAGAGACATGAGGTTTAGTAGAGACAGGAGGGTTAGAAGGGTTAGGAGAGACATGAGGGTTAGGAGAGACAGGAGGGTTAGTAGAGACAGGAGGGTTAGAAGGGTTAGGAGAGACAGGAGGGTTAGGAGAGACATGAGGGTTAGGAGAGACAGGAGGGTTAGTAGAGACAGGAGGGTTAGAAGGGTTAGGAGAGACAGGAGGGTTAGAAGGGTTAGGAGAGACAGGAGGGTTAGGAGAGACAGGAGGGTTAGGAGAGACATAAGGGTTAGGAGGGTTAGGAGAGACATGAGATTTAGTAGAGACAGGAGGGTTAGAAGGGTTAGGAGAGACAGGAGGGGTTGGAGAGACATGAGGGTTAGGAGAGACAGGAGGGTTAGTAGAGACAGGAGGGTTAGGAGAGACAGGAGGGTTAGTAGAGACAGGAGAGACAGGAGGGTTAGGAGAGACAGGAGGGTTAGGAGGGACAGGAGGGTTAGTAGAGACAGGAGGGACAGGAGGGTTAGGAGAGTCAGGAGGGTTAGGAGGGATAGGAGAGACAGGAGGGTTAGGAGTGATAGGAGGGATAGGAGAGTTAGTAGAGACAGGAGGGACAGGAGGGTTAGGAGAGACAGGAGGGTTAGGAGTGATAGGAGGGTTAGGAGGGATAGGAGAGTTAGTAGAGACAGGAGGGACAGGAGGGTTAGGAGAGACAGGAGGGTTAGGAGAGACAGGAGGGTTAGGAGTGATAGGAGGGTTAGGAGGGATAGGAGAGTTAGTAGAGACAGGAGGGACAGGATGGTTAGGAGAGACGGGGGTTAGGAGGGATAGGAGAGACAGGAGGGTTAGGAGAGACGGGGGTTAGGAGGGATATGAGAGACAGGAGGGTTAGGAGGGGTAACTGTCTGATGTTACTGTATTCATAGGCTGCACCTCCATCACTCGTTCACGTCGTTGCCATGGTTATCAGCGTTCTCCAGATGCCCCAGCCTATTGATGTCTGTCTGATGCTTAATGACAAGTCTTTCTGATTGGTGGCTAATGACTGTTTGGTCAAATGTACACTACAGTGGCCTGGAAATACCATGACATGGCTAAAGTAGACAAATACTTAGTAGACGACAACTTCATTATGAAGTGGTCAAGTTTACTTTAGAGAGATGGCAATGTTGTCATGATCTATCTTGCAATGTTGTCATGATCTATCTGGCAATGTTGTCATGATCTATCTGGCAATGTTGTCATGATCTATCTGGCAATGTTGTCATGATCTATCTGGCAATGTTTTGCTAGCTAACGATAGCTAGTAAAAACGCCGGTGCTCTCCCCTCAATCTTAGCTAGCTAGCACAAGTTATGCTGTTTCTGAAGTCAATCTGGCGACATCACAATGATGACAAAGACTTGACCTGCTCATTATGTTCCTCCTTTTGAAATGTCATGATGTTTCCAAGCCATGGTAATTAACTGTAGACTACATCTTCATCAGCAGCCAGAGACCCTGCTGAGCATCAGTCCTGCAACAAAGGTTCAAAACAACATTGTGATGAATCATGCAACCCATGAGTAGGGTCTCCAGGCAATACAATCAAATAGAATAGAAGAATAGAATAATAGAATCATGCAACCCATGAATAGGGTCTCCAGGCAATACAATCAAATAGAATAGAAGAATAGAATCATGCAACCCATGAATAGGGTCTCCAGGCAATACAATCAAATAGAATAATAGAATAGAATATAATACTATTATAGAATAATAGAATAGAATAATAGAATAGAATAGAATACTATTATAGAATAATATAATAATATTATAGAATCATAGAATAATAGAATAGAATAATATAGCAATATTATAGAATCATATAATAATAGAATAATAGAATAGAATAATAGAATAGAATACTATAATAATATTATAGAATCATAGAATAATAGAATAGAATAATATAATAGAAGAATATAATATAATAGACTAATATAATATAAGAATAGAATAGAATATAATAATATTGTATTATAATAATATAATAGAGGAATAGAATAGAGTAATATAATTTTTTTTTAAACTCTCGTTTCCTCCTCTATGCTGTGACAGTACCCGACCCCTCTCGTTTCCTCCTCTATGCTGTGACAGAACCCGACCCCTCTCGTTTCCTCCTCTATGCTGTGACAGTACCCAACCCCTCTCGTTTCCTCCTCTATGCTGTGACAGTACCCGACCCCTCTCGTTTCCTCCTCTATGCTGTGACAGAACCCAACCCCTCTCGTTTCCTCCTGCTGTGACTATCTATTTCCTCTGTGACAGTACCCGACCCCTCTCGTTTCCTCCACTATGCTGTGACAGTACCCGACCCCTCTCGTTTCCTCCACTATGCTGTGACAGAACCCGACCCCTCTCGTTTCCTCCACTATGCTGTGACAGTACCCGACCCCTCTCGTTTCCTCCTCTATGCTGTGACAGTACCCAACCCCTCTCGTTTCCTCCTCTATGCTGTGACAGAACCCCTCTCGACCCCTCTCGTTTCCTCCTCTATGCTGTGACAGTACCCGACCCCTCTCGTTTCCTCCTCTATGCTGTGACAGAACCCAACCCCTCTCGTTTCCTCCTCTATGCTGTGACAGTACCCGACCCCTCTCGTTGCCCGACCTCTCGTTTCCTCCACTATGCTGTGACAGAACCCGACCCCTCTCGTTTCCTCCACTATGCTGTGACAGTACCCGACCCCTCTCGTTTCCTCCTCTATGCTGTGACAGTACCCAACCCCTCTCGTTTCCTCCACTATGCTGTGACAGAACCCGACCCCTCTCGTTTCCTCCACTATGCTGTGACAGTACCCGACCCCTCTCGTTTCCTCCTCTATGCTGTGACAGTACCCAACCCCTCTCGTTTCCTCCTCTATGCTGTGACAGTACCCGACCCCTCTCGTTTCCTCCACTATGCTGTGACAGAACCCGACCCCTCTCGTTTCCTCCACTATGCTGTGACAGTACCCAACCCCTCTCGTTTCCTCCTCTATGCTGTGACAGTACCCAACCCCTCTCGTTTCCTCCACTATGCTGTGACAGAACCCAACCCCTCTCGTTTCCTCCTCTATGCTGTGACAGTACCCGACCCCTCTCGTTTCCTCCACTATGCTGTGACAGAACCCGACCCCTCTCGTTTCCTCCACTATGCTCCACTATGCTGTGACAGAACCCCCCCTCTCGTTTCCTCCACTATGCTGTGACAGTACCCAACCCCTCTCGTTTCCTCCACTATGCTGTGACAGTACCCAACCCCTCTCGTTTCCTCCACTATGCTGTGACAGAACCCGACCCCTCTCGTTTCCTCCACTATGCTGTGACAGTACCCAACCCCTCTCGTTTCCTCCTCTATGCTGTGACAGTACCCAACCCCTCTCGTTTCCTCCACTATGCTGTGACAGAACCCAACCCCTCTCGTTTCCTCCACTATGCTGTGACAGAACCCGACCCCTCTCGTTTCCTCCACTATGCTGTGACAGAACCCAACCCCTCTCGTTTCCTCCACTATGCTGTGACAGTACCCAACCCCTCTCGTTTCCTCCACTATGCTGTGACAGTACCCAACCCCTCTCGTTTCCTCCTCTATGCTGTGACAGTACCCAACCCCTCTCGTTTCCTCCACTATGCTGTGACAGTACCCCACCCCTCTCGTTTCCTCCTCTATGCTGTGACAGTACCCGACCCCTCTCGTTTCCTCCACTATGCTGTGACAGTACCCGACCCCTCTCGTTTCCTCCTCTATGCTGTGACAGAACCCAACCCCTCTCGTTTCCTCCTCTATGCTGTGAGCGTTTATCTCCCATGGAGGTTGGATTTGTTTCAGTGCAGGAGACTTTTCTCACCTCCTCCCTGCCAGCCGATGCTCTCAGTGTTTCACATTCACACGTTGTAGACATTCTGACTCACACTCCGTAACCTGTTAGGGTCAGATACAGGGTCACTGTGACCCTCGCTCACCCCTCTCCACTGGACACACACTGGTTGAATCAATGTCGTTTCCCAATGAGGTTGAAGCAACGTGGAATAAATGTTGAATTGACGTCAGTGAGTCATGTTGGAACACGTGTACACACACACACACACACACACACACACACACACACACACACACACACACACACACACACACACACACACACACACACACATCACACATCACACTACTTAGTAGCAATGGATTCCTTAGTGTTGATATAACTGTGTTCTACAGTACAGAACACCTCTGTCCAGCCTGTTTATGATCAAACCAGACCCTGTAGGTCAGCTAGCAAACTGCATCCAGTTAGCATTGTTTAATTCTTCATTTAACCTTTAATTAACTATGCAAGTCAGTTAACATTTATCTAACTAGGCAAGTCGGTTAAGAACAAATTCTTATTTACAATGACGGCCTACTCCCAGTCATGGCTGGTTGTGCTACAGCCTGGAATCGAACCAGTCTGTAGTGACTCCTCTAGCACTGAGGTGCCCAGTCTACTGACTGACTGGTCTACTCGGTAGCCTGTCAGTCAGTCAGTAAGCCAGCCAGCCAGTCAGTCAGTAAGCCAGCCAGCCGGGCAGTCAGTAAGCCAGCCAGTCAGTCAGCCAGCCAGTCAGTCAGTCAGTCAGTCAGCCAGTCAGTAACACCCAGTAACAGGGTATGTCTCTGTCCAATCTTAACCCCCTCTTCTATCAGCCAGTCAGCCAGTCAGTAACACCCAGTAGCAGGGTCTGTCTCTGTCCAATCTTAACCCCCTCTTCTATCAGCCAGTCAGCCAGCCAGTCAGCCAGCCTGTCAGTCAGCCAGTCAGTCAGCCTGTTAGCCAGCCATTCAGCCAGCCAGTAACAGTATGTCTCTGTCCAATCCTAACCTCCTCTTCTATCAGTTAGCCAGCCAGTCAGCCAGTCAACCAGCCAGTCAACCAGCCAGTCAGCCAGCCAGCCAGCCAGCCAGTAACAGTATGTCTCTGTCCAATCCTAACCTCCTCTTCTAACAGCCAGCCAATCAGCCAGTCAGCCAGTCAGTCAGCCAGTCAGTCAGTCAGCCAGTCAGCCAGCCAGTAGCAGTATGTCTCTGTCCAATCCTAACCTCCTCTTCTATCAGCCAGCCAGTCAGTCAGCCAGTCAGTCAGCCAGTCAATCAGTCAGCCAATCAGCAGGTCATCCAGTCAGCCAATCAGCAGGTCATCCAGTCAGCCAATCAGCAGGTCAGCCAGTCAGCCAATCAGCAGGTCATCCAGTCAGCCAATCAGCAGGTCATCCAGTCAGCCAATCAGCAGGTCAGCCAGTCAGCCAATCAGCAGGTCATCCAGTCAGCCAATCAGCCGGTCAGCCAATCAGCAGGGCATCCAGTCAGCCAATCAGCAGGTCAGCCAGTCAGCCAATCAGCAGGTCAGCCAGTCAGCCAATCAGCAGGTCAGCCAATCAGCATCCATCTACTTCCTGCACTGAACCTCCAGCTCATTATGAGACCCGTTGATCAAACATTGTCCTGGTTGATGGTCATGTCCTGGTCATGTTCATGTTGATGGTCATTGGGGACCTTGCTGCGTCGGCCTTTCAATTTGTGCTTGTAGCAGGGAGTGGGTGGGACTAGGGGACAGACAGAGTACCTCCAACGTCCCTCTCCTGCAGTGGATACCCACGCAGAGCACATGGGCCCATCACCATAGGGCCCTGGTCAAAACTACTGCACTATATAGGGAATGGGGGTGTCATTTGGGACACAACCACGATCTCTCCCCCTGACGACCAGTCTGACTGATACCCCAGGTGGGCGGTATGTCACCCTGACGACCAGTCTGACTGATACCCCAGGTGGGCGGTATGTCACCCTGACGACCAGTCTGACTGATACCCCAGGTGGGCGGTATGTCACCCTGACGACCAGTCTGACTGATACCCCAGGTGGGCGGTCTGTCACCCTGACTACCAGTCTGTCTGACACCCCAGGTGGGCGGTCTGTCACCCTGACTACCAGTCTGTCTGACACCCCAGGTGGGCGGTCTGTCACCCTGACTACCAGTCTGTCTGACACCCCAGGTGGGGGGTCTCTCACCCTGACTACCAGTCTGTCTGACACCCCAGGTGGGGGGTCTCTCACCCTGACTACCAGTCTGACTGTCTGACACCCCAGGTGGGGGTCTGTCACCCTGACTACCAGTCTGACTGTCTGACACCCCAGGTGGGCGGTCTGTCACCCTGACTACCAGTCTGTCTGACACCCCAGGTGGGCGGTCTGTCACCCTGACTACCAGTCTGTCTGACACCCCAGGTGGGCGGTCTGTCACCCTGACTACCAGTCTGTCACCCTGACTACCAGTCTGACACCCCAGGTGGGCGGTCTGTCACCCTGACTACCAGTCTGTCTGACACCCCAGGTGGGCGGTCTGTCACCCTGACTACCAGTCTGTCTGACACCCCAGGTGGGCGGTCTGTCACCCTGACTACCAGTCTGACTGTCTGACACCCCAGGTGGGCGGTCTGTCACCCTGACTACCAGTCTGTCTGACACCCCAGGTGGGAGGAAACCTGTTAGAGAATGGCCAGATGTCTGACACCCCAGGTGGGAGGAAACCTGTTAGAGAATGGCCAGATGTCTGACACCCCAGGTGGGAGGAAACCTGTTAGAGAATGGCCAGATGTCTGACACCCCAGGTGGGAGGAAACCTGTTAGAGAATGGCCAGATGTCTGACACCCCAGGTGGGAGGAAACCTGTTAGAGAATGGCCAGATGTCTGACACCCCAGGTGGGAGGAAACCTGTTAGAGAATGGCCAGATGTCTGACACCCCAGGTGGGAGGAAACCTGTTAGAGAATGGCCAGATGTCTGACACCCCAGGTGGGAGGAAACCTGTTAGAGAATGGCCAGATGTCTGACACCCCAGGTGGGAGTTAGAAACCTGTTAGAGAATGGCCAGATGTCTGACACCCCAGGTGGGAGGAAACCTGTTAGAGAATGGCCAGATGTCTGACACCCCAGGTGGGAGGAAACCTGTTAGAGAATGGCCAGATGTCTGACACCCCAGGTGGGAGGAAACCTGTTAGAGAATGGCCAGATGTCTGGCTCTGAGAAACTCCTAGCTTGATCAATTTGTTTAAATCATCACTATATTTGTTCAAATGAGTTATTGTGCGTTTTGAAAGCTTGTCTTTGTTTCACTTTTTAGCCAGCTTGACCCTGTATTAGTGTGTTCCCAGGTAAATGTCCTTGTTATTGCAGTGTGTTCCCAGGTAAATGTCCTTGTTATTGCAGTGTGTTCCCAGGTAAATGTCCTTGTTATTGCAGTGTGTTCCCAGGTAAATGTCCTTGTTATTGCAGTGTGTTCCCAGGTAAATGTCCTTGTTATTGCAGTGTGTTCCCAGTTAAATGTCCTTGTTATTGCAGTGTGTTCCCAGGTAAATGTCCTTGTTATTGC